>NC_083730.1:22308541-22630833 GCF_028564815.1 Eubalaena glacialis | reverse complement strand
GGCAACTTTCATAATCATGAGAACAGAAGATTTGTATTCTACCTGCAGATCCTCTATGTTCTAACTCTACTACTTTTGCAAAGTAATTTTATTTTTTGAATGCTTATTCTTAGAAGTGGAAAATGAAGGGCATGAACAGATGAGATAAGGGATCCTTTTTAGCTTCGATATTTTATAAGGTTTGGATGTGAGTTTTGCCCTGTAGGGGCAGCAGAATGGAGGGCTTGCCTTGGCCTTAAGCCTTGCTAAGTAGCCAGGACTTAGCCTTTCATCCTTGATATTCTTATTAAATGTTGTTCAAGACTCTCAAACTTCAAATCAAGCCTGGTCCTTTCCCACTTTTTAATAAACAAACCTAAGGCTCTTGTACTCAGATCCTCTGGTCAGTTCCTAATACAGCACTTAGATGTGAGAAGAGTGGTTTAAAAGTCTTTTTCTTCTGAAAGGATATTTTTATCATTATGGAGCTACACCTTTACATCTATTATAATCTTACCCTTACCCTTCAAATAAGGATATACTAGGACCTATATTGCTATGGACAAATGGCTCCTGAAGTAAAAATGTAACAAAATGTGTAATTTTTACTGTGGAATAATCCAGCTCTCATGTTAGATACTTGTGAATTTGAAGAAAAAAACCCTAAATTTGTTTAATTCAGTAGCATTCACTCAAAAGTTTTGAAAGAATAAATAAGTCTAAATGTTTAACAAGGGCATGTTTAGAGTACATGATCCATACATATTTTAAGATTTGAATAAATTGAACGATTGAATTAAATGTCAGCAGAAGTAATTTAAATTAAACCACAGAACCAAAAGTGTCGAACTATAAAGATGGAAAATAACTTAATGCTGTGACATTTGTTTTAAAATATTATCAAACGTTCCAATAGATTGAGGGGGCAAGAGGTTATATTTTAGAACCCTAGTCTAAAAGACCAAAGAAAATCAAAGAACATCCAGAAGGAAGATTTTAGATTTAATAGGAGGACGAGTTGAGGATGTCACGAATGTTTATCTTGGGGAAGTAATAGAGAGACATGATAAATACCACTGGATGTTTGAAGTTGTGCCAGAGAGAGTTGGGCTTAACCTGCGCTGTATTCTAGTTCCATAAATTTAACCTAGAGTTTGAGAAGATGAAGAGAGACAGGTTTCGCTTCAATATGAGAAGTGATAGTTTATTGGTCAGATCTGAGTTCCATGTCAAGTAGAGGCTGGACAGAATGTTTCAGATCAGGGACGTCCAATAGAAATACAATGTGAACAGAGCAATGGATATAGTTGTAAGATTTCTAGTAGCCATGTTAAAGAAAGTCTTAGAAACAGGTGACGTTACTTGTATTATTATACTTTCAACCCAATATATTCAGAATATTATCATTTCAACAAAAAATCAATATAAAATCAGAGTAGATTTTATATGATTTCTTTTCCTACTAGGTCTTCAAAATCCAAGGTGTATTTTACACTTAGAGCTCATCTCAGTTTGGACTGGCAACATTACAAGTCTTCAGTAGCCTTTTGTGGCTGGTTCCTGCTGTGCTGGGTAGTGCACTTTTAGAGTAACCAAGCACACTAACCATCCTTGAATTGCCATAATTCAAAAAAATATTTGACTAGCATGGAGGCAGAATAGATATAATTTCCCGGGCAAAAGCACCTTTGGGGTCATGGCACAGATGTAGGCTAACAGGGTAGTCGCTTAGTCCTGGGGGCTGTGGGAGAGAGAGGAGGATAAATGGATCACAGATAACTGTTAGTCCATACAGCATCCTTATATGAATTTTAACATGGAAACCCTCTGGACAAATAAAATACAGAAAAGGAGCATCTCACCCTTATCCTACTCCAGGGCAAAGTCTTGAGTAGAGAGCAGAGCTAGAGTTCAGTCCACCCTTGCCCCTTGGGCTGGAAGCCCTCCTGAGGCACTTCCTGGCAGCTGTATCCCTGTGGGCTGCCTGGGAGCCAGTTTCTGCAGTGACTGCAGACTGCAGTCTTCAGCAGTGATTCTCAAACTTTCATAGGTCACAGGTCCCTCTCCAAATTTGATGAACACCATGAACCTCTTATCAAGGAAAAATCATCAAAGATTCATAGAGTGACAGTGGTTCATGGACTGCCTTTGAAAGCATGAACACTTTTGAGTCTGTGGACCTGTGGCTAATAAACCTGGCCACAGTAATAGTTGTCCATATTTCTAATGAAGGCCCTCTTGTTTCGGGGACAAAGGAGACAGGAAAGTAGGAGAGGCACAGACCTGCTTATCTCTCCCCTGCCTAAAATAGGCTTCATGGATGTGAATTGAAAGTAACCTTTGTTCCTTGTGTGTTTTGCCAAGTCATTATTTTCTCTCTGAACTGTTGGAGGATTTTTCTGCTGCTGTCACCAGCTCTTCCCAAAGTTCTCACCCTGTCATGCTGGGGGAAGAGCACCTGGTGATGACTAAATCGAAGCACTGAATGTTTTGACACTGGCCAAGGAAGAAGCAGGTCATTTGGTCTATTTTTAATGTCATCCCCATTGGCATTTCCTCCCAGTGTTTTTCTTGTGGTGCCTCAGGACGCTTCTCCCCTGCTGCCTGCTTCCTACTGTGATAAATGTTCACGATCACACAGGTCACATCTTCTATCAAGCACAATTGACTCAGCGTGCTGGGTCTCCAGTTCACTCCCACAGGCCATGCTCTCCTGTGCTCCTCTCTGCACATCAAGGTTTCAGAACAGTGAACAGAAAGAAAACTTGTGAGGTTTTAGTTTCCTGTGTAGTAATTCTGCAGTATCATCACATCTGGAATATATATATATATACTATAATGTGTGTGTATATATATGTATGTGTGTGCATCTATATATATATATACACATGCATACATACATATACATTTTCACTCTTAAATTTTACTCATATTTTTTTTTTTACATTTTGTTATTTTTTAATTTTTATTTTATATTGGAGTATAGTTGATTTACAATGTTGTGTTACTTTCAGGTGTACTGCAAAGTGATTCAGTTATACATATACATATATCTATTCTTTTTCAAATTCTTTTCTCATTTAGGTTATTACAGAATATCACTTACATATGGAATCTAAAAAAATGTTACAAATGAACTTACTTACAAAGCAGAAACAGGCTCACAGGCTTAGGAAACAAACTTATGGTTACTGAAAGGGAAAGGTGGGGCGGGGAGAGATAAATTAGGAGTTAGGGATGAACATACACACACTACTATATATAAAATAGATAATCAACAAGGACCTACTGTGTAGCACAGGGAACTCTAAATTTTACTCTTTTAAAAAAGAACTTTTCCCCTTGGATTGACTAAACTTTTTCTAGAAAACTTAAGATCTGGGCAACAGGTAACAGGTTTCTTTTTCTGTCTGAGTTATAACCATTATAATCACCCATTAAACTTAATGAGCATTGGGTTATTGAGAGTGATGCTATGCTGTATTATACCTTTTCAATTGCCGCTGCAGCTCGGGTTAGAGACAGAATGATTAAGAACTATTCTATAAAACTTAGCGGTTCAGAGGTGTGTGATAAGTGAAGAAGACAAGGGAAAATAAAATCATTCTGAGAAACAGATAGTACATCCAATCTGCAGGGGCGATGAGATGCTTGATTAGATTGTGGAAGCAAGGACTTCTTTCCTTCAGTCATTTTTATACCTTGAGGAGGAGTTGCTATTGGGGAGTTAGTTTATCAGGGTCTGTGAGATACTGAATCAGACTTGGAAGCTTCTCCCTGGGGATTGTAGGGAATTAGAGACCTGAAGGCAGTTCTGGAGATTGCCTGTGAAAGTTTAAGGATGGTGTCCAGTATCAGTAGAAGCAGGAAGAAGTACAGAAGGGCAAGGGCTTTTATTGACCTGATATTTTCTTGCAATGCTACTCAGAGGTTGGTAAATGGATACATTTGCTTGGTTACTTCCATGTTTCTGAACCAATGCTAGTGTGACTTTTTTTGAGATATAATTGACATACAATGTTATACTAGTTTTAGGTATTCAACATAGTGATTCGATATATTTACATGTTGGAAAATGATCACCACACTAAGTCCAGTTGACATCCATCACCACACATAGTTACAGATTTTTTTTTTCTTGTGATGAGAACTTTGAAGATCTACTCTCTTAGCAACTTTCAAATATACAATACAGTACCAACTATTGTCACCATGCTGTACATTACATCCCCAGGACTTTCTTATTTTGTAACTGGAGGTTTGTGACTTTTGGCCATCTTCACCCATGTCACCCACTCCCTACTCCCTCTGTCTGGCAACTACCAATTTGTTCTCTGTAGCTATGAACTCAGTTTCTGTGTATTTTTGTTTGTTTTAGATTCCACATACAAGTGAGGTCATACAGTATTTGATTTTCTCTGTCTGGCTTATTTCACTTAGCAAAATGCCCTCAAGGTCCATCCATGTTGTTGCAAATGGCAGGATTTCCTTTTATATTGCTGAATAATATTTCATTTTATCACATCATCTTTATTCATTTATCAAACTGTGGACACTTAGGTTGCTTCCATATCTCTCAGAATCCGCAGCCTGGCCCTGCCAGCCTTGGAAGATCCTGGGGTGTAGTCTTGCATGGCATTTCAGCAAAGACTTTCACACTTAAATGTGAAATATGGGGACTTAAATTATGTAGAAATTTCACATTTGTGGATAAGATGTGAATGATTTGATCAACATGTATCCAGTTAAGTCTTTTGTTCTATATACTTACTTATTTCTATGGGATGCTGAAAAAGTAAGTTTAGATATTGAGCTTCTAGAAAATTTTGAGAAACATTCCTCATTGATTTAAGTTTATCTGGATCTGGATGTCCCTGCACTGCGTTCTTTCTAGCCATATTTCCTCTCTATTTGAGAGGGAATCACTGTTGGGGCGCTGAAATGTGGTTAAAGAAAGCAAAGATATTAAACACAATAATGCACAGAGGTTTCTTATATGGGACTCTGAAGGTACTTCTTCATGGCCCTTGCAAACATGAATTTTCAGATATGTAAATTGACCTAGTCTTTGATGCTCCCAATTGGACTTTGCAGAGACCATATAGATGAAAATGAATTCAAGCCATGTTATATACTGTCAATTCCAGCATTTAGTACCTCCTTCCTGACATGACAAGTAGAGTCCCCCTGTGCACAGGGGAGATAGAGGACCTTCCGGTTTTGTTGCATTCCATTTACATAATCTTTTCTCTCCATCTTCAACCAGCTCTTTCTGTCAAAAGCAGAAGTTTCTATCTTAGGCATCGCCTTTGCCTCCCTGTCTGAGCCCTCATCTCTTAAGCACAGTGCCATTTTGCTCACAGCATCTTTCCTTCTCCTAGCCCCTTGTCTTTGTACCTGTTTTCTAAAGACCCAACAAAATGAGTCCTCATAACTTGTCCTTCACACAGTTAACCCATGCTTTTCTGCTTATCCTTCTTGTCTCATCCTTTCTAGTCCTACTGAGGAGAATAATAGAATATTAGAGTAGTAAAATAACCACATTCTAGGACATTCCTTTTAAAGCTGATTTCACCTTTGGGTAATAACATCTCCTATTTTATCAAATGTTCTTATTAACTAAAAGTTGCATTTCTTATCATGCATGACATTATCTGATATGTAAAATATAAACTGTGGTTTATGGCTGACATTCATATACTTCTGTCTGTCCCAGGCACCACACTTATTTCTTTACATTGATTATCTCATTTAATCTTCATAACAACCCCACATGTTGTGTACTATTAAAATTCTCATTTCACAGATGAAACACTGAGATGCAAGGAGCTTACATAACCTACCCAAGTTCATAAACCACAAAAAGCAGGGCTGGAATTTGAACCCAGGCAAGCTAGTCCAGACTTCTATACTATATAGTCTCCCATTTTAAATGTAATTACTCTGGGACCTGATCATTCAGATTTCTCAGAGCCCTAGAGCAATTGTTACGGGCATCCCTTCTCATCATACCATCTGCAGAAGAGACTAAAGTATGAGCCTGGAAAAGAAAAGTTTCATTTTGAACTTAATACAAATGAAATAATTGCCTGAGTAACCCTAATGTGAGCTTTAGAAGTGAATGAGTCCATACTGATATAAATCGATGATTGAATAAACGCATGAGGGAGAGGAAACACATATGCCTTAATGAAGAATTTTAAATAGTTTATGTAGATACTCCCCTCTCTCAACAAGTGGAACGTAACTCTCCCCTCCTTAAGTGTGGGCTGTACATAGTTTACTTCCAAACAGTGAGGTGTGGAAATGGGAGGAAAAGAGTAACTTTATAGTAGAGAAAAATGAAAAGCTCTACTTAAGTCAAATGGTCAAGGTGAACATCATCGGTGATAAGTCCTGTTAATAGTATGTACCCTTCATAGGAAGTGATGAGAGTGGCTCTTACGTGGTCTTCCTCCCCTATACCGATAATCCCGGTCTAATCATGAGAAAAATAACAGACAAACCCCAGTTAGGGATGGTTCCACAAAATACCTGACCTGTATTCCTGAAAACTTCCCAGGTCATCAAAAACAAGGAAAATTTGAGAAACTCTGTCAGCCACAAGGAGCCTAAAAAGGCATGAGGATTAAAGTGTAATGTGGTATCCTGGAGAGACCCTGGAAAAGAAAAAGGGATATTAAATAAAAACTAAAGAAATCTGAATAAAGTATGGACTTTATTTAATAATAATGTATCAATAGCATTTCATGAGCTGTGATAAATGTACCACACTAATGTAAGATGTTAACAGTGGGGCAACTAGTTGTGAGGTATATGGGGATACTCTGTACTTACTTTATAACTGTTCTGTAAATCTAAAACTACTCTAAAACAAAAAGATTATTTTTTTAACAAGTGAAGGATAAAGATAACCTAGAATCGGAGATACATATATAGAAGTTAGGGGCAACTACTTTTGTGTCTTTGTAACTAAAATTTTTCTGCTTTCCAAATTCAGAAACAATCCTGCTGTGTACAGCGTAAAACAAGGTCAAAGAAAAGAGTGTTATGAAATTATCTAACAGAGAATGTGGTCAGTGGCGAAAGTACTGGAACTGCATGCCAATGATGGAGGTCATGACAGAACAGGCATAATGGGGACTTGGCAGGCATGTTCTCTTAATTGAAATGTCAGCTCTGTTGGGTACAATCAATGTAGGAGAGCTCAGAACAGAAAAAAAAGGTGGCAAGGTGGAATCATACCTCTGAAATATTAATAGTGGCAGTGTACTTCAACTGGTCAATGAAATGGACAGTAAAACATTTTGGGGAGGATACAGAAAAAGCAGAAGAAAACAGAAAACCTCAGCGAAGCTCTACCATACATTATAATATTGATATGATTGTCTTTGAGGAAATACCTAAACTTTGGGTCATAAAGTTGTACCACCAAAAACACAAGCTTTAACAGATCTGAAGTTTTTCATTTGGCAAGACAATGATCCAGTGTAAGAGGGGGAAAGATGCTCTAACTAAATTTTTAGTAGTAAAGCTACTAATTTTTACAGGCAGGCTTTGAATAATGAATGAGCTATCCACATTCATAACGTAATAAGTTAGAAGAGCTCTTGAAAGGTCATATAGTCTCCCTTCCCATTACCAACCCTCACCTCCTCCCTCCACACACATACACTATGTAGCACAAATTAATATTCCTAATAGAATAGCTATTGAAAGAGGACAGCAGTCTTCTTTGGTGACCTATCATGGAGCTCAGCTATCCCAGTAGGTGGCATATTCTATTCCAAATGCTTAAGCTGCAGATAAAGTCTTTATCTTCCTCTTACTATACTAAGATATGCACCTCGGAGTCTTGGGGACTTTGGTTTTGGTGTGTGAGGTATTGATATATGTCAGAGAAAACAGAAGATGGGAATGATCTTTCATGGACTTTCAGATATTGAAGCCCAGATGTGTAGAGAAATAAATCACTGCAACAAAGAACGTCAAGTTAGAAACCATCTTATCGAATAGTAGGGCACTATAGATATAGAGATTACAGAGAGTGGTGGATTGATAGGTGAGTGCATGAAAATAGGTAGGTGGATGTGCTGAAGGTCCAACATGGGTAGACTGAACTTTCAATGTTAGGAGAATGGAGACCCACAGGAATCAGAAGGGCAAAGCCAAGTGGCCAAAGAATCATTTAAGGACACTTGAAGGACCTTGTGTCCATCAAGAAAAGGAGTGGATATAATCAGAAACTTCTTACATGGTTCCTACTATCATTCAAAACTATTACTGAGATATAGGTGCCCCAGGGTCTGAGATGAAGATGGATGGGAAGGTTGGAGAGATGGGAAATGCCACAGGGTAATCTTAGGGTGAGAAAAATATGGGAATAAAAAGGTTTATTTTAAAATTCATAGTTAAGCTGTTTATATGAAAACATAATGGAGAAATGTTTACTTATCAAACCACAGGTCACAGTTCACCTTTAAAAACTTAAGTAGAAAAACATTATATGAAGTTATATAAGCTAAAGGTTAAAGCCTTATTAGATTTATATTTCAAGAGGAGATGTCTTTTTGAAATCAACATTATGATTTTGGCACACTTAGTTCATTCTGAAAGGGTGAAAATAATTGGACAGTATAGGGATAAATGCCCCAAATTTGAGTGGAGGTTTTGAAAAGTTCTCAGGTCACTTTTGATTAGAGCAAGAAAAGAGTCAAGGCTGCTGCCAGCAGCTGATGGCTTAATACTGGAGGGTGGTGGAGAGTAAGCAGAACTCCTCCACTCCTGCCCTACTTCTGGCTCCTCTGCCAGGGCCAAAATGTCTTTGACTTGACGCTGTGAAATGAACATATGTAAATGCATAGACAGAGCAGAGACTGCAGTGATGATGGGGCAGAGAGAGGGTAAGTTTTGAAGCTGCCCTGAATGAATTCAAGTCGGCTTGACCAGGTGACACAAAGCGACTGGTCCATGAGATCAATGAACTACTGTCAAACATGACTTACTGTTCAATAAACAATTAGTGTGCACCTCCAAGAGACAGATGCTGTGTTAATTTCTGAGAACACAGAGGTAAATGAGTGAGAAGCCCCGCCTTCACTGTGTGAGTGCATGCTCTGGGAAGGAAGCCAAAAAATGGTTAACAATAATGACAGTGTGTGGAGGGCAATTACAGAAGCTCGGAGGGCTTCTAGAGGCGGGCAGTGGAGATTAACAGAAAGGATGCTGTTTGTGCTAGTGAAGGATGATTAGGAGTTTTCCATATGGACTGGATGAGAAAGCCATTTCAGAGAAAAAACTATATCAACACTGTATAACAGACATAATATATGTTATGTGCTGCCAGCTTACATCACGTGGTACCATCTATCAGAGCAATAAAGAGCACAGGATTTGGAGAAAATAATTCTAGATTCAATTCCCTATCCACAATTCCTAGCTACTTCATCTGAGAAAGTTATTTTACTTTTAAATTTTCATCTTCTTACCTGTAAATTGGGGTCATAAGAGAGGCTAGGTCATAAGTGAGATAAGTGGTCAAGAAATGTTAGTAAGTGTAAGATATTATTAACATTATTAATGAGATATTGTCAGATCACAAAGTAGAAATGACCTCAAGTGAAAGAAACTATGGCAGATAAGAACTAGAAGAAAAGATGACTAGCAGGTTAGTAACTGAAGGAATGCCCTAAGGATTTGGATTAATGAGACCTTGTGAATAAAACCTTATTCACGTTTTAATCAACGTGGATGGATGCTTGTGAAATTCATAAATGATATGACACTGGAGGGGCTTCAGTGACTTAGGGTGATGTTTTCCAGCATCCAACTGATGTTGATTGACTAGCTGAAACAAATTCCTTGCATCTGACAACATGAAATTTCAATTTTAACATGAATTATATAAAGTACTAACTTTGAGTTTGCCAAAGATCAGTGATAGAATGGGGAAAGATCTGTATGGTCAAAATCATATGTGAAAAATACAAGGTTGTGGGTTTGCGTAGCTTTTAGGTTTGATGTTGGTCAACTAATGTGATTTGGATTTCATCAGTAAAGGTGAGGCATACCTAGAATGGTAGAGGTGATGGTCTCATTCTTCTCTGTTTTGACCAAAACACATCTACCATGCTGATCTGTAAGAGAAATTTATAAACAAATTAATCCAATTCACTTGATTACTATCAGGGTGGTAAAGGAATTTAGTCCGCTCATTTATGAAATGTCGATAACTTCTTTTTTTTTTTTTTTAAACATCTTTATTGAAGTATAATTGCTTTACAATGGTGTGTTAGTTTCTGCTTTATAACAAAGTGAATCAGTTATACATATACATATGTTCCCATATCTCTTCCCTCTTGCATCTCCCTCCCTCCCACCCTCCACATCCCACCCCTCTAGGTGGTCACAAAGCACCGAGCTGATCTCCCTGTGCTATGCGGCTGCTTCCCACTAGCTATCTATTTTACATTTGGTAGTGAATATATGTCCATGACACTCTCTCACCCTGTCACATCTCACCCCTCCCCCTCCCCATATCCTCAAGTCCATTCTCTAGTAGGTCTGTGTCTTTATTCCCGTCTTGCCACTAGGTTGTTCATGGCCTCTTTTTTTTTTTTTTCCTTAGATTCCATATATATGTGTTAGCATACTGTATTTCTTTTTCTCTTTCTGACTTACTTCACTCTGTATGACAGACTCTAACTCCATCCACCTCATTACAAATACCTCCATTTCATTTCTTTTTATGGCTGAGTAATATTCCATTGTATATATGTGCCACATCTTCTTTATCCATTCATCCGATGATGGACACTTAGGTTGCTTCCAGGTCCTGGCTATTGTAAATAGAGCTGCAATGAACATTTTGGTACATGACTCTTTTTGAACTATGGTTTTCTCAGGGTATATGCCCAGTAGTGGGATTGCTGGGTCGTATGGTAGTTCTATTTTTAGTTTTTTAAGGAACCTCCATACTGTTCTCCATAGTGGCTGTATCAATTTACATTCCCACCAACAGTGCAAGAGGGTTCCCTTTCCTCCACACCCTCTCCAGCATTTATTGTTTCTAGATTTTTTGATGATGGCCATTCTGACCGGTGTGAGATGATATCTCATTGTAGTTTTGATTTGCATTTCTCTAATGATTAATGATGTTGAGCATTCTTTCATGTGTCTGTTGGCAATCTGTATATCTTCTTTGGAGAAATGTCTGTTTAGGTCTTCTGCCCATTTTTGGATTGGGTTGTTCGTTTTTTTGTTATTGAGCTGCATGAGCTGCTTGTAAATCTTGGAGATTAATCCTTTGTCAATTGCTTCATTTGCAAATATTTTCTCCCATTCTGAGGGTTGTCTTTTGGTCTTGTTTATGGTTTCCTTTGCTGTGCAAAAGCTTTTAAGTTTCATTAGGTCCCATTTGTTTATTTGTGTTTTTATTTCCATTTCTCTAGGAGCTTGGTCAAAAAGAATCTTGCTGTGATTTATGTCATAGAGTGTTCTGCCTATGTTTTCCTCTAAGAGTTTGATAGTGTCTGGCCTTACAGTTAGGTCTTTAATCCATTTTGAGTTTATTTTTGTGTATGGTGTCAGGGAGTGTTCTAATTTCATACTTTTACATGTATCTGTCCAATTTTCCCAGCACCACTTATTGAAGAGGCTGTCTTTTCTCCACTGTATATGCTTGCCTCCTTTATCAAAGATAAGGTGACCATATTTGCGTGGGCTTATCTCTGGGCTTTCTATCCTGTTCCATTGATCTATATTTCTGTTTTTGTGCCAGTACCAAACTGTCTTGATTACTGTAGCTTTGTAATAAAGTCTGAAGTCAGGGAGCCTGATTCCTCCAGCTCCATTTTTCGTTCTCAAGATTGCTTTGGCTATTCGGGGTCTTTTGTGTTTCCATACAAATTGTGAAATTTTTTGTTCTAGTTCTGTGAAAAATGCCAGTGGTAGTTTGATAGGGATTGCATTGAATCTGTAGATTGCTTTGGGTAGTAGAGTCATTTTCACAATGTTGATTCTTCCAATCGAAGAACATGGAATATCTCTCCATCTATTTGTGTCATCTTTAATTTCTTTCATCAGTGTCTTATAATTTTCTGCATACAAGTCTTTTGTCTCCTTAGGTAGGTTTATTCCTAGATATTTTATTCTTTTTGTTGCAATGGTAAACGGGAGTGTTTTCTTAATTTCACTTTCAGATTTTTCGTCATTAGTGTATAGAAATGCAAGAGATTTCTGTGCATTAATTTTGTATCCTGCTACTTTACCAAATTCATTGATTAGCTCTAGTATTTTTCTGGTAGCATCTTTTGGATTCTCTATGTATAGTATCATGTCATCTGCAAACAGTGACAGCTTTACTTCTTCTTTTCCGATTTGGATTCCTTTTATTTCTTTTTCTTCTCTGATTGCTGTGGCTAACACTTCCAAAACTATGTTGAATAATAGTGGTGAGAGCGGGCAACCTTGTCTTGTTCCTGATCTTAGTGGAAATGGTTTCAGTTTTTCACCATTGAGGACAATGTTGGCTGTGGGTTTGTCATATACGGCCTTTATTATGTTGAGGAAAGTTCCCTCTATGCCTACTTTCTGCAAGGCTTTTATCATAAATGGGTGTTGAATTTTGTCAAAAGCTTTCTCTGCATCTATTGAGATGATCATATGGTTTTTCTCCTTCAATTTGTTAATATAGTGTATCACGTTGATTGATTTGCATATATTGAAGAATCCTTGCATTCCTGGGATAAACCCCACTTGATCATGGTGTATGATCCTTTTAATGTGCTGTTGGATTCTGTTTGCTAGTATTTTGTTGAGGATTTTTGCATCTATGTTCATCAGTGATATTGGCCTGTACTTTTCTTTCTTTGTGACATCTTTGTCTGGTTTTGGTATCAGGGTGATGGTGGCCTGGTAGAATGAGTTTGGGAGTGTTTCTCCCTCTGCAATGTTTTGGAAGAGTTTGAGAAGGATAGGTGTTAGCTCTTCTCTAAATGTTTGATAGAATTCGCCTGTGAAGCCATCTGGTCCTGGGCTTTTGTTTGTTGGAAGATTTTTAATCACAGTTTCAATTTCAGTGCTTGTGATTGGTCTGTTCATATTTTCTGTTTCTTCCTGGTTCAGTCTCGGCAGGTTGTGCATTTCTAAGAATCTGTCCATTTCTTCCAGGTTGTCCATTTAATTGGCATAGAGTTGCTTGTAGTAATCTCTCATGATCGTTTGTATTTCTGCAGTGTCAGTGGTTACTTCTCCTTTTTCATTTCTAATTCTATTGATTTGAGTCTTCTCCCTTTTTCTCTTGATGAGTCTGGCTAATGGTTTATCAATTTTGTTTATCTTCTCAAAGAACCAGCTTTTAGTTTCATTGATTTTTGCTATTGTTTCCTTCATTTCTTTTTCATTTATTTCTGATCTGATCTTTATGATTTCTTTCCTTCTGCTAGCTTTGGGGTTTTTTTGTTCTTCTTTCTCTAATTGCTTCAGGTGCAAGGTTAGGTTGTTTATTCGAGATGTTTCCTGTTTCTTGAGGTAGGCTTGTATTGCTATAAACTTCCCTCTTAGCACTGCTTTTGCTGCATCCCATAGGTTTTGGGTCGTCGTGTCTCCATTGTCATTTGTTTCTAGGTATTTTTTGATTTCCCCTTTGATTTCTTCAGTGCTCACTTCGTTATTAAGTAGTGTATTGTGTAGCCTCCATGTGTTTGTATTTTTTACAGATCTTTTCCTGTAATTGATATCTAGTCTCATAGCGTTGTGGTCGGAAAAGATACTTGATACGATTTCAATTTTTTTAAATTTACCAAGGCTTGATTTGTGACCCAAGATATGATCTATCCTGGAGAATGTTCCATGAGCACTTGAGAAAAATGTGTATTCTGTTGTTTTTGGGTGGAATGTCCTATAAATATCAATTAAGTCCATCTTGTTTAATGTATCATTTAAAGCTTGTGTTTCCTTATTTATTTTCATTTTGGATGATCTGCGCATTGGTGAAAGTGGGGTGTTAAAGTCCCCTACTATGATTGTGTTACTGTCGATTTCCCCTTTTATGGCTGTTAGTATTTGCCTTATGTATTGAGGTGCTCCTATGTTGGGTGCATAAATATTTACAATTGTTATACCTTCCTCTTGGATCGATCCCTTGATCATTATATAGTGTCCTTCTTTGTCTCTTGTAATAGTCTTTATTTTAAAGTCTATTTTGTCTGATATGAGAATTGCTAGTCCCGCTTTCTTTTGATTTCCATTTGCATGGAATATCTTTTTCCATCCCCTCACTTTCAGTCTGTATGTGTCTCTAGGTCTGAAGTGGGTCTCTTGTAGACAGCATATATATGGGTCTTGTTTTTGTATCCATTCAGCCAGTCTGTGTCTTTTGGTGGGAGCATTTAATCCATTTACATTTAAGGTAATTATCGATACGTATGTTCCTATTCCCATTTTCTTAAATGTTTTGGGTTTGTTATTGTAGGTGTTTTCCTTCTCTTGTGTTTCTTGCCTAGAGAAGTTCCTTTAGCACTTGTTGTAAAGCTGGTTTGGTGGTGCTGAACTCTCTCAGCTTTTGCTTGTCTGTGAAGGTTTTAATTTCTCCATCAAATCTGAATGAGATCCTTGCTGGATAGAGTAATCTTGGTTGTAGGTTTTTCTCCTTCATCACTTTAAGTATATCCTGCCACTCCCTTCTGGCTTGCAGAGTTTCTGCTGAAAGATCAGCTGTTAACCTTATGGGGATTCCCTTGTGTGTTATTTGTTGTTTTTCCCTTGCTGCTTTTAATATGTTTTCTTTATATTTAATTTTTGACAGTTTGATTAATATGTGTCTTGGCATGTTTCTCCTTGGATTTATCCTGTATGGGACTCTCTGTGCTTCCAGGACTTGATTAACTATTTCCTTTCCCATATTAGGGAAGTTTTCAACTATAATCTCTTCAAATATTTTCTCAGTCCCTTTCTTTTTCTCTTCTTCTTCTGGGACCCCTATAATTCGAATGTTGGTGCGTTTAATGTTGTCCCAGAGGTCTCTGAGACTGTCCTCAGTTCTTTTCATTCTTTTTTCTTTATTCTGCTCTGCAGTAGTTATTTCCACCATTTTATCTTCCAGGTCACTTATCCGTTCTTCTGCCTCAGTTATTCTGCTATTGATCCCATCTAGAGTATTTTTAATTTCATTTATTGTGTTTTTCATCGTTGCTTGGTTCCTCTTTAGTTCTTCTACGTCCTTGTTAAATGTTTCTTGCATTTTGTCTATTCTATTTCCAAGATTTTGGATCATCCTTACTATCATTATTCTGAATTCTTTTTCAGGTAAACTACCTATTTCCTCTTCATTTGTTAGGTCTGGTGTGTTTTGACCCTGCTCCTTCATCTGCTGTGTGTTTTTCTGTCGTCTCATTTTGCTTATCTTACTGTGTTTGGGGTCTCCTTTTCACAGGCTGCAGGTTCGTAGTTCCCGTTGTTTTTGATATCTGTCCCCAGTGGCTAAGGTTGGTTCAGTGGGTTGTGTAGGCTTCCTGGTGGAGGGAACTAGTGCCTGTGTTCTGGTGGATGAGGCTGGATCTTGTCTTTCTGGGGGGCACGTCCACGTCTGGTGGTGTATTTTGTGGTGTCTGTGGCCTTATTATGATTTTAGGCAGCCTCTCTGTTAATGGATGGGGCTGTGTTCCTGTCTTGCTAGTGGTTTGGCATAGGGTGTCCAGCACTGTAGCTTGCTGGTTGTTGAGTGAAGCTGGGTCTTGATGTTGAGATGGAGATCTCTGAGAGATTTTCGCCGTTTGGTATTACGTGGAGCTGGGAGGTCTCTTGTGGACCAGTGCCCTGAAGTTGGCTCTCCCACCTCAGAGGCACAGCCCTGATGCCTGGCTGGAGCACCAAGAGCCTTTCATCCACACAGCTCAGAGTAAAAGGGAGAAAAAATAGAAAGAAAGAAAGAAAGAGGATAAAATATAGTGAAGTAAAATAAAGCTATTATGAAGCAAAGCTATACAGACAAAATCTCACCCAGAAGCATATACATATACACTCACAAAAAAAGGAAAAGGGAAAAAATTAATATATCCTGCTCCCAAAGTCCACCTCCTGAATTTGGGATGATTCGTTGTCTATTCAGGTATTCAACAGATGTAGGCGCATCAAGTTGTTTGTGGAGTTTTAATCCACTGCTTCTGAGGCTGCTGGGAGAGATTTCCCTTTCTCTTTGTTCGCACAGCTCCCAGGGTTCAGCTTTGGATTTGGACCCGCCTCTGCATGTAGGTCGCCTGAGGGTGTCTGTTCCCCACCCAGACAGGACGGGGTTAAAGGAGCAGCTGCTTCGGGGGCTCTGGCTCACTCAGGCCGGGGGGGAGGGAGGGGTACGGATGCGGGGCGAGCCTGCGGCGGCAGAGGCCGGCGTGACGTTGCACCAGCCCGAGGCGCGCCATGCGTTCTCCCAGGTAAGTTGTCCCTGGATCACGGGACCCTGGCAGTGGCGGGCTGCACAGGCTCCCGGGAGGGGCGGTGTGGAGAGTGACCTGTGCTCGCACACAGGCTTCTTGGTGGCGGCAGCAGCAGCCTTAGCATCTCATGCCCGTCTCTGGGGTCCGCGCTGATAGCCGCGGATCGCGCCCGTCTCTGGAGCTCGTTTAGGCGGCGCTCTGAATCCCCTCTCCTTGCGCGCCAGGAAACAAAGAGGCAAGAAAAAGTCTCTTGTCTCTTCAGCAGTTCCAGACTTTTTCCCGGACTCCCTCCCGGCTAGCTGTGGCTCACTAGCCCCCTTCAGGCTGTGTTCACGCCGCCAACCCCAGTCCTCTCCCTGCGATCCGACCGAAGCCCGAGCCTCAGCTCCCAGGCCCCGCCCGCCCCGGCGGGTGAGCAGACAAGCCTCTGGGGCTGGTGAGTGCTGGTCGGCACCGCTCCTCTGTGCGGGAATCTCTCCGCTTTGCCCTCCGCACCACTGTGGCTGCGCTCTCCTCCGCGGCTCCGAAGCTTCCCCCCTCTGCTACCCGCAGTCTCTGCCCACGAAGAGGCTTCCTAGTGTGTGGAAACCTTTCCTCCTTCACGGCTCCCTCCCACTGGTGCAGGTCCCGTCCCTATTCTTTTGTCTCTGTTATTTCTTTTTTCTTTTGCCCTACCCAAGTACGTGGGGAGTTTCTTGCCTTTTGGGAGGTCTGACGTTTTCTGCCAGCGTTCAGTGGGTGTTCTGTAGGAGCAGTTCCACGTGTAGATGTATTTCTACTGTATCTGTGGGAAGGAAGGTGATCTCCGCGTCTTACTCTTCCGCCATCTTGCTCTATCCCCCCTCGATAACTTCTTAAAAGGAGGAGACTAGGGACACATAATTTCTACCTTTATACCTATGAAGAGTAGTCATGAAGAAAAAGAATTAGATTTATTGGGGTAGAATCTGAGGGTAGACGTAGGATGAATGAATGGAAGATAAAAGACAGAACTTAGGCTTGGCGTAAGTAAGTTTAATGAGTTCAAAAGATGGAAGGTGATGTGTTAGCTAACAATGAAAGCTTCTAAGCATGGTCTAGTTGTACCAGGCAAAGACTACAGAAGAAACTATTGTCAGGACAGAGTTGGGCTAGATGGCCTTTAAAGTTTTGTCCAAATCTGCAAATCCCTGATGCTGTGATAATTAATAAGATTTAATAATGAAAAATGGTAAGCCGTAAGAGCCAACTAACCATTATGGCTGCGGACTGAAAGTTAGTCAAAGGATGTCTGGATTAATGTAAACCTGAAGGAGGACTGACGATGTTTAAAAAGAACATTCATAGTAAAAACCTTTTGGGTGTCATGCTGCAGGAAATCCCAAGCAAATGTTGAGGTCTAATTCAGTTTATCATTTACTAATGATCTGGAAGAACTAAGAGCATGCACACTGAAGTCAGTACATGTTTCCTTAGTTACTGAATACAGAAACATAGGCAGAAATCAATAAACATTTATTTTTCCTTTGGGATGTCAGTAGAGCCCTATATGCTGGAAGAATAAACTAGATGATCTATTTACTTCTCATTTGCACTGTCTATATGTCTATAGTAACAAAAATAATACACAGCAGGCTGAGAGCATGATTTTTTTAAAAATTTTATTTATTTATTTATGGCTGTGTTGGGTCTTTGTTTCTGTGCGAGGGCTTTCTCTGGTTGTGGCAAGTGGGGGCCACTCTTCATCGCGGTCCGCGGGCCTCTCACTATCGTGGCCTCTCTTGTTGCGGAGCACAGGCTCCAGACGCGCAGGCTCAGCAATTGTGGCTCACGGGTCTAGTCACTCCGCGGCATGTGGAATCTTCCCAGACCAGGGCTCGAACCCGTGTCCCCTGCATTGGCAGGCAGATTCTCAACCACTGCGCCACCAGGGAAGCCCCCAAGAGAGCATGATTTTTTGATACCAGCTATTAGTGATACAGGAAGCAGAAGTACTCAAGTTTGCTTTTTAATAGATATTTTGGTTTGGTAATCTGGCTCTAAAGAGACTTGGATTTTTTTTAAAAAATCTGTTATCATTTAATTATATCAAACTAAAGGGTAGCATCTAGTTTTGATTCATTTAACCTTAATGGGAAAGAACAAGTCATTACTTAAAGAGTGTCTTATAGCCTGTTATTTCTTGTATTTTTAGAAATCATTTATTCCTCTTCAAATTGATGTGCTGTAATTATTCATTAATAATTTTTCTTGATGTCTCTGGAGTCATTCCATTACCCACAGTCATTATGCATCATTTTGTCAATGTTTGCTGTGATACTGAGATATCTATAGCTCATTGAGTCATTACATCCATTGGTGTATATCCTTTTAGTGAAGAATATCCAATTCTTTCTGAATCAAGTTTCATTGAGATATTTTCCAGGAACTTTAGAAACTGCTTTTACGTCCAGGGAGAAGAATACAGATATAACTCCTATATACCAACTCTTGAACATTTTTCATATAAATCTTGACCTTGACTGGTGAAGTCCATTTTTGTAACCGGGCTAATGACCTGGAAGAGATTTGTTAATAACCTCCTGGGCCCCAAATTGTAACAAAAAGCAACACTCCATAGAATCACTGTCATAACTGTTTTATCCATTTAATGGTAGTTTGTACTAAATCAACTCCATTATGGGTGGGCTCAATAGCCTTTAGTGGGAAGACCTAGAAACTTAAAAGAATGTCATTTCCTCTAGGTAATAGCATCCTGCATTTAAACAACCACAATCTGTTTGTTAAATTCGGAAGACTGGCACCACGTCGTAGGGTGAAATGTTTAGCATGGTAAGGATAATGTATTTTTTTAAAGTTTAGGATTGGTTCAGACATTTAAATCCATTGTTATTTTGTCTGAATATATTTTCTCCAGAGGTTAAATAATCTAATAATGAATTAAGCACCTTCTAAATATTTATAAATTATTTTCCACATTTCTTAGAAAAGACCAGATATAAACTTCCTTCAGGCAAGTCTAATGTATGAAGGCAGTTTATAAAACAGATGTGTTAGTGTATGTTATTCACATCACAAAAGGCTCTTTTGTTACAAAAGGATGGAGCTCAGGGTTTCTTTAAATCTGAGCCCCCATTATGCATTTAAAACAGCATTTAGATTATCCAAACCTTCAAGAATAAACTTACTGTGTAAAGTAACATATACTTATCTTATTTGTGAACTTTGGTGAAATGAGTTATTCTGTAGGTGATTGACACAAGTCTGGCAAAAAGCCAGAAGTGTGAAAATCAGGACTTTGTAATTCTTGAAGCTCTTGTACCATATTATATCTGTTTCCATAAAAATATTTGTAACTAGTTATTTTGAAATAATAGTAATATTGATATAGTACTTTAAAAATAAAAAGTGTAAAGCTTACTTTCACTAGTTATATAGAAACTCTAGAAATATTTTTAATGAAAAAATATACTAATTCATTAAACAAATATTTATTAAGTGCACATTATTTGAGCTGGAAACCACATCAACTATTTAAATCTCCCATTTGATCCATGAGAAAACTGAGGCCAAGAGAGGTGATATGGTTTGCTCAAGGTCAGTTAATGAACAGTTGCAGAAATAGTAATAGTCTCGATTCCTAACTGCTAGCCTTTCCACTGCCCCATACAAGCTGGTCATATATTAATTTACTTCCTTATTAAGAGAGATTGTTTTAAAAATATCATCCTGTCTCCATTAACTTATTGAAAATAGACAGATTCCTATTAAAAAGGTATTCCCTCTCTCCTTTTGTATGCCACAAGGGATTCAGGCAGCCTTAAAGCCTAGCATGCACTGCTGACAAAATACACAAAAGAATCAAAATCAAATTAAGTGATCAAAAATGAAAACCAAGATGATGAAATAAGGAATAATGTAAATCATACATAGTAAACGTAAGTATAATAGAAATACCTGTTTCTACCTGATTCTCTAACTCACTACTTATTTAGGTCACAAATAACATGTTCTTAGAAAAAAAGAAAACTCCCAGTTTGATTTATTTTGCCATCCAAGTAAATTTTAGAAAACTCCCAAAGCGTTCCAAATAAATTTCAAATATCATCCCATATTGTAAATGAACGAGAGAGAGAGAGAGAGAGACAAAAGAACTTATTATTTATGAAGCTAATCAGCTGGCCATAGGAGTTAGCTTTTAACTTTTTCATTTATTATTTCCTACGAGTTAATATTTCACAAGAAAGCAAACAATAAACAGAATCTTTAGAGGATTAGGAAGAAATGGCTTGAGGATTTTCTACATTTTAAGTTTGTAGTTCATTATTACATGTATACTTTCCCTCTCTCTCTTTTTTTTTTCAAATTAGCAGGGTCATTTAAATAATAAAGAAAAAGTTTCAAATTAATAATTATTTATGGGAGTAAACCAGGGATCAGCAACTTTTTTCCATAAAGGACCAGGTAGTAAATAATATATATTTCTGGTTTGGGGACATATGGTCAATGTTGTAACTACTAAACTCTGCCCCTATAGCGGGAAAGCAGCCATTGAAATAAATGAATGATTGTGCAACAATAGAATTTTATTTATGAACGCCGACGTTTGAATTTCATGTAATTTTACGTGTCATGAAATTTTACGTGTCATTTTTTTTTCAACCATTAAAATATGTAAAAACCATTCTAAGCTCACTGTCATATGATTTGCCCTGGGACCATAGTTTGCTGACTCCTGGTTAAATTGAATATCCTTATTATAGGGATTTTGGTAACTACTACTGTGACCCTTTTAATAAACAAGTAAGCCTGTATATGAACTAGTGAGCCACTCACAAACTGTCTCATACTGCATCCTTCTACTACAGAACAGAAAAAAAAATGAAACATAAACAACCCATAAATACTCCTTGACCTTCACCCTTGAGTAGTTATAGCTTCTCTTATAAATTTGTACACTTACACTTGATGCTATCATCTTTTTAAGATAAGATATTATTGTGTATCAGCTTTCTTTGAAATTCATAATCTGTTCTGGAGATGTTTGTGAATGTGTCTTTTGTTTGGGTATGAAAATGCAGGGTAATGTGTACAACAGGGCAGTAACTGCTTGTGACCTGAAATATTAGGTTGTTTTCTTAAATACACTAATATCAGCATTTAAAAAAATCAAATGGCTTAACATGAAGAATGATCCAGATACTGTATTTTATCGAATAGATATCTGTATCACTTTTTCTATATAATTTTATCTCTGCATGATACTAAACATCTAGATATTTGGAAGCATATGGAAGGTTTAACATTTTGCTTTATATCCAGATGTTTGGTGTTATGTAAACCTTTGATATATAGGAAAAGAATATGCTGAGCCATCTTTATTCAGAGTTTTTATGCATTCCTTAATTGTCCATAAAAATGATGATTTATAAACTTAGAGATATCTAGAGATTTAGTTAAAACTATTTTGTAGGCATGAATACCTAAATAAGATTTAGAATATATATATGTATGGCAGTGTTGGAACTGATGTCTGCCTGTCTCTTACTTATACTTTATATATATATATATATATATATATATATATATATATATATATATATATACATATATATACACACATATGAATATATATATATATGTGTGTGTATGTGTATATATATATGTATGTGTGTATATATGTGTGTATATATATATATATAAAACATTTTATGAGTGTACCTGGAAGTGCCAATGTGGAAACACTAACTAAATGGAAATTTACTTTTTGAGCCAGTAGCCATTGTGAGTATTCCAATACTGTGGCCTGCTCTAACAGTCAGTCCAGAGATTTCTGTTCAAAAAAAAGAACTTCATCTTCAGAACTGTAATGGAATTTTATGGTGATATTCACTAGGTGGTAGGTTTTACATTAAATGAGAAAATATGTATGACTGGTGCTTTCTAAATTGAAAAGTGCTGTGCAAATATTAGAGGTTATCTGCTTAACTTCTCTTATGCCACTCAATTCATTTTTCTCCATCTTATTTCAGAAGCTATTTCTAAGTCAGGAGATAAATGTTTTCATCGCTGGTTTCCCTTCAGTAAGCTATGGATGCATTTTATTTTTATTATTTTGCAGTTGTTAATCGAGAACCATTTATTAAGTGACTGCTATGCGTAGCTCTCCATTAAAACACATGCAGAAGGTGTAGACATCAAAGCAAGTAAGATTTCTCAGGAGGGATACTGAATGTGTCAAGATGAGGTTCCTGGGTGAGTTAGGATTCTACTCGGGACCTAAAGGAAAGGGGGAGGGGTTTTCAAAAGTGTCATCTGAAATGAAAGTTTTAAAAATGAATAATTTGGCACATTCTCCTGAAATAGTCTCTTATAGTCTATTCTTGAGGCAACGGACATGAATTTTATGTGGAGATAAATGTGCATTACTGTCAGAGTCTAAGCCAGCTTTGCTGACTACTAACAGTAGAAAAATCATTTCCTGGACCCCAGATTCCTTACTTTATATATAAGGGGATTGGGTTACTTGTATTGAAATTGCCTTTTTACTTTATTTAACTACAGCCTTTTATTTAAATGGATGAAAAACAGCAAAAAAAAAAAAAAATGACCTTGTCAAATTTCAAAGGAATGAAGAGTGGCTAGGAAATCTCTGTTAAAATTTTTGGTTCCTTTTTCACTTTTCTATGAACAATTTTCAATTTTGCATTTTCAAACACTTAGAGTCACATAGCATGATTAAGAGAAAGTGAAGAGATACATATTGTCAAGTGTAAGAAAAAGATGGTACAAGATTTATCTCTATCTAAATAAATTAAAGACTAAGGAAAGGAGAGTTTTGATGATTTTCTTGAAACAAAAGCAGGAAAATGGAGTTCTTAAGTCAGCATCTGCCTTATGAATCCATTAGAGATTCACATTAAACTTTAGGACAAAATTCTGACATCTGTTGACCAACTCAAACATCGGTTTGTAAAAAAGAAAGTCATCATCTCTCATTTAAGAGGTAGCGATCTTTATCATATCTTCGGTAATTGAAAAGTGCCTGTGCATGGTAGGAAAAGGGAAGGAGACAAAGCACAAATGAAGTCCAGTATTAGGTCTATTTGGATAATCAAAACCACACATAATATAGGTTTTTAATGCTAACTTCTACTTTAAAATAAATGTTAATTTCACTTTAATTACAGCCATCAGTACTGTCAACTCATTCAATTGTTCCTCTATACATAAATGTAGGTTCAGAAGAAATCAAATCTTCAACTCTCAGTGTTGTCAGAACCCACAAGTATAAAAATATATGATCTGTCTTTAAAAATTAATTGGCGCTGGAGACAATTGGCCGAGTTCCTGCTCAAGCTTTTCATTCAAGCACGAAGGAGAGGCGTGTTTAAATATTCGTGTAATCCTGGTGGTGTCTTATATCACCAGTAGTACGTGTAAGACACTCTTAAGCGTGCATACATAAGTAAGGATGGAAAAGCTGACCTTTGACATAAAGTTTTAAAATCTTAGGAACAGTGGAGTTTAATGTCAGTTATTCCCTGGTGAATATGCCTCAGATATGGTACCTATACCTTTCTGTGTGTGAACATAAGTAAAAGGGCCACTTGTCATCAAATAGGGCATGAACAGACTCTCTGTGTTGCTTCAAAAATTGAGTTTGATTTTTCTCTATATCTATACTCAACCCTATCTTTAAAATAGCCTCCTCCAAAAATTGCATTAGCATTTCCTGTTTCCCAGTCTTTCCTTTTAGTAGGTTCTGTTTAGCACATCTAATTGGGATTTGTTGTCTATCATTTGGCCAGAGCCTGGAGTGTCACTAAGTAGGGTTCTGTGCCAGAATCCCAAGAGAGCACCCCCTTGTCTTGGTCAGTGGAGTTGCATCAGCAAAGCTTTGGGAACTCATGTAGGAGACTAGATCAATGTTTTAATGCAACATATTCCTAATGATGAAAAAAAAAAAACAGAGTCATGGTACCAATCATTGCATTTCATGCCAGTCTTCATTCATTTCATATTGTTGCACTCTTCTCTGTTTCTTGTGACCCCCTTGAAATTAAAGCTGTTTATCAATAATATAGATTCTATACCATTTTAAACTTTTCTCCTTGAATTTTTGTTTGTTTTCCCCAAAGAATTCAGAGTTTCAAATGTACTAGAAAAAACATTTTACAAGAAATGCAAAAGAAGTTTATAGGAGAACAGATGCTTCACTTACATACATGCCCATGATATCATTTGCTTTATAGTCATTATTCTAAGCACTTCCCATGGAGTTGAAATGATTTTGAAATAAATTACTAAGCTGAGAATTCTTCACTTATCTTTTATTTCATTAAATGTGTGGACTTCTTGTTGAGATTTGAAATCCCTAAGTATGCATTTATCATTATCTTCTTTTTCCTTGTGTTTTTAATTGCAGCAGTAAGAAGTAATTTATACCTAATCACGCTATTTTGTCCTCCAACTTTTGAAATACATTTTGACAAATTATAAGTGAGTTTTCTTCAAACAGAAGTTTTAAGAATGAGTAACTTCAATAACAGGAGGAAAAATCTCACCTAAGTTGAGATGATTCTTCTTTCATTGATCCCTGGGCCTGGGGTATTTTTATTATAATATTTTTTGAGGTAAAGGATTTCTTTCAGCATTTTATAACATCTAGATATGTAAACTCAAGAAAAATTTACATTCGTACATACACATAAAATTCCAGGGACTTCATGGAACCCATTAAGTCTGTTCCGGTGGAAAATCTCCCTGTAGTCTACAGAATGTGAGTATATTTTCACATACAAGAGTACACATTTCTTATTACGGGACCTTATGTCTAGATGGGTAGCTAGAGGATATGATTTCATTATGATATTGACTTCAGTAGAAGCTAAGGAGTTGAGCTGTCACACTGCTTGCTGAAGGGAAGCATACTGGAATGAAAAGAAAATGCAAAGTTCATAAGGGACCAGAAAAGAGTTCTTGCCTGGGAGGTGCCTAGATTAGTTGAACAAATAATCCCTCTAGATAGAGAGGCTGCAGTGTAAGACTTCTCTTCTAAACTGGACTTACCTAAAGTCTATGTACTTTAAACATCTTTCAGAATTACATTTACATTTTCTCAAAACAGAAAAAATAATGTTGTAAAACATTTTCTGTTCCATTTTGAGGATGGTCAGAAATGACATTGTGGTGATGGCAGCTTATTGTGAAGCCTGTTTGGGAGACAACATTTAAGAGACTGAAGAAGGCCAACACGACAGGTCCAGAGTCCCAGGAAATAGCAGCAAAGAGGGAATTTGCAGCTAGGACCTCCCTGTGCAGGACAGAGTCAGTTGGAATACAACCTGGCTTGGATATATTTGTCAATTATACCAAAAACCATAAAAAAGGACGAAGTTATAAACAAACAGTAGAATAAAACTGCTAGAATACCTAAATGCATGTAATAGCATAACAGGAAAAGTCATGGGATTTTCAGGCATTTGAATCCAGGAGTTGCCTTTTATAATGATGTTAGCTTAAGATTATTAACTTTTGTAAAACACCCAGGACAGTAAGACCTAAGTACTGAGTATTACTGTAATTAAATTGGACCCTATAAAATGGTGATATTCAACTGTGTTTTAACTCAAAATGGTAATTTCATAAGGTTCAATCTAATATTACTTAAAAGAGCAGAGAGAATTTTTTTTTAATTGAAGAATAGTTTACTTACAATGTTATGTTAATTTCAGGTGTACAGCAAAGTGATTCAGATATATATATATATATATATATATATATATATATATATACACACACACACATACATATATATGTATACATATATATATTCTTCTACAGGTTCTTTTCCATTATAGTTATTATAAGATATTTAATATAGTGCTATACAGTAGGTTCTTGCTGCTTATCTATTTTATATATCTATTTTATATATAATAATGTGTATCTGTTAATCACATACTCCCTCCCCCTCCCTTTCCCCTTTGGTAACCATAAGTTTGTTTTCTATGTCTATGAGTCACTTTCTGTTTTGTAAGTACATTCATTTGTATCATATTTCAGATTCCACATATAAGTGATATCATGTGGTATTTATCTTTCTCTGTCTGACTTACTTCCCTTAGCATAATAACCTCCAAGTCTATCCATGTTGTTGCAAATGGCATTATTTCATTCTCTTTTATGGCTGAATAGTATTCCATTGTGTGTGTGTTTGTGTGTGTGTGTGTGTGTGTATACCACATCTTCTTTATCCATTCATCTGTTGACGGACATTTAGATTGCTACCATGTCTTGGCTATTGTAGATATTGCTGCTATGAACATTGGGGTTCATGTGTCTTTTCAAATTACAGTTTCTCTGGATATATGCCTAGGAGTGGGATTGCTGGGTCATATGGTAACTCTATTTTAAGTTTTTTAAGGAACTCCTGTACTGTTCTCCATAGTGGCTGCACCAATATACATTCCCACCAACAGTGTAGGAGGGTTCCCTTTTCTCCACACCCTTTCCAACATTTATTTGTAGTCTTTTTTATGATGGCCATTCTGACAGCTGTGAGGTGATACCTCATTGTAGTTTTGATTTGCGTTTCTCTAATAATTAGCAATGTTGAGCATTTTTTCATATGCCTGTTGCCCATCTGTATGTAAAAGAGCAGAGATGGTTTTAACAATCCTTTCAAAATTTAGAAATGTCTACCTACAGATTTTTTTAAACTAATTTAACATAGCCATTCAAACATGTTACATGAATAAATATATGTTTATCTATCAATAAAACAATTCTGCCAGGTAACATTTTTTAGCTGTTATTACAAGCGCTGCCTTGTGTTTAAATGATCAAGCTGGAGGAGGGACATAGCAATGGTGGGGAGAGAGTGGGCCTTGTTCTGCCAGGACTCACATCTGGGCTCCATCACTCACCAGCTATGTGAATGTAGCCATAGATCCTACTCCAGTTCTCTGCGCCTCAGGTTTCTTATGTTTAAAACAGAGACAAGGGAGTCCCAATCCTAGGATGGAACAGTTCTGTATGTTAATTGTGATGGTGTTTATACAAATCTATACATGTGATAAAATGTCACAGACCTGTATGCACACACATACACAAAAAACTCCTGCAAAAACTGGTGAAATCTAAGTAAGGTCTGTAGTTTAGTTACTCATATTGTGCAAATGTCAATTTCTTGGTTTTGATAATTTTTTATTTTGGTAATGAAAATTCTTTAGTCTGTTAGAACGGGGTAGGGGGCATTCTGAGTAATGGGTCTGTAAGACCTTCCTGTACCATTTTTGCAACTTCTTGTGAGTCTGTCTTTCAAAATTTAAAAAAAATGAAATATACACTCATTGTATGAGCCAGCAATGCCACTCTTAGGTATTTTCCGTAAAGAAATGAAAACATGCTCACACAAAACATGAATGTTTATAACTGTTCTAATCATAATCACCCCAAACTGGAAACAACCCAGATGTCCTTGGACAAGTGAACAGGTGAACAAACAGTGGTACATCCATGCAGTGTAATACTCCTTAGCAGCACAAAATGAATAAACTATTGAAAACAGCAACATCAACCAAAAAGCAAAAAATAGAGGTGAAGAAAATGATGACCTCTGAAAATGAGATTATATATATGTAAAGTTCTTAGAATAGGAGTTGATTCATAGTGAGTACTTTGTAAGTGTCCACTGATATTATTTCTCCCCCGCAAAAAATACTCTATCTTCCAGACTAATGATAAATTTCCCATTTTTCTTCTAACTTGAACAAATTAGTGAGTATTATATAATTCTGTGTTTCATGTGTTTACTATATGTCACTGTGTGTATGAGCTTATACACATACACACACACAGACCCACTTCTCATTAAGATATATACATATATGCAAAGCATGGGTGAAGCGCTAGATATATATCTCACAGTATTTGTAATGTAAAAGACAATCCCACAATAAGCATAATTTCTTTCAGTCCTAATTAACTTGGAATTTCAAACATTTATTTGAAAAACTTAAACTTGGGCATTGGAAGATATTCTAGAATTGAAGCTCCATAAGTGGTACAGAAATCACATTTTTCTTGTTTGGTGCTGAATTCTAGCACTTCACCCATGCTTTGCATATATGTATATATCTTAATTAGAAATGTGTGTGTGTGTGTGTGTGTGTGTGTGTATATCCCTGATATGAGATACAGTACTAACATTTACCATATATGCTGACTGTGCTAAGTCAGGCTTTTATGATAGAGTTGTTATATTTTGAAGAACATGCTTTGAAACATTTATAAGTCTGTGTAATAACAAGCTATATCATAACAGGATTTACTGGACTTTTACTGCCACCTACACAGCCAGCTAGTACTTATTCATCAATCTGTACTGTGTGTGAAGTGCTGAGCTGGATAAAAGAGGAATTTTAGGAGGCATTTAGTCCAGGCTCTGGAGTAAGAGATACCTGGGTTCAAATCCTAACACTGTAACTTGCCAGTTCTGTGGATTTGTACAAATTATCCAACTTATGTAATCCTCCATTTCTTCACCTGCATGATGAACACAGTACAAATGATCAACCTCATAGAGTTACAGTGAGGTAAAGGGTTTATCACAGGATCAGACATATATAAAGTGCTCAGTAAATGGTAGCTATCATTATTATTATGTATATTATAATTATTTGGGGGGAAATGACTTAGAGATTTAATGGGAAATAAATACAAGGTGACATAAAAATACATAATCTATACTTCTATATAGAAACTGTTTAAGGGAAGTAGCAAATTTTTTTAGGATGCGTGCATTAAACTTCTTTGACAGCATGGAACTTCCTCTTGGTCATCAAGTACATGTAGGTTTGTGATTGACACACTGTGGGAGGCAATGGATGTTTATTTAGTGTACTAGATTTCTGGCACTATGTTTAAAGGAGAACAATATGAACAGAAATGTGATCAAGAGAAGATAAGGGTGGGGGTGGGGTGGAGGTGGTGGACCAGGGAGCTCAGCTATATTGACATTAACTACTTCTGTTACAACTGTCCAGTTCATGAAAGAAATGCTGGCTGTGAAATAAATAGAGGCAACATGCATTACCTATCATTGCTGTCCCAATACACAGGGATTAAATGCAATTTCTATTTTATATATATATATATATATATATATACACACACACACACACACACACACATATATGTATACACACACACACATACATATATATTGATATATCATACACACATACATATATATCATATATACACACATATGGGTCATATATATTTTATATAAAATTCAAAATGGCTTCGTTATAGAGCAAAATTTTAATGTCTATAATCTTAAAGTTGTAAGTGAATGCAAAGAAGAAAAATAAAATGGAGAGAGTACACTGGATTAGAAGTCAAAATACCAAGATTCTAATACCAGTGAACTAGTTAATCTCTTATTTAAGGTATATAACTTCCTCAGTTTTATATATATATATGTGTGTATATATACACACACATATATATGTATACATACACAATCATATACACACACATATACGTATATATGTAAATGTGTGTAAAGCCATATGTGCACACACAGACATATATCTCTTTATCAATGAAGACAGTTCTAGAAGCATTTTACTAAATTTAAGCCGTATATATTGGCCATTACTAATTTAATGTTATTTATTACTCATGTTTTATTTAAATAATTTAAACTGCAAACTCTGCAGAGTTAGCAAACCTCTAATCGTGTGGCAGATTTCTCAAAGCAACCGTAATTATACATTCTGTCTATTGGTTTGTCTGCTGCGGCTTCTTGATGGCTTAAAAACAAATATTAAATGGCACTTAAATCAAAATTCCCATTGGTGTGCTATGTATGCTTCCATGTAAGAAGCAGTTATTTCTCCCATTAGTATAGACATATTTAGATACTGAAAACAAAGGAGATGTATAGTTTAAAATGTCAGTTTGCTTTGAAACATTTCTGTGGTTTGTTGGTTTTGCATAAAACTTTAATGTTCAACAAGCTCTAAATAGACCATTTATTGGTATTTCAGGGGAAAAATATTTTAAATACCTTGATTCCTTTTAGTAAAGTTGTTTTTGGGTTCATTAGGAATGATGCTGCAATAACAACAGTTTTTTAAGAAGTACCAGAAGTTAAACCTGTTAGCATGATTTTCACGTTTGTAGAAATCGTATTGATCTCATATTACGATGTTGAGAATGGGGTTAGAAATTTGAGCACAAGTAGTAGTTTATTCTCACAATACTCAATTCACTGAGATAGGTCCCTGTGGTCTGAGTGACACAAAATTGATGTTCCTTAAAGTTTCTGTAGACATGAGCCTCTGTGTGTGTGTGTGTGTATGTGTTATCAACAATCATCATTATTTTGCTGAATACCTTTACTCTGTTGCTTTCTTTACGGTGGCGTTCAGTAATGAGTGTCAAACTGGTGTGATGCCATTGTTTTCTTAAATTGTTATTAGGGCACAAGACTAATTAAATATTTTCCAGTTGGCTGTGTTATGCCGAGCAGTTTTAACACGTTTTAGAGGTTATAATTTGATCTGTGGGATAAAGACATCTATATAAACAAATAATTTAGTAAGTCAGATTCTTTTGTACTTCTGTTGACTTTTGACTTTGTTTTTATAGATCATTATTCGTTGGAAGGTACAGAAATAAAGATTATCTATCTTAAGTAAAAAAAATAGACTTTATTCAAAGGATGCTAGGATATCTGAAGAACATAGACCAAGCTCTGCCAGGAATATGACTCAGCCCCCTGCCCCCACCAAACTCCAATGTGTGGAGTCTCAGCTGAAAATTAAAAATGTTAAGGAGGGAGAACCTGAGAGAGAAAGGGGAGAAGGAGTGGTGAGCATTGCAGGGTGTCCAACCGAGAGCAGCTTATGTGTTGGAGGGATCACCTTGTATATTGCAGATCATTTCCAAAGTGAAGGACATGTGTGGCTCAGTGCTCAAATCAGTAATGGTCACCTGCTCATACAGGAAGACAAGGGGCCCAGTTCTCCCTCTCATTTCCCAGGTTTCTTTTCCAGACCTGCTTAAGAAAATCAATTGAGAGCCTCTGAACCCCTTACTCAGTCTTACTCCTGAGTATGACCTTTAACTGCACAGTGGAATTCCACTGCAACATTCCAGCCTTCGACAAGCTTGGGACTAATCCCCCGTGAGCCCCTGACTCTTGAGGCTCTCTTTCACATAAGTGGTCCCGAACGCATCACTACCTTACTTTTATGGCCATAAGTATTGTACAAAATAGATCGAAGGTGTTGACGTAGTGGAGGGTGGTGAGATATTGATATTGAGCCAGATCCATATGAGGCACTTTGCTTCAAGTCTGGGAAGGTATTCTATGCTAGGAGCACCCTTGGGTGTTGGGTCGGTTCTGGGCTCTCTGTCCTTGGAAGCTTTAATGACTCCATCAATTTGTCCACAGTTACAACATATATGGCAATTATGCACAGATTCTATAGGATCAAGGTGTCTAAATGATTTAGTGGCCTGCATTCATTGGTTTTGTCAAGTGGTCAATCCAATGACCAGATCAAAACCCACATAGAACATATAGGCTGCATAGAAGGCGCTGTGATTAAAAAGAATAAGAAAAAGTGTTTTGGAAGGCCTTAACATTTCTAACCCCATGAAAAACAATCAATTTTTGAACATCAGCTTATGTGTGTCCTGTGGAGAAAACGCCATAGAAATAATTTGGGCTTTCTAGGATTTTACAATATAAGTAGAGAGCCAGGGCTGACTGGCAATAAACAGTGACATTAAACCAAAGCACAGGTGGGCGGCCAGCTATAAATATCACCCACGTGGAAAGATACACTGTGGGAACTGGTGTGTTATGGAATCAGAGAAGAGGAAAAGGGAGAATTGGTGGTCGTAAGTTTTTCATCGCCCTGTCTCATTTTTCACCACGCTGCTTTTCCATCTCTGCCTGATCGAGATTTCAAGGCAGCTGGGGGCTGTCTTTACCTGATTCCTGAGGTCTGAGCTGATGACAGCCAAAGCACGTTCCCTGACAGAATTTTGCCTCCCGGCAATGTAGACACAGGCTCTGGGGACACACTGTGTCGGAGCTTCTAAACCTCCTGTAGTCAGGGGACCTGCAGTCAAGGGCTTTGAGCTGTGTTATTACCCATGGGGCTTTGCTTTAAGGAGATGCTAAGGGGGAGGGGGATCTGGACCCTCCTCAGCGGTTACTGCCTCTGCACCACCTCCAACTCCCTTGGGGACTGGAGCCTTGGCAGACCAAGACTTGTGTATGTTTAGAAAGGTCAACGGGAAGAGCAAGCTTTCTTCTTGAGAGTGATAGAGTTTGTGGGGAGGGGGGCTCCGTACATTAGGAATAATTGAATGTGGAGAATAATCCCTATTCCCCCAGGGTACATTTTAATAATGCAGGTGACTGATCCACTTAATGTCTGCCTGATTTGAACTGTGCCTTGCTTGGCTTTTCATTAATAATGGATCCACAGGTAAACAAATGCTTCACATTAAATGCCTCTAAAAAGTGTTTAGCATCTGCTGCCAGGAAACTTATTAAGCACTGTGGTTTAGGAAAGGCAACGCTGAACAGGCATTGTATGTGATACCAAGGAAACACCTTTCAACTACCTTCTTGTGACGGGAAAGTTCACGTATACCCCTACACTGAATATTGGCGAAAATTCCAAATTAATGTCCTATTCTTTTAGTAATAAGATAATAAATATAAATAGAATACATAATATGTATTATTAATAATATATAACCTATTAATAACACTATATATAAATATTTAAAATTATATTTAAATATACATCTAAAAATACGAAATGCATGATGCTACATACTTCTCTATCCCATGGGTATAGTGAATTAAGGGGAAGGAAGGAGAGCTTGCATCTTTGTCCTCAGCCTTTGAGTTGAACTAAATCATCCTCAGGCTTATTTCTTCTAAAGTAAAACTGACTATGCAAGCAGGTTTCAAGGATTTAAAACGAAATAGCATTTACTTAATAGATGCATTTTAATTGTGTTCTCACAACCAAATTAAAGAACAACTTCACTCATCAAAGTGTGTGAGAGTAGCATAAAATCAAAAACATAGAGCTTAATTTTTTTTTGGAATTTTATTTTATTTTTTCAGTTTTGTTTGTGCCCTCTTCTTTTTCAAAGGCTGAGTTAACCTCTGGAGGGATCATCTGCCGTCTCTTTCTATTTAATTTGTTGGCCTGGCCCAGCAACTCTTTACATCTCAGATCACAGTATTTTCTAAATTGAAAAAGCCCTGAAGATTATCTTGCCCACTGCTCTCCTTTTTAAATGGATGAAGAAAATTTGTAACTCAATTAAGTGATTTGTACCAGTTCAGGCTAAGTGTCAGAATTTCTAGATTCCAGGTTTTCAGATTCCCAATCCCAGATCTTTCCCTCCTAAGGTGACTACCTCATCCTAGTTTGCCAGGGATCTTTCCAGTTTTAACACTGGAGTTCCCAAGTTCCAGGAAACTCCTTTTTCCCAGGTAAACCAAAATGGATGATTCCCTTCCACCATGCTTCTTGTACCAGTTTCTGTCTTCTCTCTTCTTCTCCTTTCTGCTTCTGATCTCTAACTTCTCTGTCCTGGTATTTAACAACTTGCAAAACCGGAAAGTTTATCCATATGTTTAACATGCATCTCTACAATTGCCTCTACCTCATCTTCCTTTGCATTCTTCATATCGTACCCATCATTCATCCATTTGTTCATTTAGCAAATACTTGAATGCATTTTTAAATCGCTTCATCAAATTATTTTTTGAATAATGTATATTGATTGCATGCTTCTCAGTTTTTCTATCCTCTGTGAAATGTTTTTTTTTTTTTTTTTTTTTTTTACTCATCACTATTTTGGCTAACTATTTATAAAAAGGAGTGTGTGAATGCGGAAGCCTGCATTTGTGAATGTGGGTGTGTATAAAATAAAAGTGCATACTTTGGCATGGGTGACGAAACAACATTGGATATGAGAGAATTCATAACAACTGTGAGAATTCTACAGCACTGACAATATTAACAATATTTCTTTCCAGCAACATACTTTTTCCTCAAGGCCACTGAAGTATAATATTATAACCTTCTTCATAAAGCTGTTAGATAGAGCTATAGAATAGTTCTTTAGAACCAACTGAAGAATCCAGGATTTGGGAAGAGAATTGTAAAACTGGACTGATTTAAGTGTGAGAAGTAATTGCCCTGGAATAAATTCAACCCGTTAAGTCAGTGCAATCATAGATTTAATGTAGTTTAAAACTATAAAACTTTTATAGTTTTAAGCCATGAAAGTAAGGAATTAATTCCTCTAAACAACTTTGTTGTTTTTTTTGTTAGCATGGTTCACTGTTTACTTTATTTTTTTTATTTTTGGCTGCATTGGGTCTTCATTGCTGCGTGCAGGCTTTCTCTAGTCGCGGCGAGTGGGGGCTACTCTTCCTTGTGGTACGCAGGCTTCTCATTGCGGTGGTTTCTCTTGTTGCAGAGCACGGGCTCTCGGTGCGTGGGCTCGGTAGTTGTGGCTCACGGGCTCTAGAGCACATGCTCAGTAGTTGTGGCGCACGGGCTTAGCTGCCCCACGGCATGTGGGATCTTCCTGGATGAGTGCTCGAACCCGTATCCCCTGAATTGGCAGGTGGATTCTCAACCACTGCGCCACCAGGGAAGCCCCATGGTTCACTGTTTTGAAGTCACTCATTTTGTCTCATTCTGTCAACACAGTATATTAAAATTTTGTTGTCTAACGCATTGGGTAGGAACAAAGAGAATACACTGAGCGTGAGGGCAACATTCGTTAACTTGTCATATTTGAATAGACTTTCATGAAAATAAAGTGTCTTTTTATGAGTGTATAGAAATGTATATGACTAGACCCTCTGAATATAGGTAGACTGCCCTCACTGTATGTGTGAGCTTGAGCAAGTCATTTAAGCTCTCCACGGCTCAGATTTCTGGACTCTGCCATGGGGATAAGAATAGTACCTACCTCATGAGGTTACCATTAAAGGTTAAGGGTCATAACTTGTCAAGACACCTGGGATTTAGCAGCCCATTCATATGAGGCATTACTACTTTTCACCATTGCTAATATCATAAATGTAGGTGACTTAGGGATTTACTGAGTTCTCTCTTTCTAGACCAATTCTCTTTGATTCCATTTTACCAGAACCATCTCCTATCTACATCGATTCTGCAGAGAAATGAAGAACCTTGGGGCTTTTGAATTTAACTACTGCAATGCACATCCTGCAATTATGCCTGCAATGAAGAGGCAAACCCAAATAACACAGAGAGAAGGTGCTCATGGGTAGGGTACATTGTGTTACCTTCAAAAAGGACAGCTAGTTCAAGGATACTTATAACTCACTTGATGCATCCATGTGGTCACAAAGGTTCTGGAACTAAAATGTTCTATTTTGTGCCCAATTCCTCATGTGTTTGTGTATCACCTGAAGTTTTCTTACTTTTTCCTAAGATCAACTACAAATCTGGAAACCATTAAATATGATTTCCTACTGTTCTTTGACCATTTGAGTGGCTTAGTTGCTTTGTTTTTTTTTTCCTACCCCTGTAGAAAACTCATACTTGTAATGTGATTTTTTAGAAGGATGGAGATGATAATAGTAAGTGCCTTAAAGAAAAGAGCAAAATGATTTATGTTGCATAGTAATTCACAAGCATTATCTCATGTGATCCTCACAACTACTCTGTAAAATAGAATCTTGCATGTAGGTTATTGTTTCAGATATATTTTAGTAATACAGGAACAAAGTTGTATGTGCCCTGTTTATCTGGTTCAATACATTCTTTGCCCTTGGTAAGTAAGTCATGTCATTGAAGAAATGTGGTGAGGTCACAGTAACAATGACAAAGAGAATGTTTCTAGAAATAAACACATGTTAAAAATAATAATTAAAGTAGACATTCATGCTTCCCGTTCAGATGGGTGAGTTAAGTAAACTTCCCCCTGAACTTCCTCACCACGAAGCGGGGAGTGTTACAGTGTCCACTGTTTACAGGCTTAACAACCTGGCCTTTTGTGGTTCTCTAAAACTTCTGTGGCCTAAGTTTCCAAAACATCAGTCATTCATCTTCATGGTAAACAAATTCTATGGGAGAGAAAAAAAAAATGTTCCCACTTACTAGAAGCCACTATTGAATATTCCTGCAGAGAAGAAATGGCACATCTCCACAATACAATAATAGAGTGTGAAATCTGGAGTGACTCTGGAAAGAGGCCGCTGTCTTCCGGTCTGGAAGTTTCCCCAACCCTCTGTTATTTACAAGGGGGCTGAAGTACAGATGGAGCTGTGTGACATTTTCTTTTCCATTGTGAGCTGGAGCACTTGTACAGAATACTTTTAAAGAGATCACCAACGCAAATTCCTTCCAGGCCTGGAAATGGAGCACTGCCAGCTGCCAGAACCTAGTGTGGGCTCCCTCCCACTTTGTATTCACTACCTCTGGTTCATTCTTAAAGAAAATAGTGTGGCCGTGTCTATCTTTATAACCATGCTTTATCCTTCCATACACTTCTTTCACTCAGCATTATATTTGCAAGTTCCATCCATATTTTATGTGTACTTATACTTCATTTTTCTTGCTGTATAATATTCCATTCTATGAATATACTGCAGTTTATCAACACATTCAAGATTTGGGTTTTTCCAATTTAGGGCTACCACAGACAATGCAGCTCTGAATATTTTCTGACATGAATCAAGAGTCACTTGGGCAGGAGCTTCTTCAGATTATATACTTAGGAGACTCATTGCTGGTGTGTAGAATATGTATGTCTTCAACTTTTCTTATTTATATTTCCCCTAGCAATGAATAACAGTTCGAATTGCTGCACATCCTTGTAGTCACTTGCATTGTCAGACATTTTACTTTTTACCAATCTGATAGTTGGGTAGTGATATCTCAGGGTGATTTTTAATTTTCATCTTACTAATCACTAATGAGCTTGAACACCTTTTCATATGCTAATTAATTACTAGGATCTGCTTTTTATGATGTCTTTCAGCTATTTTTCCATTGGATGAACAGCATCATTTATTTATTTATTTTTTGACTATGTTGGGTCTTCATTGCTGCGTGCGGGCTTTCTCTGGCTGTGGTGAGCGGGGGCTACTCTTCGTTGCGGTGCACAGGCTTCTCATTGTGGTGGCTTCTCTTGTTGCGGAGCAAGGCACACGGGCTTCAGTGGTTGCAGCACGTGGGCTCAGTAGTTGCGGCATGTGGGCTCTAGGGCACGCAGGTTTCAGTAGTTGTGGTACACAGGCTCAGTAGTTGTGGTGCACGGGCTTAGTTGCTCCACGACATGTGGGATCTTCCCGGACCAGGGCTTGAACCTGTGTCCTCTGCATTGGCAGGCAGCTTCTTAACCACTGCGCCACCAGGGAAGTCCTGAACAGCATTATTTAAAAATAAAATAAAATGCCATTTGAGATTTTTTTCTTGTAAAATTTTCAGTAGGGAGTTCAAGCAGAATCCCAAAGCTGAATTCTTAAGTTGATGGTTCAATAGTTATTTTTAACTGTCATATAATTGAAAACCTTTATACCTTCAAGTTTCTTTTTCTTTTCCAGATAGTCTTGACAGTTTCTTTTTCTCATCTTCTTATTCATACCCCCTCAGATGAAGTAATATAAGGCTTGTAATTTAGAGCTTAAGGCAGTCTCTAAGGAAAGGAGTAAAGCAGGGAGGTTATCCTTGGTCCTAAGCTTTAGAAATCTCCCACTTTGCATTGGAAATAGGCATATCCTCTGTAGAGATTACTACCATTTAAACCTTTTCTGAGGCCACCTATCTGGAGTTTAGGAAAGGGAAACTTCACGAGATGCCAGACTTAATGTTAAAAACAAGTTGTTGGACATCAGTTGAGCAAATGTAAAGAACATAATGACAAGTAAGGGGAAAGGAGGTGATTTCACCTACCAGTGCTAAAAATGTCATTAGAATGATTTATATGCCATCAACTCATTATGCTCCTGACTTATCACCAAGGATCACCAAGGCAACAAGGATGATTCTTTACACATAATCCTCAGGCTTTATCTCCATCTTCGGAAGCAATTTTGATGTTCCTTCCAACCTGACTATTTACACCTGGATGGCAGTATTTAGGTGGGACAGAATGTAATACACAGTTGCCTACCACACCTGTCCAATTTAACCTTAGTCAGTCCTACAACTTTGATGAAAGCAACAGAAACTGTACTGTCTTGTGTTTATTGAATACCATACTGACAGGAATATGGCAAGGACTGTATTCCTTAGATTCACTAGACTTGGAGCCAGAAATAAGATCGCTGAACAAGCTGATGATGGATGATGAATTTTATGGATTTAGGTTCTCACATTCTGTTAGATAATTTTTTAGGCGTTTTTTTGTTTTGTATTTTCTTTGAATTTTTGTTTTTGTTGTTGTCTGTATGTGTCTGAAGTTCTCATCCTTCATAACTCTTACTATCCATGATGTCTATCACTATTTTGATTTATTTTATTTATTTTATTTTATTTTTAGTGTCCTTTGTTCTTCCTCTTTCTTCCTTTCAATTAAGTTACTATTGTTAAGAGGTCCATGACTGGTACTTATAGAACTATCCTCTTAAAGTATACTTTAAAAGAAAATTACTATAAAAGTGTATTGAAAAACAAAATTAGAAATCAAATGGTTAAGCAACTGAACTTTAGGTAATTTAGGCAACTGTGTATAGATGTGAAAATTTTCTTGTAATGGAAACAAAATTAATTCAGGTACTTAAGGGCAGCCTTCCTTTTAGTTTCCATTCATATTAAAAAGAATAAATGGATTTTTTGGGGGGGGTAAAGTGGTTATACTCATTAATTTATAAGGGGAAATTAAATGTTCCTATTTGCTTCCATGAGTATTTCAGCCCCCATAGGCCCCTTTGAAAGTATATCTTTCATGGATTTTATCTGTTTATCTAGTTTAGGCTTAGCATTTTGTGAAAAGAAGACAAATCAGTATCCATCCCTGACCCTATCCATCCCCTAGTCTGCTTATCCATGCCCTCCCTGGCTGTCCCAGACACCATCTTACAGAGGTCTCACCTGTCTGAATGCAGCCCCCAGGCACTCAGCACAGGATCCTGGCTGAGGGGATGTGAGGTTGATTTCCAGTTATGTTTGTATTGGCTTGGCCAAACGATTCGTTCTTTTTTTTCTGTAACATGGATCTAGTAGCACTTAGTTGTCTTTAACTTCATTCTAAACAATTTTGTTAGATTGTATGTGACAGCCATCATATCAGCGTGCATTTACAAAAAGACTTATCAAAATTGGTGAATTTTTGTATAGCCATTTTAATATTGAAGATGGAAGAAGAAACCCAACATTTTTAGCATATTTTGCTTTATTATTTCAAGAAAGGTAAAAACACAACCGAAACACAGAAAAAGATTTGTACAGTGTATGGAGAAGGTACTGTGACTGATTGAACATATCAAAAGTGGTTTGTGAAGTTTCGTGCTGGAGATTTCTCATTGCATGATGCTCCACGGTCGGGTAGACCAGTTGAAGTTGATAACAATCAAATCGAGACATTAATTGAGAACAATCAATGTTATACCACGAGGGAGATAGCCGACATACTCAAAATATCCAAATCAAGCATTGAAAATCATTTGCACCAGCTTGGTTATGTGAATCGCTTTGATGTTTGGGTTCCATGTAAGTTAAGCGAAAAAAAAAAACTTCTTGACTGTATTTCCACGTGCAGTTCTCTATGAAAGTAATGAAAACATTCTGTGTTTAAAACAAATTGTGACGGGCTATGAAAAGCGGGTGCTGTACAATAATGTGGAACAGAAGAGATCGTGGGGCAAGCGAAATGAACCACCACCAACCACAGCAAAGGCGGGTCTTCATCCAAAGAAGGTGATGTTGTGTATATGGTGGGACTGGAAGGGAGTCCTCTATTATGAGCTCCTTCCGGAAAACCAAGCGATTAATTCCAACAAGTACTGCTCCCAATTAGACCAACTGAAAGTGTCACTCGACGAAAAACTTCCAGAATTAATCAACAGAAAACGCATAACCTTCCATCAGGATAACGCAAGACTACATGTTTCTTTGATGACCAGGCAAAAGCTGTTACAGCTTGGCTGGGAAGTTCTGATTCATCCGCCATATTCACCAGACATTGCACCTTCAGATTTTCATTTATTTTGGTCTTTACAAAATTCTCTTAATGGAAAAAATTTCCATTCACTGGAAAACTGTAAAAGGCACCTGGAACAGTTCTTTGCTCAAAAAGATAAAAAGTTTTGGGAAGATGGAATTATGAAGTTGCCTGAAAAATGGCAGAAGGTAGTGGAACAAAACGATGAATATGACGTTCAATAAAGTTCTTGGTGAAAATGAAAAAATGTGTGTTTTATTTTTACTTAAAAAACAAAGGCACTTTTTGGCCAACCCAATACTTATTTTTACTTGAGAGTTTTCTTTATTAGGATAAAAATTCACAAAGTCAAGAAGGCTCATTTAGAATATGAAAGTAGAGTCCTAGAGTGTCATAGCTGGAATGGTCTTAAAGTTTACCTTCTAATTCTCATTTCAAAAATGGCTTGCACTAAACAGCATAATAAGCAACAGAGCAAAGAATAGAACAGTCTCTTTTCTCTCTTCTTCCTCCCAGAATAGTAATAATAGTGATTTAACTTTTATTTTATAGTTTACAAGTATATGTGTGTGTATATCCTTGTGCCCCTATAATCCTCACAGCCCTGTTGAATTAGGCTGAACAAATAATAGCCATATTTTATAAACAAAGAAACTAAGGCTTTGATAAAGAGCATAATTTGAACTCAAATCTTCAATGTGCATGCAGTTCCACGTGACTTTTACATATTAATCTGCTCCAAAGGAGTTTGGGGATGGACCTCTCTGGAAGTTATTGTGCATCAAATATGTAAAATTAAAACTTGGAAGTGATTAAATTAAAATGGCACGACTGATATTAGAAAAGGCAAAAACAAGAGGGTGCAAATAATTTCATTTGGGGAAAAATTATATCAAAGTCTCTAATTCAGTACATAGAATAATTCTGGAAAATTGAACTAGATCAAGAAAGGAGAAAAAAGAGTAAGGAAAATTTTCAGTATATCCCAAAAAAGAACAATGGATTGATAACACACAGATCAATGTGTTAGACATATGATTTGCCTCATAGCCACCATTTACTCTTCTTTGGGGAGAAGTGACTGTGCTTTTCTCCTGGGCAACCAGAACTCCCCACTGTCAGCCTCCGTGCTTTAGGTTGGGCTCCATTTCCTCTTGGTGGACCAGCCATTTCCACTGATGGACAGACCAGCGCCTGTCACAGTATCTTCTTCTCCTGCCTCTAATGATTGACTCAGGGATGGCTATATGATGCCATCAGAATTAAAGATACAAGGAAGATAGTTTTTGAACTTCTAGGAAATAGCCTTGATACTGAGAGGAGTTGCTCTTAACATCTTATACCTCCGAGGGGAGGGCAAGTCTGGAAACATCGCTGTCTCAGAGGAAGAGACATGGAGAGGGAAACCTTCCCGTAGGGACTTGGTTTTAGCCCCTAAATTAAGCCACAACTGAAGCCATCTCTATTATAGTATTTTTAATTTATGAAGACCAATGCGTTAAATTATCTTTTTGCTTAAGGTAGTGTTTTATCAGTTTAAAATGAGAGTTATCACATTACATAACTTAGACTATAGGCACCTGGAAGACACTGACCAAAGTTGAATTAAGAGACCCAGACCAGATCCACCAGTAACACCAGTAGCAGCATCACTGTCATTGTCATCATTGTCAATATCATGATTCTGTAGCCTTCTAAGTGGCATATAGACTCTTCCCTTTAATTCTCTTAACAACTCTGAAGCAAGTACCATTACTATCCCCCTTTTCCAAATGAGAATAATCCCTGTCTCTTAATCACGGTGCTATAAACACTAAAACTAGGTTTCCAAGAATCACTATCAGTAATAAATCTAGTGAATTGAATTTAGGGCTTTTTGGACACTTTGTACTCCTTCAAGTATGTGTTCAATTTGTTCAGTTCTAAGGCTTCTATCAGTTCCCATGGATCTGATCTTCCTTCCCCTCCTCAGCTGAAAAGAATCTCTCTCTATCCTCTAGGCTCATTTAGCACTTTGACCATCAGTTGCAACTTACATATATATTAAATATGTATTTTAATACAGTAAGTCCCCACATACGAACCTTCAAGTTGCGAACTTCCAAAAATGTGAACGTGCGTTCAGGTGTGAGTGAAATTGTAGCTTGCCCTCCGTCTCCTATTGCTGACGATCCTTCAGCTCTACCTCTCCCTCTTCCAGGCAGAAACTCTTCTTGCCTGTTCACTGATGCCAGCCCCTGTATGCCAACTGTTGCATTGTACTACGGTACTCTTCAAGATACTGTACTGTAAAATTAAAAATGTTTTCTTTATGTTTTGTGTTTGTTTTTATGTATTATTTGTGTGAAAAGTATTGATATTATAAACCTATTACAGTACAGTACTATATAGCTGATTGTGTTAGTTGGGTACGTTTGTTGGACTAACTTTGTTGGACTTAGAACAAATTGGACTTACGAACGTGCTCTTGGAATGGAACTCATTCGTATGTAGGGGACTTACTGTATATAATTACATATAATTATAAAAATATATGGCTTAGTAGTATATATAATTATAAAATTGTATGTGTATATTATTTATATATACATTTATATATTGTATATATTATTTGTATGTTTGACTGTTTTAAGAGTGGGTCTTGGAGCCAAAGACATAGTTTGTTGTCATCGCTCTATAAAGGCTGGTTGTATGACATTGGGCAAGCTATTTAAATCCTCTTGTTGGAAGTATGGTGAAAATTGCTCAGTGTTATGTAGCGGCCTGAATGGGAGGGGAGTCTGGGGGAGATTGGGTACATGTACATGTACGGCTGAGTTGCTTTTCTGTGCACCTGAAACTATCACAGTATTGTTAATCAGCTATACTCCAATATAAAATAAAAAGTTTTTTAAAAAAAAGAAATGTGGTGAAAATAATATCCAAGTCACAATATTACTGTGAAGATTAGATAATTTGAGGCAGAGCTTTACAACTTGCAAAGTTCTCTATAATATGAGATTATTATATTTTTTCATCCGCCACAGCACTAAAGCTCTGGGTATAGTTGGAGCTCAATAAATATTGTGGGACTGAATTCAATTTAGGATTGAGTGACAGCCTAAATAAATAAGAAAAGAGATAAGAATTTATTGTTGGCTTTGATGGCATCCCACCTCTCCATACATGTCAATTTTTCTTCTTATTCCTTCTTTCTTGCTATCTTTGTCTTTCCTATTGTATTTACTCTCCCTCTTTTTCCTTCACTCCTTAGCTTTTCAGCAAACTTCAGGGACATGTCAGAAACATATCAATGACTTTCTAGATTGAAAGGTTTTTGATTCTGAGTTAAAGTTTGTAAATTATTTCTTACCAGTCACGAAATGCATGGACTGTCCTTGGATACTGCCCTAAAACCTTTTAGATCTGTAGGGTAGGTGCCCTTGCCCAAAGAATGTAGTCCTATGGTCAGAGGACTACTCACTAGTCTTAGAATGGTAAATTAACTGCTGATGGCCATTTAGTGCACTTAATATACACCAGAGAACACTATACAAACCAAGGGACCTCATCCCGTTAACTCTGCCACACGCAGATTTTTATGATTCCTTTTATAATCCATCAGGATAATGCAATGTAAATCATCTTCTAGACAAGCCAACATCTAAAAACTCTATTAATTCATCATAAATATACACATGTGATGGGGTACCTTGTATAGTTATCATTTCTGAACTCCCAGTATTTTAAGCTGACTTGTAATTCTTCAGCTCAATCTCTCCATGTCCAAATCTGCACAGAGTTTTCCAAAGGTAGCTGGTTAATGAAGGATGTTTTAGATATCAGCCCAATATCACATTCACATATTATTAGAAAAATGACCTATCTGGGATCTCCCGCTTTAATGGGGAGCTGGTTTTCAATTTGCCACTCTAGATTGTCTTAGGCTGATGCGGAAAGTAGATGGCTTAATGGCATTCAGAACTTTTCATCTCTCCACTCACAGTTATGCTGGTTATTGAGCTACGGAAGTTCTTGTTGAAATATGCAATGACTTGATGTATAGCTGCAAACCCAAAAGCTCGTGTACCTGTGTTTGCAGTGACCATGGCATGGAAGTGTTGGGCACCAGCTCTAAAGCTTCAAATCAGAGAAAAGGGCCTGTGCTTGGGCTAGGGCCGGCTTCCTCTGCGTTTTTACTACCCAATTCTCTATCACTTTGCGGAGCTGGATAAAAGAGGACTAGGGACAGGCCATTGCTTTCTTTGATGCCTTCAATATATCAAAACAGGGCAGGCTTTGGTGTAAAGTTCCCCAAATGGGAATACTCTCTTTTATAGCTAACCACCAGCTGTGAAATTGAGACTGGCCAGGAAGTCAGTGAGGAGAAAAACACTTTAGGAATGGCCATGGGAAAGGAGAGGGTGAAGAGAATTACAAGTCTTCTTCCTGATGTCTTTTACAGTTATTTTTAAAGACTCTTTAATGGTGGGATATATGAGGTATTTGTGGCATGGTTTCAGGAGGCATCATAGGTATCATAGTCAAGTCCAAGGTATATGTTTCCAAACAACTAGCTTTCAGAATGTAATTGACACTCTGGCAATCACCATCAAGTATCTGAGAGATGGAGAACTCAGAAGGGCACTTTTGCCATTGGCTCTCTCTCATATCCTAAAAATAGTCTTAAAACAATTTCTTTTATAAATGGACGATTACAAGACTGTTTTGGTAAGTTTTCAGGAGACCATGAATTTTTTTTTTATCTGTTTTGTTCTGTCTTGCCACTCCAAGGCCTACAATAGCTAGCATGAAATAGGCACTTTTTAAATAGATGTTGATCAATTTGCAATAAAAACACTGGAGAGGAGAAGTAGCTCATTTCAGCTCCTTCCTTCTGAACCACTCAAAAGCACTTGGAGCAAAATTCCCAGAAATAAATCTGTCTCCTCATTTCAAGCATTTCTCAAGAACTTGTCATATAACCCCAGGGATGAACTAATGGGCATTTAACAAAAACATTTTTTTTTTTTTTACTTATAAAATGTAAAGAGTTACACAAATTTAGAAGAATATATACATATATACATGTACATTTATCTTTTTCAAAGGAGAAATTACACTATGACCTTTTACTAAATGTTGTCTGAATAATAAGCTTTCCTTGGCAAAGTTTATCACTATAGTCAGTTTGGTTTAACATCAGTATTACACATTCTACTTTGAGTGATCATTTAAAATAATAGTTATAAGTTACAAAATTGACGGAAAAGTGGTAAGTAAACTGAATTAGAGTTAGCAACAATTCTGGTTGTTACAGATCTTCTCAGGTTTAACAATATAATATATGACTTATGTGAGGAAGGGTTATGAAAGATATTTTTAACTTGACAAGGTACCTCTAAATATAACCCACCTTGCATCGAAATGCCCCATTTCCATAACCTTAATTGCTTTCTCTTTCTTTTCTTTCACTCCCTCTCATCTCTGTATTATTCTTTTAAAGTGTGCTTTTCATCAAAGGCCACCTACATTCTATCGTTATTGCCTAGAAGCCTATAGTGAATGTCTCAAAATTTGTGTCTCTTGAAGCAGCATTTTTTCCTAGCTGAATTGTAATTACTTGAGAAATCTAAGGTGTCTGCAGGTTGCAGTAAGCTAGACAAAGAGACTCAGCTTCATCTGCCAAAATATCAGCTGTACTGCAAGGGCTAATTTTCTTCCTATGATGAATTCTACAATGTGAACGATACGTAAGGTCACTCAATATCAGGAAGGGGTAAGGAACACAGCTTACAACCCAGCACTTTGGTCTTGTTTCTGTCCAGGAGAACAGAGTTTGGTCAGCACACCAGCCCACCTTGGGAAGTCTGCTCGTTGAAAAGATACAAACAGGTACAAACAGGTGTGTTAGATCCAGCATTGCGTATGAAAATATTACTTTGATTAATTTGATCAGAAAAAAAGAGAGGGGTGGGGCCGAGCTGACTGAAGCAAAGACAAATGACTGTTAAGTTTTCCAGACTCTTAGGAACCTCTTTGCAACAGGCAGTAGAGTGAAGTGATTTAGACTAGAGTGTAGACACTGGAGCTGGACAACCTTGGTTCAAATTCCAGTTCCTCTTTTTACTGGTGATATAGCCCTGGGCAAGTTAGTGTCCCTCAGTTTTTCCATTTCCAATAATAGGAACAATAATATGCCTGGTCTCATGTTTTGTATGATAATAAAATGAGTTTGATATATTTTAAATACTTAGAACTTGGCATGTAATAAAAACTCATGAAATGTGAACTATTACAATTGTCTTTTTTTAATACTCTGAGTGTAGGAGGCTGTTCCTTAGTGGAGAGAGAGAGAGAGGAGGTTTAGAAAAGTTCACCAAATATTTTTAAAGATGAGCTTAGGGAAGCCTGGTTCTCCCCCTAACCTGCGAGGGCAAATACTGCCCTTCCATACAACACCCCCTGGTGTCTTTGTTGGAAGCAGTCCCTTGGTCTTATAGGAGAGGACAAAATTTTCTCTACCCTTCGAGGTTGTTTTGGCTGGTTTATTCATTAAATTGACATGAGACGGATTAACGAGAGAAAAACAAATTTCATTGCATATGTACGGGAACCATACAAAGACAATGAGACTCCTCAACTGTAAGGCCATTGAGGCTTATGTGCCTTCCTGAGCTGAGAAGAAGAGGGTAGGGATCTGGGGCTCCAAAGGGAAGAAAGACAATTCACAGGAAGATGGGAAGAGCAAGTGTTTGGTAAACAAATGTTTGCCAGGCCATGCAGAGGCAGTGAGACAAGGAGAGGACTCAGAGCAGAGAGGCCCCGTGGTGCTCCCCACTGCTTACCACTTTTAGCCTGTACTCTTTAGAGTTATCTCTGGTGATAGTCCTCTTCCTGGGCCAGGTCATCTATCCAAAGTCTTTCAGGCAGTTAAGGGGGAGGTAAAAAGCTCTTCCTGAGTCTTTTCGGCCTCCATTGTCTTCAGCTCAACATAATCCACATGCCAGAGTGGCGCATTTTGGGGAGGTTCATTCTGAATCCCTTCAGTCCGATCCAGCACCTTGACGGCTGGCAGGCTTGATTTCTTATAGACGTACAATTGATGGTGTTAAAAGATAAACTGAAGCATATATAAAAATTTAAGAGTTTATTTGAGCAAAAATCTATTTGAATTGGGTGACATCCAAACTAGCAGATAGAAAGGAGCTCTGAGGAACCGTACAAAATTGAAGACTTTTCTAGGCAGAAGGGAGCAGGAACAAGGAGGTTATACTAGGCAAGAAAGTGGATTGGTTATTGCAAAGTTACTCCCCTTTAGGGGATGACAAGGGTCTATCCGGCAGATTACCTAACTAGTGCTGAAAGGGTGATTCCTGATTGACTGGTTTAAGATTCTATATTTCTGGGAGAGCCAAAACTGTAATTAAGTCTTGGTTTGGTGACCTGGGGCTTAGCATAAGTGACTCCATTTTGAATCTATTGTCGTTCTTTGAACAGTGCTTATGAACCTACTAATAATTTGGTTGACCTCTGATCATCACTCTTGAATACCTGGTTTGCTGTTTGAACAGTATATTATTTATGGCATCCCCGACCAGGTGGTCCCAACGCCTAGCTCCCTTGAGGTCACTTCATTCCACTATGGGTGCGGCTCCCCTTCTTTGCAGCCTGTATGTGTTGCTAGGAGAAAAAGAAAGATGAATCAAAACTGTGGCCCCCTCCCTGTAAATTAACAACTGTTACCTATATTTTCTCCCTCCCTTAACACTCCACACAATTGTATTCAAAGATTCCACAGTTAACTCAGCCTTGCAACTCCCAAAGCCCTTAAAGCTTTAGGGAAATTGATTTAAAATATGGTTGAACTCTGCTTCTTATTCATTTATCTAAAGACAAGCATATTCTTTGCAGAATTAAGGAGTTAGCTAGTGATTGGACCTTCTGAAAATAGAGAAGGCAAGAGATAACTCCACTGTCTTCTGGACCAAACTCAGACCAAAAGTTGAAATGACTGTGTAATGCACATGTTAGAAATATCCTCTTGGTCTGCTTTGGGTTGATTTGCTTAATTTATTGGCATTAAAAACAGTCTTCTGCTTTTCTAATATCTTGTATAGAGGCCTAATTCCACATATTCATGACAGAGATTCCAAGACAAGAACAATGTAAATTTGTCCCTTCTTCCCATCCTAGAATATCACTAGCTGTGAAGTTCCAACAACTTTTTTATGTTTATCCACTATTATCTGCTTTGTACTCACCAAAATAATCTCCCTCCCCTGATCAAAGCACTACTTATGTTGTTATTTATTTATTTGGTTTGAATTATTTGAATGAATATACCTGTTTTTTTAAATCAACTTAAATCAGTCAGTAAATCAGTTGACAAGCAGTATTAGTTACAATGACTACTATTTAAGGAAAGATATTAAACACCTCTGGAACAAGAAAATTGCAACAGAATAAAAGAGGCTGAGAATTTCCTAAACTTTTAAAGACATGACGATTTTTTGATTAAGATATAGGGAGAATTTTATGTGTGTATAGCAGTTAAATTAAAAAAATAGGATTTTTAACCAATCACTGAAAATATTGCCTATATATGGAATATTTTACCTATATATAATCTTTTTTAGTATTTGGACACACATGTACACATACAGTCATGTATAAGTAAAAATCATATAAGAACTGAAGTTGATTTCGCTATGCTTGGGTTTCAGTTCAAATAATAACATGAAGTCAAAAAAATGTGTGATAGGAAAACTCAGAAAACATCAGATATAGAAATGAAACTGATTGTTAAGGTATATCAAAGGGAATTTTTAATATCATAGTGACTCCTATAAAGCGGGAGTAAGGTCGGTGACCTCCTGATACATCTCTGTGAAAATGGCTGCCCCACCACCTTTTTTCCAACAATAGTAGGTATCAAATATGTTAGAGCAAAAGAATAACAAATCATTCACAGATTGCTTTAAGCCACCTAATACTCTGTGTGTTTAGGTGTCCTTTAGAATGTAAAGAAAGTGAACAGCTTTTCGTCACTGGAGCTTAGCTATCACATAAAATAATTTTTTAGTATCAGTTAGTGATTCATAGAGTCCTTGCTATGTATTAAGCTTTTTGCTAAATACTTTGCAGACATTAATCCCTGAAATAGGCATTACATGCATGTATTGAGATACAGAGAGGTTCAATGAATCAAGCAATGGTACAAAGTTAATGTAAACAGAGTGGAAATCGAAATTGAGGTTGGCTTAATTTAAAGTGTCCAGCTAAACCACTGTTCCACTATTCACATCATCACCTGATGCTGTGTCTCACTGGTACAATGACATGAACATTGGCATATGGCTCTGGTCTCACTCCTCTATAAATGTTCTCAGTTGCACTTAGCATCAGCACACAATAAATACTAAATATTCAGAATTGCATGAGAGAATAGGTAAGTCCCTTTTCCAGAGACTGTCTTGAGAAGCTAAAGTGTCACTAACATGAATTCTTTTACAAAACACATGCTCATGTCATTTTCAAATGCATAAAGAATGCACGGAAACACAGCTTTATAAACATGCCTAACCGTGGGCTTCTTGGAAACCAACTTAGCATGCAAACCTGCCAGGTGAAGAGTATTTGCTCTGGGTAGATAGTTGAATCAAGAATCAAGACTGTGAAAGTGTTAAATCAGTCTTTTAGTCATATGTGAAGGCATACCCCAAAGCCCAGTATTTTTCATGGCCAGACAAAAAGGATACGAATAAATCTTTTTTTTCACTTTGAGATATGGAATGGCACCTGTAACATTCCTTTTAGGAAAAAAAAGAACTCACGTAAATAAGATGGATGAAAGACAGAGCTGAAATAGCCAAAGGAGGTTTCTGTCCATAGCAATAAAAATAATTAACAATTACACAAAGTAGGACTTCTTAAATCTTTCCATTGGGATGGCTAATCATTTCTTAATTTAAAGGAAATCTTTACATAGGGTTCAGTAAGGGAAATGTTCACTAAAGATGGGCCCCTGATGTGAAATGCTAAGCAAATAGATGTGAAAACTTTGGTGTTAGTTGATGGACATATAGGTCTAAGTTGAAGGCAGTTACCCCGTCCTCCCTCACGCAGTAATTAACATTGATAATACAAATGAAAGCAAGGACTAATCAAATATTTCCTAAGTATTCTTTCTTCTACAGCATGTACCAGCTTCAGGGTAGTCAAATTAGAACACAACACGGTCATACCTAACAAAGTCAGACATATGGTAGAGCAATAAATTCTTATTGAATTGAATTTGAATAATCCAGTATCAGCAGTAAAGAAGAATGATCAACAGATTTAGTCATTTTTTCCCAATTTTCATTTATATTCTCAGTGGTAATACTGTACTTCTATTAGAAATAAAAACTCCTAGTTTTATGATGATTTATATTTTTGTGCTTAATAGGGAGTGGCAATAAACCTAAATTTTATATATAATCAGCCCTCCATATTCACAGATTCAACCCACTGTGAATCGAAAATATTAAGAGAATAATCCAGAGCGTTCCAAAAAGCAAAACTTTAATTTGCCACGGATGGGCGACAATTTATATAGCATTTACATTGTATTTACAACTATTTACATAGTATTTACATTGTATTAAGTATTATAAGTAATCTAAAGATGATTTAAAGTATATGGGAGGGTGTGTGTATTTTATACGCAAATACTACACCATTTTATGTAAGGGAATCCCAGCATCTGAAGATTTTGGTATCTGCAAGGTGTGGGGAGGGGGTTGGTGGTGGGTGAGGGGATTGTGGGGTAGGGGGGCAGTCCTGGAGCCAACCCCCATGGATACAGAGAGGGACTGTATATAACTGTTTCCTTATTTTTTTTTTTAATTTTTATTAATTTATTTATTATTTTTGGCTGTGTTGGGTCTTCGTTTCTGTGCGAGGGCTTTCTCTAGTTGCGGCAAGCGGGGGCCACTCTTCATCGCGGTGCGCGGGCCTTTCACTGTCGTGGCCTCTCTTGTTGCGGAGCACAGGCTCCAGACGCGCAGGCTCAGTAGTTGTGGCTCACGGGTCTAGTTGCTCCGTGGCATGTGGGATCTTCCCAGACCAGGGCTCGAACCCCTGTCCCCTGCATTGGCAGGCAGATTCTCAACCACTGCGCCACCAGGGAAGCCCTGTTTCCTTATTTTATAGCAGGAATTCAACTGTAATTCAAGGCATGGTAGGGTCACTCCATTGTAATACTCTAGCCTTTATGATATCTCACCATCGTTGATCAATATGGCACAATCATATGTGCAAAGCTAATGAATGATCACTGCTATTGTAAAGCTTGGGGACTTTATATCCCCAAGGAATTCACATAAGAGATTTTTGGTGATACCATTTTGCCTACGGAGTCTTGCATTTTTAAAGGAAACTCCTGAAGACCTAATTTTATTCCAGAGGATAAGTTTTTCTTGGGTTATAAAAAGGTCTATGAAAGTCTGATGGAACACTTGGCTTAAAGGACCTTTTTTGTTGTGCTTAAAGCAAGTTATACGGGTTGCACTCTGCCTTGACGTAGGCTCTATTGTTTGTAACTGTTCCACAGTTCCTGGCCACATCATCTCTTCTAGCTCTACTTCTTGATCGTTTTCATCTTAATATGAGGTCATTTACTAGAAAATGTGTATTACTTCGTTGTGTTTAGACAGTGCTGAGGGTTTTCCATTGTGTTCCTATTGCACCTTGGAAAAAATCTTCTACCAATTCCTCATACTTTCTAATGACAGAAAGCTACTTTTATAATTTCATAGCCTACTTGGTCACTTTACATGAATTCTTTCAGCTTTATGAAAGAGACCTGATTGATAGGTCTACTGAAGGTTTGCACTTTAAGGACGGCTGTAGCTTTTCTTCCTTCTTGACCTGATGTCTGCCTGTGAGGATGCCTGTAAGAAGCCATAAAGTAAATGAGAATTACCTTAATTCAGTACTTCAATAAATGTTATTGAGTGACTATAGAGTTGTAGCCAAGCTAGATACTGGGCTTATACTAGTGAAAAAAAATCAAAATACTGTCTATTCACATGTTTGTTACCATTTAGTGGGGAAAACAGCTATAAAACGAATAATTAAGTTAATGAGTACCTAATTACAAATGATGCTAATGACTGGAAGGAAAGGTACGTTTGAGAGGGATTCTTCTTAATGTTGCTGGGGGTTAGGGAAAAGTTCCTTCTGGGGGTGCTGTTTAAGCTGAGACCTCAAGGATAGTTTTGGGGAGGAAAGATGCCCTTACAGACAGGAAGAATATGCAGGTATGAAGATCCAGTGGGAACAGGCATAGGTGAAGAAAGACTAGAACACAAAGGCTTAGGTGTCCACACTCTTTTTTTTTTTTCTCCCCTAATGGTATTCCGGAACATCTCCCCTGGACTTCAAGACCTCCACAAAGGCACTCTTGTCTATGAGTGATTGTTGAAATTGGTGTTCTTTGTGGGGCAGATGGAAGAAAATCCTTATTCTGCCATGTTGGTGATGACACTCTAGCGTTTTCCAAACCTTGTCTTTATCTTCAAGGCAGTGAGAACCACAGAAGTGTTTCATATCAAAGACATTCAAAGAGAATCCTTTTTACTACTTTTACTAATCAGAGATCCAAGTTTCTGAGTTGCTTACTGGTTAAGAAATACCAGGCGAAATTATTCTTGGCCCACGCCTCTGTAAATTTAAATCGATAGAGCAGCAATTTGGACCCTGGGTTGACTTTGGAAAGAGAATAGCCAATGGAAGGAATATAACATATCTCCTTTAGTTTTAGTTAAAGGAATCCAGCTTTAAAATACTTTGAAAAACCTTGTAGGTGTTTACTCTGGATGATTCCCATATTTGTGACTGATGAACCATATTTGTCCCAAACTTCATAAAAGTTTTTTTTAGCAACTTGTAGAAGGGCTATTAGGACTTGGGGGTCAATGAGACAGCAAGACAGAGGAAAATTTCTTACAAATATATGTGGAATGACACTCCAGAAAATATATGGGGAGCAAACACTTCTCATTAGATACTGATGAGTGATAAAGAGAGTACAGGAATACAATAGTCACAAACTTATTTCTACTATTACACGATGAATGCCATATTCTGTGACACAAATAACATAAATCTTCCCAAGAATGAAAACCCTCTAAGCTTTGGGGGCTATGTGTTGAATTTCCCTGAAGCCTTTGGATAATTTCTGGCAAGACCATTCATGTGCAGTATTTGGATATGTTCTCAAGCTGTATATTCACAGTTCTCATTTATTTCTTGCCAGTCTGCAAAGCAGAGGGACGAGCCAGCTCAGTGTTTACTCGTGCCTCTTCAGTGGTTTTGTACAATCCTCTTCTCCGTTCTGCCTAATAACATGCTGCTAACATTTTACTTAATCTTGAAAGCAGCTCAGAAATAAAAGGACCATATAAGCCTTCTGTTTATAATGCCAATCAATTGGAGCCTTCAAGCAATTATTGACTAATTAATAGTTATCTCTGGGAAAACGGAGAACTTATTAGGGACTTATACGTGGAATTAAAGCTAGTTGCCTTCACATAATTCTACTGTGGTAGAACCAACATAGATAAGCTCTAAGATACTGCTCGAAGTTTATAAATATTATTTGATAATAGTTTATAAGGGGAAAAGAGAGAGTCCTTGCTGAATTCCTTGTTGATAATCTACTGATTAGATCCCCACCCTTGCAGGTATGCTTTTGGCAAAAATCCAACATTTTTTTTTTTTTTTCTCTTATGTGAATCCCAAATTCCCAATTCATCCCACCACCACCCCCTGCCGCTTTCCCCCCTTGGTGTCCATACGTTTGTTCTCTACATCTGTGTCTCTATTTCTTTCTTGCAAACCCTTTCATCTGTACCACAGATTTTAAAAATCCAACATTTTTAAAATATTTTTTTCTATAACAAAATAGCATAATTCTCTGAAAATAATTTAAAGACCATGCTTTATTAAAGAAAAGTGAAATGTGGAATTCTGTTCCAGGGTTTATTTGTACAAAATTATCTACAGATCTACCTTGGCTTAAATATATATTTTACTTTGTATAAAATATTAATTTGTTTTCATTTTCTTCATTCAAGCTCTAGGTCAACACTGTCAGGTATAAGGAAAACTCAGGACCTCAAAAGCATTAGCATGACCAATGACAAGGCTGTGCAGTGTGGATGTTCATACTTCCTTTTATAATCAGCAAATTATCAAATGCTCTAGGGTACTGAATATATGTTCAGCCAAAAGCTAGACACTGGAGAGGGTGGAAAAAGTATATAAACAATTTTCCTGTCCCAAAGAAGTTGAGAATATGTGAGAGAATAGTATTTTTTTTAACAAGCTAATCATAATTTTGTACTTCTGGAGCCTAGCGTTGGCAAGAAGACGCTTGTTTCCTGAATCCTAGTTCTGTCTCTATAAGCAGGGTGCAAGTGTTGAATGTGTAGAGATCAGGTTTTGCAGCTGTGGTTTTTGAAACATTTAAGCAGTGGCACAGCATGGACGCTGACCGTCAGAATGGATGTGGTCATCAGCAACCCTTGTGGTCTTACCAGCGCCCTGATTCCCGGTGTCCCCCGCTGTAACCCTGATATCTGCGCTAAGCACAGAGTAAGTACTTGATAAATATTAGTGCTTAATTAAGCTCTACAAAGCAAGATATACAGATAAGTCTTTACCATCTCTGGGTAACCAAAAAGGAGTTTATAATCTAAGAGTTGCTTTTTTTTTTTTCCTGGTTAAAACACCATTAAGCTATTAGAGTAATGGATTATACACTGTCGATTACAAGTAGATAAACGTCTTCAAATAGGCCGTTTCTTTAAAAATCAATACTGAACCCAGTTCAGCCAGCATTAAAAATATTCTGCAGTTATATTATCAAAATGTTGATGTTTTAGCCAAACTGCCAAAAGAAAATTTATTTTTTATTTACGGAAAATTCCTACCATTGCTTCAAATTGGATATAATTTTAAAAAAAAGAAACATTGCTTCTATCAAGAAACCAACCCCACTTAGTACTAAGCTTCTATGACCTAAGAAGGTCATAACGTTCTATGCATTTTTGAGGTTTTTATAATTTAAAAAATAATGCATGTTCATTATAGGAAAATAAAATACATTTGATTTTAAAAGGATAAAATTATCAATTTAACTACCATGCATATATAAGTACCACTGACATTTTGGTGTATCAATATAACCTTCCAGGCTTTTAAAAATAAATTAAAACAAAACAAAATAAAATAATAATGTCAATCCAAACTGCTTTTTTTCACTTACGTTATGAACATTGTTCCCACAACATAATTCTTATTGGCCACAGGAAATAGAGTTATGAAATAACTTTCTTTCCACAATTTTCACTTTAAACGCAAGATCTCATTATTCATGTCTTCCTGCTTTCATGACTAGTAATGCCTTAAAATAAGTTCATAAAAATGCATTTGATTGGTCAAAGTGTGTACACATCTTTAAGGTCTTCACTATCCACTGCTAAATTGCTCCTTTCAAATTCTTAAACATCTCTTAAGCAGCTCTGTAGTCGTTGAAAGAGCTGGTACTTGAGAGAAAATAAATGGAAATACTTTTTCATTTCCTTCTTTAGTCTTTTATTTATCTATTTTCACCTTTGCCATTATTTTAATCTGCAGTGACAAAAGGAACATGTTTAAGATAAGACAAGAATGGGACCCCCAATTTTCCCAACTACTCTTTTCATTTTGGATCTGGAATCGAAACAATAATCACGAAAAATAACCAGATCAATAGTTCTCTAAGGCACTGTGGAAGGAGCTTCTTCCAAAGCAAGGTAGGAAGCCTCTTTCAGAAGTCTTAGGGTTTCATTTCATATAATTATTTGGTATTTCCTCTTCTTTTCTTTAAGGTCCTTGGTCAAAACTAGCTCAAAAAGGACAGAAAAGTTTATTACCTGGTGAGCTTTTCGGGGACTTGTGAGATAGAAGTCCGATGCCGCCAGTTAGGTTCCTAGTGGATCCATACTATGAAAACTCACTCCACTAACCCTCTGCTCCCAGCCAAACTGCAGAAGCATTGACTTTGTCAGCGGCTTGAATAGAGCAATCAAAGAAACTAGAGTTAAATCCTCACCGCTGGGTTCCTTGATAGAAATAAGGACGTGGAAATGAGAAAAAGGCAGTTTAAATCACTTAATAACATATTAAAGGACAAATTGTATTTCTACTGTCAAGGCTCTATTTATTCAGATTAAGGAAAGTATTATCATATCTAGGTTTACCCCTTCACCAAAATCCTCAAGGAGACTTATTCAATCATAGGTTCGTGGTTGAGTCTACAACTATGTTTTATGTATTTAAGTCATCTGTGGAAAATATTTTTTTCACTCCCTCTCATGTCTTAACCAAAACATTCTTGAAGCTGAGAAGTTGGCCTAAGCTTCTTCTCAGATATCCACTTTCCCACTTATTGAGCTTTTCAGACGCCAGTGTCCAGCCAGATTTTGAAAAGGCCCAAGTCAGAATTTTGTGAAGTAAACAAATTGATTGTTCACATCGTGCAGCCTGTATCCTTCCCTACCCCAACCTCCTTCAGCAGGAGGCTCCCACTGGCGCCAAGAACACAAATCATTAAAGTCAAGACTTTGAAGTCTTTTATCAAGAAACTGCCTTTTAAACTGGAAATGTATAGTTTTGTCTGTTATCTATTAGTTGCTAACGCTTTTATCTTTTCCTTCTTTTTGCTTTACATTTTTTAAAATCATGATTAAACATAATTAAAACATAAGCATGTACACATATAACCTGATATTAATGCATTAATCTTAATATAAACTTTTAACCATCTATCGTAGAGTTTCTTAACCCCCTCACTATTGATATTTGAGGCTGGATAATGCTTTGTTGTATGGGGGGCTGGAGAGGGGACTTTCTGTGATTGTAGGATATTTAGCAGCATTCCTGGACTCTACCCACTAGATGACCACCCCTTACCCATTTTGATAGCCGAGCCTATGTCCAAACATTGTTTAGTGTCCCCTGAGGGGCAAAATCATCCCTCTCCGGTTGAGTCCATTGGCCTATAGAGAGTAAGGCACTAACTCACTCTTCCAGTCTTGATTAAGGCACCTGAGGGATAGGAACACACAGAAACTCCTGCTCTCAGGTAGTGTATATTCCAGGGCATGTGAAAGATCTTGGAATGTCAGAGAAAATCTGCAAGGCCATATATTTCAGTGCAAGAGGTCAGGTCAGGCTACGTATCACATTTATGTTCTTGGACAAAATAGGGAGTGTTTGGCTGGAAGGAAACTCCAAAGGGCCATTTCTTAGTTTATTATTTCACCAAAGAGTTGGCCTCTTTAAAGAAAAGTATAGTTACACTAAGTCATAACTCTAGGAAAACGCTAAGAAAGAAGACAGCCTGGATGAATATCAGGTAAAAGCTTGTGCCTTGTGGATGGCATTAGATCAAGAACTGACCCACGTGTGGCTGGTTCTTTAAAAATAGTTCATATGATGATAGATGAATTTAATTAAACACTTTAATATTGGTTATATTATTTACATCTTCTATATAGTTTAAAAAACAACTAGCATTGGGCTTCCCTGGTGGCGCAGTGGTTGAGAATCTGCCTGCCAATGCAGGGGACACGGGTTCGAGCCCTGGTCTGGGAAGATCCCACATGCCGCGGAGCAACTAGGCCCGTGAGCCACAACTACTGAGCCTGCGCATCTGGAGCCTGTGCTCCGCAACGAGAGAGGCCACAATAGTGAGAGGTCCGTGCACCGCGATGAAGAGTGGCCCCCTCTTGCCGCAACTAGAGAAAGCCCTCGCACAGAAACGAAGACCCAACATAGCCAAAAATAAATAAATAAAATAAATTAAAAAAAAAAAAAAACAACTAGCATCCTTTTTTTTAAGAGTACTATTTCCCCACCTTTTTTGTTATTTGCATGTAGAATTCCATGTTGTTACCATTTTTTGTAATTTTTATTTTATATTGGAGTATAGTTGATTAACAATGTTGTGCCAGTTTCAGGTGTACAGTAAAGCAATATTTCCTAACTTCTTAAAATAGCAGTGGAAACAACATTTAGACATGAACAAAAGCCTAAAATCATCATATAGATTTAGCCCACTGAAACTTTCTTATATTTTTTTCAGATTTAGTTTATTCTTAGTGTGATCTAAGATTACTGACCTTTCTAGAATTGATATAAATGCCCTAAATGGTTCTTCAAAATAGTTACAAAAAATAATATAAAAAAGAATGCAAGTAAGTACCTTTCCTTGCTCTTATTATAAAATTTGCCTCTACCTAACAAAAACATTTTATTAAATCACAGAGTTACAATATAGGTAACTATTTTTAAAATAGTTTAGAAATGTTTTGGGGTTGGGAGAGAGAGAAAAGAGAAAAAATTTAAAAAAAATAAAAATAAAAATGGTTCAGAATAAGAATGACTCTGTCAGCAGAGGTATTCAGTCCCCCATTTTAAGATGCTATTTACTCATTCTTGTCTCATATCACTTTGGTTGTTTTTTCCACGCCAGGAACCCCAAGTCCTCCTCTTGGTTTGGACTCTTGGTTTGGACTCTCCCCTCACATCTAGGTATATCTTAGTGATGTCAAGGTGCTGACTTTACACTGCCTATTGGAGAGGAGATGGGAACTGAGGCCTCCTTGCTCCTTTCCTGTTACTGCCATGATCTTACTTTGGCTTTATTTCTCCTCACCCTACATTGCACTAGGCAGATTTCTTGGTCTTCTGCTTGTTTGAGAGCTTCTTATTTGGGGATCACCCGGAGGACTAAGGAAGAGAGGATTTTCTCCTCTAAAGACTTTAGCTATGGATGCACCACTTCCCTCTTTCAATCCTTCTCCTGGGTCATCCTGCCAATGTGTCCTGCGTCACCTCAAGGCTTGGTGCATCTCTTGGAAGGATGAGCAAATTAAAGTACAAAAATTTACACACACATAGTTCACATGTTATCGACTAACAAGTCTTTGCTTAAAAGAGGATCATCTCTTTCCAGGACTTCTTTATCCATCTCTAAAGAAGGCCAGGACCTCCCATAACTGAACTGAACTCCTTGGGAACCCCCATAGTTCTCAGTTGGACTAGCTCTTGAAATTTCTGATGGTCCATGGAAATGAACAGTCATTTAGTCAGTGGGTGCTAAAACTTTGTCTTGGGTTTAGTTGGGTCACACCTTGGTCCTCATTAGAACAGTTTCCCTAAAATCTATGTTAAAATTTTCAGACCAAATTATTTTTTCTATTTCAGATATGAAATTTCCTTTTCCTAACTGAACTTACTTATTATATAGACACATTTGTTACCCCTGCTGCTCTTAGAAATGTGTGTCTCCTTTGTCCAAAATTACATACTCATTCCAAAACGTGCCCACTGTCCATTTAATACCACAGAGGAACCCTTCGCTTGGAGATTCCACCTCCTCCAAGTGAAAGTGCTCACTTTATCCCCCCATCATTACCTAGCAGTGTTTTTTAATAGTATGTGCATTATAACTACCTACAATCACATTTTATTGATTCTGTCTCAGTTGGTATGAGATCATTTTTCAATCCAGTTACTTGTGAAGGTATAGATTTCTGGGGTAGATCTCTGAAAACACTGAAATTTACATACTCATAAATCCATTAGCAAGAGCAAGTACGGATATAGGACCCAAGTGGTAGTCGCAGGACCAGAGGTTCTGAGTTCCGAAGTTCAGCCATAAGAAATATCATTCAAGAAATGTTTTTCCTTCTCATTCTTCTTTTGGACGCTTCTTTTAAAAGCAACAGATTTAATACCAGCATTTTGATCCATATTCAGGCACTTTTAAAAGGTTATAACCTTTACAGACTAGAGCTTTCATGGAATGGTGTATGTTTTATAACCATTGGCTTCAATTTGGACTACTCAGCCCTTAACTTCTTTTGGAAATAAATCTAGAAGGTAACAGTCTCCTGTTCACTTCATTTATTTATAGTGTTCACCTAATAGTGACCTTCTTTCCAGGACAGCCTTCTACCCAATAAGAATTTCCAAGTGATAGAACTTACATCCTGCTACAGGATTACAGACACACTCACCCAGGAAATATATTTCAAATGTAATGTGCTCAAGTAAACCAATCTGTGTGTTGCTGTTTCAAATGATGGTCTAAATTATGTCACCTCTCTAGTGAGTTCAACAGTGTTCTTAGAGCACATTGAATGTGTAGAGACCTTAGGAATTATTTAATCCAATAATTCTTGAAATCTGATCCCCAGGCCAGCAGCAAGGGTATCACTAGGAGCTTGCCAGAAATGCAAATTTTAGGGTCCACTCCAGATCTACTAAATCAAGAACTTTGGGGGTGGGACCAGACAGTCTGTGTTTTAGTTAGGTCCACATGATTCTGATAGACACTTGGAACCAGTGATCGAACATATTCTTTTTACAGTTGAAAAATTGAAACTTGAAGTAATGAAATGACCTGCTGAGAGACAGAGAATAGAACTAGCTAGTTCTAGTCATAATATCAGAATTGAGAACAAATCCTAATATTCTTTCAACTGTCCTGTACTGCCATTGTGGTTGCTCTCTATACATATGCAGGGTTGAAATCCCTGAATTTTTAACAGCTAGCACCAAATTCCTCCTTCATAACTACTTTTTGAGCTCAAGTCAATACTCTTTCCCTACTTAAATTTAAATGCTATGAGACACTCAGGAGTCTCCATGTTTGTTTTCTCCTGAGCTTCGCTTTCCTTGCTCAGATACTTAGTTGAACATTTAACCAAGTACATCCAGCCACTTATTTAAAAAATCAGGTCTTCCTTTTCATAGGGGTTTTGTGATATTTTTTTTTTCCTGTTTTGTTTCATCACATGCTCTCCTTTTGAATCTGAATCTCCACAAGCACCAAGAAAGACTTGGAGAAATTCTTTTGTTGCCAGAAAAGTCAAGCTCAATGCAATTCCTTCTCTTAAAGTCAATTTGCAGGAGGCATCTTTGAAACAGCCTATGAAATTGTGAGCAAATGAAGTTTCATCTTGCTGTTAACGAGATTGCCTTGCCAAACCTGTCAGCGCTGAGCTGACCCTTTTGTGTTATTCTGTCTGCTCCAGCTGGTGCCATTGGCTGTTAATCAGAAGTGTTTATACTTTTTCATTCTCACTTGATTTCCACTAGCCTGCTTGACTTGGTATTCAGCATTGCTTCATTACGGAGAATATTGTTGCAGCCCTGTCTTGACATTTCACTGTCACCCAGCAGTGATGGGTCAATATTGCTTCTCCTGCTCTTCGCAGAGTAGAAAATATGCGATCACACCAATTAGGTGCTTTAAGCATTTTTTTTTTTCCTGTTCAGTCTTCCTTTTAGCTGCCAAAACTGATCTAGAATTGAAAGGGAAGAAAAGGAATTATTGGAGATCAAACCCTTGGCTTAGGGTGCTAAGAAGATTAGCTGGTGAAATACCAAAATCTTTAGGAGGTCAAAGATCAAATCAGGAACTACGGAACCGATGTACCCTCCTCTGCTCTGCACAGTGGCAGCAAATGGAAGAATTGATCCTTTGGAAATAGTTTGCAGGAACTCAAAGGCTATTATCATTAACGCTTTAAAGTGGGATATGGAGCAAAATGCTCTAGAGTCTTCTCGATATTCTCTTCTCTGTTTCATGACTGTGAGCATCTTTGCCAGGTTGAGGGGCAATGAAGAAATTTCAGAGTTCCTGAACTTGTTTGATTTCTAATAGCACTGAACCATTTGAATGTCCTTCCATTCATCAGCCTTTTTCCTCCTCCTCCTCATTCTTTCTTTTTTTTTTTTTTTGATAAATTTATTTATTTATTTGTTTGTTTTTCTTTTTGGCTGTGTTGGGTCTTTGTTGCTGCACGTGGGCTTTCTCTAGTTGAGGTGAGCGGGGGCTACTCTTCGTTGCAGTGCACGGGCTTCTCGTTGCAGTGGCTTCTCTTGTTGCGGAGCACGGGCTCTAGGCACGTGGGCTTCAGTAGTTGTGGCACATGGGCTCAATAGTTGTGGCTTGTGGGCTCTAGAGCACAGGCTCAGTAGTTGTGGTGCACGGGCTTAGTTGCTCCGCGGCATGTGGGATCTTCCCGGGCCAGGTCTCAAACCCGTGTCCCTTGCATTGGCAGGCGGATTCTTAACCACTGCGCCACCAGAAAAGCCCTCATTCTTTTTTTATAATATTTTTTTCCCCTGGCTTTTGGCATCTGTACCTAAGCAGCCTTATTCGTTATACGTGTTAGGCAACATGACGTTGGAAGATATACACATTCTGGAGTCAGTGAAAATTTTGGATTTGGTAAAAACTGGGCTCAGATGCTGGCTCAGTCACTTCCATTAGCTTGTGTGGCCCTTAAGCAAGACATTTAACTTCTCTGAGCCTACTTACAGCTGTAAATTAGCGGGGGGGGGGAAGCAAAATCAATAACATTTCATTTGGGTGTACTTATTTTTGCTCTTTACTATGTGCTGAGCCTTGTGCTAAATGCTGAGGCTAAGTAAAAATAAGAGGCATGCAAGAGGGCTAAGGAAGCAGTGAGAAGGCGACATAGTTCCATTCAAGCACCCCAATAGGGCTTCCTGATGGAAATGAGGTATCAGCTGAGTCTTGAAAAAAGAATGAGTTTGGTAGGTAAATATGATGATATGATGGGGAAGGAATTCCCAGCAGAAGATGGAGTCTAAAAATTGTGTGGAGGCCCAAGAATGCATGGAGGCTCAGACATAAGTTGTGAATGCCAAACTATAAACAGCTGATAATATGAAGCATAGAATGGGTGGTGGGCAATGAGTAGTGGCCAGAAAAAAGCCTGAGGAGCCAGCTCCAGGCCTCTTGTGTGTGTTGTGGAGCTCAGACTCTATTCTCCTGTGATGTGTAGTCAGCGTGGTCATTTAAATATGGAGCTTCATGGTCAGATGCAAATTTGACTATGAATTTTGTGTTTGCATGGATCCCTTGCATGGCAGTGTAGTTGGTGCATTGGAAGAAAGACTGGAGTGAGGGTGTTAGGAATGGTAGTGACCATAGGATGGTATGAGTAGTATGCATACTACTGCAGTGCAGTGCTTTCTGAACCATAGATCAGCAAACTTTTTCAGGGAAGGGCCAGCCAGGAAATATTTTGAGTTTTGTGGCCATATGGACTCTATCATAACTGTTCAACTCTGCTGTTGTAACGTGAAAACTGCCGTAGACAATGCAAAAGTGAATAAGGGTGGCTCTATTCCAATAATCCACATTTGAATTTCACAAGTTTTCATGTGTCAAGAAATATTATTCCTCTTTTGATTGTTTTTCAAGTATTTAAAAGTACAGGCAACATCTGGGTTCCACAGGCCATATGAAAATTGGCAGCAGTTACACTTGGCCTTTGTGTCATGCATTGCTGCCCCTGTCCTAAATAATTGCTCTCTTTTCCCCTATTTTCTCTGGTCATTGTACTATTATTTTTATGGTACTTAAAACTCAGCTTTTGAATAATTTAACAGAGGTATAGTTCTCACCCTTTTTTAATGACTTTTGCTTTTCTGCTTTGTTTATGAAATTCTTTTCTTTCCTACAGTCATTAAATTATTTTCTTATAGTTCATTATTTCCCTGAAGTTTCAGAATTTTGTTCATCGCATTTAAGATTTCACCTGGAATACAGTTTTGAGTACAGGGTGAAATTGGAATCTGATTTGCTTTTTTTTTTCCCTACATTGATAACCAACTTTCCCAGCTCCATTTATTGAAAAGACCATCTTCTCCCCACTGTTTCAGAGTCGTACTTCTGTCCTCTGTCAAATTTAGGTGTACATGTGAATCTGGTGCTGGATACTTTTCTTTTTTGCATCTGTCATATCATTTTGCTACTACCATGCTTTCTAAATCATTACAGTTTCTTGATATTTGGGAGAGCAAATAGCCCAAACTTTTTTTCCCCCAAAAGCTTTTTTGGCTTTTTAAACTTTTTATTTTGCATATGCTTTTTAGAAGTACCTCATCCTGTTGCTGCTAAAAACTCATTGTATTTTAATAGAGTTGTTTTGAATTAATAGGTCAATTTGGAGACGGTAAACATTTTTACAATATTGTCTTCTTATCAATGACCATTGCACATTCCTTGGGTCTTCTTTATTCACTTTCAATAAAGCTTTGTAATTTCCTCCACAAAGATCTCGCCCATTGTTGGTTATGGTAATTTTTTTAAAAATTAATTAATTTTTGGCTGCGTTGGGTCTTTGTTGCTGTGCATGGACTTCCTCTAGTTGTGACGAGTGGGGGCTACTCTTCATTGTGGTGTGCGGGCTTCTCATTGCAGTGGCTTCTCTTGCTGCGGAGCATGGGCTCTAGGCGCGCAGGCTTCCGTAGTTGTGGCATGTGGGCTCAGTAGTCGTGGCTCGCAGGCTCTAGAGCGCAGGCTCAGTAGTTGTGGCGCATGGGCTTAGTTGCTCTGCGGCATGTGGGATCTTCCCGAACCAGGGCTTGAACCCGTGTCCCCTGCACTGGCAGGCAGATTCTTAACCACTGTGCCACCAGGGAATCCCAGTAATTTCTTTTTAATGGGGTAACTTGCTTTTTAGTTTTTCTTTAGCTCATTTAACATTCTTTGAACTTTAATGTGTTAAAAATTCCTTCCCCTAGTGGATACATTGATTTGGGGATATAACCAAAAGTTATGCAGTGCCAAGACTGAGAAACAAGAGATTCTATTTTGGTTAAAATTAAGGTGGCATAATACTTTCAGAAAGAAAGTTTTTCATGTGGACCATAAACTTCTGAGTAGAATTTCAAAAAGGAAGCCCAGATGTGTCATGATACGTTGGTGGAGTTATTTGACTAAGTTGTGTTTTCTGAGGAAAATCTTACCTAGCTGTATTAATTTAGTAACTTTTTTTTTTTTTTTTTTTTTTTTTTAATGAGTAAACTGAGAACTTTATTAATTTTCCTAACATTGCAATCCTGGTAAATGGCAGAGCCAAGATTCAAACCCAGGCTCATCAAACCCAAAGCAGGTTTGGACTGAGAGAGAAGTGATGGCCATCATTCTCCCAGACCAGTGAGCCCCTTCTTGGGTCCTCTCCTTGTCCTCAGCTCAGGAGCACATGGGATGGGAGATGGTTCTCTCTAAGGGTTCCTGGTTTAGACCCTCTGACCCTCCCAGGCTTCAGGTCTCTGTCCTCTTCCAAGCTGGGGAGGGAGATACCACTTATTCATTCATTTGACACAATTTCTGTGCACTCATTATGTGCCCAATTCAGTCTGTACTGAGCCCCTAGTCTATACCAGGCCCTGGCTAGGGCTAAGGATAGGGACCTGAGTCAGCCTGCGACTCAGACTGCTGACTGTCCACAAGGGAGAGGGCGCAGTCCAGAAAGGAGTGAGCTCCCCATCACACAGGCAAGTGAGCAGGGCAAGATGGCCTCTTGGTGGGAATGCTGCAGAAGGGACATGGATATCAGAAGGACCGGATGATCTGGCCGGCTCCCCACAGCTGTCAGGAGAGGACCCTCCCCACCCCCTGCAGAGCCCACCTGGTCCCAGCATCAAGTGCTCCAAACTCACCCTGCCCCTTGGGTGCTGGCTTCTTGCCTGTGGTGCCTGCTTCCCCAGTGAGGGCCAGCAGCTCAGCCTCCAGGTCCCCATCATCTTCAGTCTCCTCCATCCCCAGCAGCATGTCCTCAGGGCTGAACTCCATAAACAGCCCAAGCTGAGAGGAGACACACGAGGCAGAGGGTGGAGCCCAGCCCCAGAGCCAGCCTCCAGGAGCTCAGCGGCTCCTTCGCTGTCTGTGGGGCCTAATGTGCAGAAAGGGAAACTGAGGCCTGCAACATTACCCCCTGGGACACTTATCTCCCTGGTGACTCTACAAAGAACCCAGTAAGACAACACTACCATTATGATTACTAACAACAATAACAGCACTAGCTGCCAGGCAGGGTATGTAGTAGCACTCTATGTGATTATCTCAGTTACTTCTCATAATCCTGAGATACGTCCTATTTTCTTTTAAATTGTGGTAAAACACATGTAGCATGAAAACTACCATCTTAACAATTTTTAAGTGTAGAGTTCAGTGGCGTTAAGTACATCCACATTGTTATGCAGCTATCACCACCATCCATCCAAAGAACACTTATCTTGCAAAACTGAAACTCTGTACCCATTAAACAACTCCCCATTTCCCCCTCCCCCACCCCCTGGTAACCACTATTCTACTCTTTGTCTCTATGAATTTGACTACTCTAAGTAAAGGTAGGTCCTATTTTTATCTCCATTTTCAGATGAAACTGAGACAGCCTTGTAAGTGGCAGAGCTAGAATTTAAAATAAGGTCTTGTGTCTTGAGTCTATGCCCTTTATCCTACCACCTCCCTTACCTGCCTCTTTTAAGACAATAAAAATGGGCTAAGAAGTCTCAGAACTTGCACCCAGAAGAAATAAAGGGAGAAAATTAGAGACCCCATCAGTCCCCGACTTGGGCCACAGCCCAAGTTGTGGGCAAGCAAAGCTGTGGCCCTAAATGAGGAATCCATGAGAGCACTGAGACTCCATCAGAACACCCTAAACTCTGGCGGTTCTTGAACCCTCCAGATCATTCATATGGAGGTGGCCATGGCAGGAGGAAGCCTGGGTTGAAACACACAAGAGTTCAGGCCTCATGTCCCACATGTGTGTGGCAGGGGCGGGTCAGAGAGTCTCTAAGGGTTCTGCCAATTCCAGGAGGCACGGCTCAAAGTCTCTAGACAAACAGGGAAACCACACAGGTGACCCAGTTTGCCCGAGTTGTCAGAGACCCTCACGCTCAGACTGACCCAGAGGTGAAGGTGAAGGTGAAGGAGGCTGTATATCCGTACCTGCTTGGCAGCTGCCACACCCTGGCCACTGGCCTGAGGGCCCTTCCGAGGTCTTGGCCCTGGCATCTTGGCAGCCTGGACACTTGTCTAGTGGGGAGTGGAAGAGGCTCAGACTGGAGCAGCCTACAAGCCCCGCCCCCAATGGATGTGGTTAGTAAACTCCCAACTCAGAGAAAGAAGGCAATGCTTAACACCCAAGGCTGAAACACCAGCCCTGGAAGTATACCACTGAAGCAAGCACCATGGAAGATGAAAGGGACATGGCCACCTGTTAATAGGTTTAAGGGGGGAGTGTGGACACAATAAAAAGTTACCGAACTGACTGACAAATTTGGATTAAACCCAAGTGGTTGAGTGGTGAGTGGCTTAAGAAGGCAGGTTCAGGGAAGTAACTCTAGGTACAGGGTGGGTATAAGGCTGGGTAGGATTCAGAAAGGCTCTAAAACCGTGCTGTTAAACACAGTAGCCATATGTGGCTATTTATGTTTAAATTTAATCAAGTTAAAAATCCTGTTCCTCATCTAGTGGCTACCATCAGCCAGCACAAATAATGAACATTTTCATCACTGCAGAAAGATCTATTGGACAGTTCCACTCTAGAGAAATCTGACAAAGCATTCTGATTCACTCAGAGACCTCACAACCATTCATAGGACCTACTGTGTATCAGAGTGTCCTGGGCTTTGGGAGCGCAAGAATGAATCTGACATGGTGTCAGTCCTCAAAGAACATTTACATGGCGGAGAGTCCCTCATCACTGGACAAAACCCAAACAGGGCTGCGCCAGGGGCCATGGGTGCCCAGGGGCGGCCCCTTACCCAGCAGAGAGAAAAGGCTTCTTGGAGACGGTGGTGCCTTTGCTGAGTTATGAAGATTCTGGGGGGAAGGAAGGGGAATAGGATTCCAAACATAGGGAACAACCTGATAATGGTTCTGAGGTGACAACAGCTTGACCTGCACAGGAAAACTAAACTGGGATTAGTGGGGCATAAAGTGTGAGACAAGAAATGGTACAAGCGAAGCTGAAAATGTGAGCAAGGGGCAAAAGAGAAAAACCTTTAAGCCTAAAGGAGTTTGGGCATGATTCTGAAGGCAATGGACGTGATGCGATCAGGTCGGCGATTTAGAAACATCCCTCTGGCTGCAGAAAGGAAGGAAGTAGGAGGGCGAACCCAGGCTGGAAGCCGTCCCGGCACCGAGCATCTTGCAACGGTCTCGGCGAAAGGGGAGAAGCTGAGACAGCGTGGGGGCGGCGTTGGGCATGGAGAGAAGTGGACCGACTCGAGTTAGGGGGTAAAATCAACAGGGCTCGGAGGTTAACTGCATGTGCGCTCACGGGAGGGGGCGCCCAGGATGACTCCAGGCGTCAGATTTCAGTGACTTGGGTGAACGGCTGGCGGTCAACTGAGCGAGTGACACGGAGTGAGCGGGTCAGTGAGACGCGCCAAGTCTGCGGCTTCGGGGGCACCGGGCTGGGGGCAGCGGTGCTGGACCAGGCCCGGGCTCAGGCGAGAGGAGGGCAGGGAGTGCGCAGGGGAGGGGAAGCCGGGGACCTTACTCCCGAGCTGCAGGACGCGCCGCCCTGCCCTGCCCAGCCGCCTCCATCTCCCCCGCCGTCCCCTCCTCTTCCCTCGCCAGAGGGCGGGATCGCGGCATACCTCGCGGCGGATCCGAAACCGACCCGGGCCTTCTCCCCCCGGGGACCGCCCAGGCCTCCCGCGGCCCCTGGGCCGCCGAAGAAGCCGCGACAGGAAGCGCCAATTTAGTAACTTTTAAAAGAAACAGTCTATTACTCTCTCTATATTATTGAATGCTTGTTTGCATACCTACATAAATCTCTTATCATATGTTGGAGAAGAGGAAATTTCCCCCTTTATCCTTCTTAAATTCTTGTGGTTGGACACAAAACAACAAGTGAAAAAGAAACACATTTTAATTCGTGCTCCCGGAGGTCTTGTAGAAATAGGTGGCAAAAGCAAGCAGCTTTTATATATTTTACACAAAGGAACAATACATCTGTAAGGAATTGACAGGAAAAGGACACTTAGGTTTTGAGTGCCCAATTAGTGAAGAATCTAAACAGAATTTGGGCTTGGGAAGTAAATTAAAGAAGTCACAAGGTTTGTTTATGCAGGCTTCTTGGCCCCAAATTCCCTGTCTTTGGCGATAAGCATGTCCTAGAAGGATGCCAGGAGGGCACCTTTCACGTGGGAGATTCATTTTCTGCTTTCAGGAATACAGAAAGGAGGGTCAGAGTGTTCCTCCTGCATTGGCTGTTTCTCAAGTAACTAATTCAAAATAATCAATATGCCATTGAGGCACATTTTGGGGTGGCCTACCCCAGGCTCCAACACATACATGTGTGATTATCATTTAATTTACCTTCATATTACAGATAACAAATTTCTGACATTTATATATCTGAGAATTTGACCTAACTTTGTAGTATACAGCTTCCTTTTTCCTGTGGAGAAGTGTTTATAGATTTCCTTGCTTAGCTGCCATTGTAAACATCGAATCTCTTGTTAGCTTGCTCTCTGTGACTGTCAGTCATCCATGTTTATTCAGCTTTTCTCTATGTATCTTGACTTCTTTTAGTTCTGAAGCCTCTAGTGGCAAATTGAGGGAGTTTGTCACTTTACCTTTTTCCTTCCTTTTAATTCCACATATATGTGACCTTTTCCTCTCTAAAGTATTGGTGAGTTATGAGGTTTTCAGTTAGTATTAACAGTTTCCCCAAATGCCATGGAAGTTTACATAAACTGCTCCTTTATATTATCAATTGTCATTTGAGAACTTGTAGGATTTCTCTGGCATACATGCTTGTGTTCTTAGATGTGTTTGCACTTCTGAATTATCACAGTTTTGTATATATTGTTCTGGTTCATAGTTTGCTTACATCAGATGCAAAATTAACTCTAAAATCTCTCTATTCCACAGTCAGATAAATACTTAAGTCCTGAAATACCCAACAAACATGTTGATCTGTAACTTCCACACTCTTTCTAGCTTCTCTTATAATAAAGTAATGGCTTTATCACTTCTGTGCACTACACACTTGCTCTTGGTGAATTTCACTTACTTTGGATGAATACTCATCATTGCAAATTTGCAAGGAAATTAAAATTAAATTATTCTCATATTTATGACCCTAAGGGGAGGTCTAATTCCTGATGGATACACTGTTAACATGAATATGTGATAATCTGCTGAAAGTTTTGTCAGTTTCCCCAATGCTTTTGTAGGTGTGGTAGATAAAATAGAAAGCCTTGGTTTATTCAGAGGATTGGACATATTTGTAAATGTACATTTTTCTGCAGCTTATATTGTTAATCACACTTGATATTCTACTGTATTCCTAACTATTATTAATGTTCCCAAATGTCTGTGTCTGCTTCCCCATAACAGCAAAGTATAATTTTTTGACAGTGGAAAGAGAGTTCAATTATGCAGAATCTTTCTTTTAAGTGATCATTTTTCCGCTTCAACATTATGCCGACGATTTGAGTCACTGCCATAAAGAAATCAGTGACACCTGGTACAATATACACATCCTCCCTGCCAAGAATAACCTAAATTAAATAAATTGTGTACGTAATACAACCAGTGAAACTCTTCAAGTATATGTCTTTATTAAAATAATGTATTTTCACCAATGATTTACCTTTTTTTCGTATTAGTACTCTAAGGAAATACAGTGCAAACATATAAAGAGATGTAACATTTTTTACAATTAAAAAGGCTTTAACAAACAAGATTTAACACAAGTGACTTATTTTTTATGCACTATTTATCATGATTTGGTTTATTTTGACTGTCAACACCTGACAGAGAGTACCTCCCTTCCACATGCCTAACATCTGTATGTTAAGGATTGTTTTGCATAATTAAGGGGTGTGGCTTGTTGTCAAAGTTAACTTGAAATATTATCTAAAGCTGGAAATATTGCTGCCTGACGTAATACATATTATAGAGGATAGACAGGTTTTTCTTACCTATCAATCAGTAAGTTCCAAACGTCATACATTTTTGTTGACAGGAAGAGATTACCTAATGGATGTTTTTAGATGAGTCAAAATTCAGTTCTTTTCAGCATGTAGCCTGCAGATCACTGCTTCAAAATAACCTGAGAAAAACCTTTAAAGTGCAGTTTCCAGGGACCAGCTCTAGACCTGCTTAATCAGAATCTCCAGGGATGGAGACTAGAGCAACCATATTTAAAATAAAATTACTGAAGGTGAACTAAAGCATTGCTCACATTTAAGGTGACTGTCTAACTGGAAAGAACTTTTGTGATGTAATGGTTCTAGTTCCAGCTCCAGCTGACTAGATCTGGGACCTTGGGCCACTCATTTATCTAGCTTCAGGCCTCTGCTTTCTCATCCACTAGATCAAGAAGCAGGAGTATATAATCTCTAAATCCCTCCCAGCTCTCATTGTCTTTAGACATTGAAAAAATAGTAAAGAAAAGGAGTATAGGAAAACTATTGAGATGGAAAAGCTCGAATATAGATTTCATAAAAGCCATAGAGAGAAAAAAGCAAAACAAAAGATGGTTTTACTTACAAAGTGTCTTTTTCATGTTATCTTTGTCATAACCACCAAAACCTTTGAGAAAACCTGAAAATATAGTGAAATTAACACACACGCGCGAACACACCAGGCTTCATCTGTTCTCTTAACTTAAATCATAAATTGATAAAGAATGGCATTTATCACAAAAACTGCAAAAATATATCTAAAGTTAAATAATGAGAGAAAAAAAGAACAGACGGAAGCAATACCACAAATATTGGGCCTTACGAGAGATTTTTTTTCAATTCAATAAAGGCTAAAACCTAACAAGTATAAAAGCTAACTTTTGCTAGAGTATTTTACAGAAAAGAACATAAGCTTCTCTTTATTTAATTTATACAAATTGCCCTATACTTCATTTTTACCTTTCATTTTGTGTATATTTACTAAGAAATTCACAAATGTATTTTCTTCTGATATTTTCAACTTTGACCATAATTTATATCAGGGCTTATCTTTCATGGTCAATAATTGTTGGGCTTACAGTAGTGCTTGGAAATGTGTGAAAAGTAAAAAATGGTGGCATCCAAGATGATAAGTAGAAAAAGTTCTTAATTAATTAGCTCAGCAGTTCTTCTCACTCACCACTGCTAGATTAATTTTTTTTTAGTGTATTTTCTTCATGTAACTCTGCTGTTCAAGAACCCTGGCATTTGAGGATTTCATAATCTTGTGTCATCGCATCAACAGGACCGAATGTCTCCTTCCTCATCAACTTCATTTTCCCAACAAGCCAGTCCCATCTCTGATGATCAGCTAGTCAGTAATCTTCTCACAGAAGAGGCATGAGCTGAAACTCTGATAGCTTTTATGTGTATCAGTTACTGTTTTATTCAGCTATAAGAGACAGCTACAGCTTAACTAATAAGTGGTTATTTTTTTCCCCACTCAGGAAGAAGTCGGGAGGAATGAAGATACTGTAATTATTTAAGCAATGGCCTGTCTTTCCCTCATGTTTGAAAAGTGACAGTTGCAGCTTCCCATTATTTCTGAGTTCAGAGTCCAGAGAACGGATGAGGGTTGTACCATCTGTGTCTGGCCCTTTGTATCAGGAGGGAAAAGGTTTTACCAGAAATCCCCCTCCCCAGATTTCCACTTACATCTCATTAACCAGAATCACACATTATATGGCCATGTCTAGCTGCAAGGGAAGGTTGAAAGTCAAGCACTGGCTTTCTTGCTTTTATAGTGGGAGGCAAAAAACAAGGGCATGGGGGATGGACTGGGTAGCCATTCAACAGCATCACTCGTTTTTTTGCTTTGTTACATTTCATGCCGTCCTATTATACTTGTAATGTGCTCTACATGACCGTGGTGTAAACTGTCTCTTCAGTTATGTTATATACTTTTCAAGAACAGAGGTTAGTGTTCACTGTTTATATACCTCAAAGGAATTAGTCTGGGGAATTCCCTGGCGGTCCAGTGGTTAGGACTCCGAGCTCTCACTGCCAAAGGCCCGGGTTTGATCCCTGGTCAGGGAACTAGGGTCCCACAAGCTGCTTGGTGTGGCCAAAAAAAAAAAAAAAAAAAAAAAGAGGGATTAGTCTGAAGATTAGTCTGAACTGAAGTGAACGCTTAATAAATGTTTCTTGACATATATTGAATACACACTCTTTTTAGGCAGTGTGGTTTATTGTAAGGAGCTGAGGTTCTAGAATTAAAAAATGGAATTTGAGTCATTAATCTTCTATTTAATAGCTATATCATGGTTACCGACTTGTGGTATAACATCAACATCTCTGAGATTCATTTTCTTATCTGCAAAATGAAGGAAAACAATAAAAGTTACTTTATTAGGTTTGTTTCAGAACATAAACATTAAAATGCATGAGAAAGCATATTGTAAACAAACACTAGGATGGAAAAAAAATCATTGTTCTTAATATAAAATTTCTAATATTCTGGAAGAAAAATAGGTTAAGTGACAAGTTTGCAAGAGGCAGTGGAAGTGATTCTCTAATTGTTATATGACATTTCTTTCAAAGCGGTACAGCTAAACCAGGAAAGGGACAGCAATTACAACTAATAAGCCATTGCATTCAATTTGAAAGTCTTTCCCGACTGCTTCTACAGTCACTAAGATTAACTTGCCATTTCTTCTGATATTATTGCAGCAGCAAGTGGCAGAGAAAGTTGTGGCACTATCGGAGAAATGTAGAATTCCAGAAAATATAAGCTAATCAGAAGTCCTGCTCAGTATGAAATAAAGAACACAGAGTATGGCAAATTTACAATTACATATGAACAGTGGCATTCAGCGATGTATTGGTGCTCTGATTTAAATACTAAATAGAGAATGGAACTCATCTTCTCTCATTGCAGTAGGTGATACTTCTATCCCTATTATAGTTCTTTTACTGGGCTACACCCAATGGCTGGACTAGATCTGGCATATCAGAGAGTGACTCTTACCTGAGCAAGGACATCACTGATTAAGGACAACAGAAATAGTGACGTTGTAATTCAGCACTCAATCCACAGTTGCTTCCTTCTGAAACCCAATCTATAATCTTATGAAACTTAATGTGGGCTGTGGTAGGGGCTAGATACATGGTGGTGCTATCAATTTAAGAAATTGGGGACTTCCCTGGTGGTCCAGTGGTTGGGAGTCCACCTTCCGGTGGGGGAGGTACGTGGGTTCGATCCCTGGTCGGGGAACTAAGATCCCACATGCCGCGGGGCAGCTGGGTCTGTGGGCTGCAGCTACTGAGCCTGCGAGCCACAGCCAGAGAGAGGCCCGTGCACTGCAGCAAAGAGCCCATGCACCGCAGCTAAGACCCGACGCAGCCAAAAATAATACGAATAAGTAAATAAGTATTAAAAAAATAAAAAAGAAATGGAACAAAATGTTATGGCTTACGTTATTCAGACCACCTATATTTTAATACTATACGGAATGCAGTATTTCACCTAAACTAATGAAAGTGTTCCAGGAAATATTTCAGTATTGCTTATTATGAATGTCTTCTGCAAATTTTATTTCTATCACCTGATTTTCAAGAACAGTAGTAGAAACCACGAAGTGGTCAAATCCAGTCTCATCAAGTTCTTCGGCAGTCTGAAAATTCATCATATGTATATACATATATATGTATATGTGTGTATATATATGTGTGTGTGTATATTTCTATATATTTATATTTATAAATGGTTGGAAAGGAAGGTAACTATCAAGTCATCCTCTAGAAAATGAGTTAAATCTCTGGCACTTCAACTATCGTTTTACATGTTTTGACATATATATCGATGGCTTAATGCTACAAAACTTTATTTCTTAATCATACAGTGTCTGCTTTGAGCCCATGCATCTCTCCGTGGGATCTGTCCCTCAGAGCAACTGGAATGGCCAATGCATTCCAGACTGCTTTGATCTTATGACATCCTGTTTTCAACGTGGGCTTCCATAATCTTTATGGCAGGGGAAGAGTAGCGCTAGAGGGTTGAGCATAGGGAATTTAATGTGTGAACCCAGATTTGACCCACGGCCAAACTAAGTCAAGGCTATTTCCAACTTCAGGAGGGTAGGAAAGCACCATCATCTGAAGATAACTGGATGTTTGTGAAGTGTAGTAATGCCTATAATAGGAACATAAATGTCTGTCCTTAGCGATTGAAATATGTGACATTATTTGATAAATCTCTTATCCACTGATGGCAGTTTTTAAAAATGTATCTATTATTTCTCACTTGGGATTCATCTGTTTGCCATGGAGTCCAGATGCATTCACATTGGATGTGGAACATGAATGTTATTTCCTCTTATATCACCACTTGAAATCTGACAGTCATTTCCAAGTGATGCACAAATTATCTGACCTTAGATGTGAATAACAATGGAATCTCTTCTGTAAGAATTGATATAAACAGGTAAAACTAAATGGTAGTTGATAAGTGAACCATATGAAGGTATATTTTTTTACCATGTGAAGTTGTTGTGGTTTTTTTTTTGTTTTCTGTTTTTTTAATTTTGTGAGGGGGGTTGAGGAAGCTTTCAAACTTGGGAAACTTGGAATATATGAAATTAGCTAAAATTTAAATTTCTAGATAGCTTGTTTCTAAGATGTTAAAGCATTTCTTTTCATCAGTAAATCAATGTATTTTTAATGATGCAACATTTAAAATATCTGGATGTATGTGGTGGAAAGGCATGTAAGGTCTTACAGATCTAAGTTGTAATTCTAGCTTGTATTACTGAGTATAGGCTAAATGTTATAGTAAAAAAAGACCCCAAATGTTAGTGACAGCACAACAGAAGTACATGTCTTGATTGTGTAAACTCCACTGGGCAGTGGATAAGGTGGGAGTCTCTTCCATGTAGTCACTGAATGATGCATTTAGCAGTGTCTCCACACTCAGAAACACTGCCACTTCAACACAGAACTTTCAGGAAAACCAAACTTTTCAAGTTGCCACTATCCAGTGGAAAGACAGAGGAAAAAAGAGTATCGTGTGGAAAGGTTTGCTGAGCTAAGTCTGCAAGTAACCCATGATATATTATCTAGAACTTGGAGAAATTGCCACTTATATCTTCAAGGAAGGCTGGAAAACGTAGTCCAGCTGTGTGCCCCAGAGGAAGAGCAAATGCATTTTGGTGAACACAAAGCAATTGCTGCCACATAGTTCTACCATTTACTCCCCGTGTAGCATGGAAAAAATTGTTTACACTCTCAGATCCAGTTGTCTAGTCCATAAAAAAATAAAGCATAATACTTGCCCTGTTGGATTATGTAAGGATGAAAGAATGATACATTTAAAGACGAAATACAGTGTCTGGCACAAAGTTGGCAATCTGAAACGATAGCTATTATTTAGTACTCTATGAGGAAAAAAATACACATGCATATTTATTATCTTCAATGATTTGATGATCTAGTTAAGGAGAAGCACATTATAAGAGGGCAAGATACATGTGGGTATATTTGATGGATGTCAGAATATTTCACAGCAGATAAAGATCACTGTTAACTAGGGTTCAATTAAGGAGAGATTCATAGAAAAGTTAAGATTTGAGTTTGCCCTGATGGAAAGTAAGATTCATATGGAGAATTGAGATATTTTGTATCTGATGTAGATTTTTAAGAGGGAATATATAGTTTGTCTCTTTATACTGGAATCTGTTTGCCCTACCATGAGAGTTTTGGAACACATTATGGTAGTAGGGTATGGGGAACAGCAAATTAAGTAAGCATACTGAATTAACTGAGGTCAGTGGAAATGTTTGAAAAGCATTTCAAGTTGTGGCCAGGCTGTGATAAAACAATTGTTTGTGATTTCCTTCCTTTCCAACCCCTTTTGAAACTTCTGGGAATTGGGGTAATGAAGGAGGGACTAGACCTTTGAAGGAGTCTATAAATTTTCAAGCTTTTTGAAATACTAAAAAGCAATTTTTGCCAGAATGAGGTTAGACCACAGTAACAAATGCCAAAATCTTAGTAGATTAACACAACAAAGACAGTACGTCTGATCTGAATGAGTAGGAACATTGCTCCAAGTACTTACAGATTCATGCTAAAAGAGGCTCTAGGACCTCGTGATGCTGCCAACTCAACACAGGAACTTCATGGCCTCTGTGCCAGGGAAAGAGATGACCACTTTGAATTGGAAGCGGCATCCATCATCTCTGCTCAGGGCCCACTGGTCAGAACTTGTAACTTGGCCCCTACCTGAAAAGGTGAGGATGCCCATGATACCACAAGGGAGCCAAGTAAAATGAACACATCAAGTCTCTACAACAGCTGGGTACCACTTAAAGACTGGATCTCCAAGGTCTAATTAGGCAAAGCAGGGAGGTAATGAGCAGTCTTTAAGTATACAGCTTTATTCTTTGGTAATAAAATCTTTACTGCCTTTTCAGCCAGTGGTTTGTTAGCTCAAATCTGAATCAGACAAATCTTTAGGGCAAGGAGATGTTCCCTTCAAAGTCTTCTCTGAAGCAAGCTGCTCACATCTCATCTTCCTTAGGTTTCTTTTTTTTTTTTTTTTTTTTACTTCTTTGATCTTAATGAAATCAGTTACACATATCCCATGTTTTGCCTTGCATCACAGAAAATACAAAGAGAGTATGAAAATACCCTTCTTTTTCCTTAAGTTTATAATGTTATAGCTGAGAGAGTACTTGCACACTCAAATAACTGGATATCAATTCAGTGTGAAATAATACGCAAAAATTATGCAAAAAACATTGGAAACAAACAAAAAGATTAGATATCTGGGTATCAGAGAAATGAAGGGGGGTTTTCAGGAGGAGATATAACTTAAGTCGGGCCTTGAAATTGGATGAACAGTGGGAAAGACTGATGATATTTTAGAATGAGGCAAGCAATGTGTCTTGTGGAATAAATATAGGAATAATTGTGACATGCTCCATTGAGGAGCCTATTTGGAGCTTCCAGGCCCTATTTTCAAGGATATTTTTTCCTATATTTCAGGGAGAACCTCTTTATAGAAAAGTGACTCTTCTGATACAAAATCTCATGACCAGTCCCGTCTTCTATTCCTGCCTACCCCCTCATTGCCTCTAAACTTTTTGATCTGTATCATACTGCTTACCATTCTCTTCACTAAATCAGGAGTCCTGCTTTCTAATAGTCTGCTATAAGCAGTAGGAGCTCCATCTCGCAAATATTAATGAGCATCTTGTATGTGCAAAGCACAGGGATTTGGGGGTAAATGCAAAACAGACCTCTTTTTGCATTTCATAGTCAGATTGGAACCTATGTACATAAACAAAATATTTCTGTCGAGTGATCAAAGCAGAGAGGGAGATGAGATCACAGAGGACTTGGCCTTTCCAATGAGAACAGAGAGGCTTCCTGGAGAGAATGAACCCTAAATTGAATACTAAAGGAAGAAGACTTAGGCAGAGGAAACTATGTGAGTGAAGACATAAGGTATGAAAGAGATCATTAGAGGTTAACCCATCAGCAACTGGTATTGCTAGGGGTAAATAAAAAGTGGGTAGAAGTATTCAGGAACCTGTCATTGGAAGGTATCACAAGTGAAGGAATTTGAAATTTATAGGGATGAATGATGCAGTCCTTGCTGTTTCTAGAAAGCAGCTACATTTATCCTTAAACTCTACACTCATGAACCATCATAGGTAAACATAAATTCTTGAACCTGCCTGAGAAAGAGGCAATTTCTAAAACCTGCAGAGTCAGATATGTGAAAATCAAACTCTGCTTTGTGTCACCATCTGCCTTGAAATGCATCTACAACTCACACTACTTCATTACATCAGATCCTATCACCACACAATTGTCCTTATATTCTCTGAACATGAATTCCTGAGAGTCTAGCAAAGCCCACGAATTCCAGCGAGTGTTTGAAGCATGCATCTCAGACCAGGAGTCAATGCAGCGTATTTCAATAAAATATGAATCCAGGCGTGTACACATTGAGACATACTACTTGCAAATGTAAATAAATATAAAGGCGTGTTTTTCTATCTCTTGACAGAAAGGAATATTTGATTCATATGTTTAATATGCTTCGCCTCTTTTGCTGGGGTACAAATTCAGGCAATGCAATTCATCATACGGGAGAATTTCAGAAACAAGTTTCTTAGAAATAGGAACTACAGATCAGAAGGTGAAAGGCAGAGAAACTGAATAGTATTTATCCGAGGGGGAAATGTAACTCTGTTAATAATTCTATGTGTATTTATGGGTTTGGAGGAATGTCAGACTGAGACTGAATTAGAGGTCTTGACCTTATTTCAGTGTAGCATCTGATTTTCTGGTTGGCTTTAGCAAACCATTCGCTCCATTTGTAATTAACATTGATTAAGCATCCCCAGGTTTGGATACAGTGTTGAATTGGGACTGGGCCAGGTGGCTCCATTCAATGAAGCCTGGTATTAACAGGACCACAGTTCTTTGCTTGGTGCTCACAAGGACCAACTTTCACTGATACTATATTCTAGTTTTTTTGGCATCTAAGTTATACACATTCCTCTCTACTGTTCCCCCTGAAACAACGTTGCTCTAGAATTTCCAATATATTATTTGCCATAGAGTTCTGATTACTTCTAACATATGGAAGGGGACCTGAAAAAAACCTTCGTCAAATTGTATGTTCTGAATTTTGGTTTGGAAAAAAAGGACAAACATGCTAGAGGATGTGGATGACTTAAATGAACTGATATCTGTTACAAGAATGAGATTCATAACACAAGAGTCAGGTTCATGATATGCTAGTAGTATCATCATGGTATAAAGTAAAAGTAACAGTCTTGTTGTCCAGGTTTTACAGGAATTTTTACATTAAAAAAGCAAAATAGGTAAATGTACTGTTCCTTAAAAGAAGTATTCACAAGTGTTTATTTTCTTTACTGTTAAATACTGTGTATTTTCTGTGGGGAAACTCAGTATGTACTAAGACTGGTCATAGAACTGTAGGTCTGAAAGGTATTGAGATATTGAGTTCAAATTCTTTATTTTACTCAAAAGAGCTAGATACCAAGCCTACTGAATCCAAAGATAGAAGTGCTTCTTCCATGGAAAAATATGCAGTAGAACAATCACAGTAGCTCAGGAAATTAGCAGGGACCTTTCTGCACTAGAAATTGGCAACCTTTTTCTTAAAGGGCCAGATAATAAATATTTTAGGCTTTGTGGGCCATGCAGTCTTGGTGACAGCTACTCAAGAGTGTCACTGTAGCATGAAAGTAGCCAGAGACTACACAAAGGAATAGATGTGGCTATGTTTCAATAAAATCTTTATTTTTGAGCCCTCAAATTTAGATTTCATATAATTTTTTACATGTTACAGAACCTTCTTTTGAGATTGTTCCAACCATTTAAAAATGCAAAAACCATTCTTAGCACATGGGCTGCACAAAAACAGGCGGTGGGCTAGATTTTGCCTACAGGCTGTAATTTACTGACCTAAATTTACACTGTCAAACAGTTGGCTTTCTTCCTTATGTTCATTTGGTCTGGTTTTAGAATTGTCCCCTTTTGACAGTGATTTTAGGAATGTTTATTGCTAAAGTGATTAGAATAAATATCAGTAAAATGTTGTAGGTATTTTTTTTTGAAGTATTGTCATGTATTTATTAAATAAAGTTGCTTTTCATTAAACATTTAAAAACCTGTTAATATTTTTGTGTCCCTTGCTTGCCCCTTAACAATTACACCCTAGATTAAACATACCTGTAACAGGTAGGTATGTTTAATCTAGGGTGTAATTGTTTGTTTTAATCCCCACATTTATTTATTTGACTCATAAATGTCCAATGACTCCCTCTGGACAGCCATATCTAGTATCAGCCACTGTAAACTTTTGCTGGTTTCAGCTCATAGCATGCCTCTCCTAGGCATGTGCCTTTCCCCTGGCAGCTGGAACACAGTTCCCTCCCTGCCATCTTTCCCTGAATAATTCCTAGAAAGTCTTCAAGACCATATTCAGTTCTCACACCTCTTTGATATCTTGATAGCCATTCTCTAGCATACTGATAGGTACAACATATAGTTAAAGACCTAATTACTTATAGACTGTCACATATACTTCTCAGTTCTCCAAGGCAGGTTGATCCCTTCATTAATATGCTGGTTAATTCTTCAGTCACCCCTTGATACAAAGCATGTGTCTGAGCATACACGGGTGAGTAATATATCCCAACTGGCTGAAATCTAGAGGTTGCCCTTTTCCAAAACTTTCAAATAAACCCTCTTGTTTGGGTCTTACATTGGATGTCTTCTGTTAGCTTTTTTGAATAATTATGGAGAATAGTAGCATGCTATAGTGAAAAGATGATAAATGTTTCAGTTATTCAAACCTAGATTAGAATTCTAGTTCTGACACTTACTGTGTGACTTTAGGACAGTTAAGTAAAATCTTTAAGCCTCAATTTCTCATCTGTAAAATAGAGATAGTGATTCCTACCGTGGAAATCTATAGAATAATTAAAGCTAAATTATATGACCTACTGTGTGGGATATAACAGTCACTCAAACATGGTAGCCAGTATTAGCTTCTTTTACTATGTTGTGTGACAGTGTGGATATATGAAGAGTATAAATGATCATGTATCTGATTTGGAGGGGAAAAAAACTTCAGATTTAAGTAGCTAATGTGTTAGAGAGTAGAAGAGAAAACAGAAATAGGAGGCTTTGGAATGTTTTTAAATCACTATATGCTTTTTCCCTCTAAAATTTTATTCTTATTTGGGGCTTTCAGCCATACTTCTGCATGCTGATGACTCCTGAATTTCTGTGATTACTCAGACTTTCATTCCAGACTGATATATCCACATACTTATTCAGTTCTCTTCAGATATCTCAGAATTAATCTGGTAAGCTTTGCACTTATCCTCACTCTAAACCCCTTCCTGTTCTAGTGTCTTTCCCTGGGTCAGATGGTGCCAGCATCTGTGAACATCAACAGGTGTTCAGCTGTACAGACCCAAAGCCTGGGGATTGTCCTTGCTTCCTCCATCTTCTCCATCTCCCCTCCTGGGAAATACCCAATTATTTGTGAATTTCCAATCATCTTATCTCCTATTTCTCATCGTCATTTCTTGTCAGCACCTATTTCAACTCTTGCCTACTCCACAATTCACTGTCCCCACTGTGGACAGAGTGGCTTTAATATTTAAAAAAAAAAACTTAATAAATGTCTGGGCATGTCATTCTCTGCTTAAAACCCTTCACTAAAGTGTAATGGCTTTTAGGGTGAAGGCTGAGTTCTTCAACTTGGCTTCAGAGTCTCTGCATGATTGGGCCCGCGCTATCTCCCTTACCATCCTCTTCTTGTCTTGTGCTTTCCCTTTTGCTCTTTGATTTTAGACACACTGGTCTTATTTTATTTCTTGCATGAACCACACTTATCCTGGTTCTAGAGCCATGGCAATTATATTACTTTTGTATTGCACGCCCAGCACTTTCTTAAGTGGGTTTGATCTTGGGAATATTTCTTTCCTTTAGAAAATACACCTCCTAAGTGTACGTCATCACCTTAAACATTTTGCCTCATGCAGTCTCTTGCAAAGCACCCAGCTGCGGTGGTTAATGAGCCAATGACTAACCACTTCTGTTGATGAGAAATTAAAAATCATTCTGCATATAGAATAGTATATGGTTTTGGGTGTTTCCTATCAAATTCTTTATTTTTGTCCTTCATTCTGTTGGTATCCTTGTATATACAAAGAATAGGAAGCAAGTGGGTTCATATCTGTCCAGCATGTTGAGTGCTAAGAAGCTGTTCTTTCCTCTCTACTTCCAGTCTTAACACACAAGGTGGATTCAGTGTTGGCCATCAGATCTCTAGGAAGCCTCCTCTGGGAGATGTAGCAGGAGTGCTTCTTTCAATTTTTTTTTTTTTTTTGAAATTATCTTTATACAATGTATCTCTGGGGATAATCCCCACTAAATTATGATATATATGAGGGAAGTGGTTTTTTTATGGTTAGGAAATTATTTTATTTAAAAACATGATGACATGTATAAGGTATCCTCATAGAGTTGGTGCCTAGTAGGCACCAAACTAGGAACCAAGTAGCCTGCAAGTTGGTGTTACACTTTTCCGCTTAGATCACTTGAACCCCTCATTCTTTCTTCTCTATTCCCCCAAAGAACTACAGATTTCTTTAATTAAATCACTGAACTATATGGTAACATCCAGGTGGAGGATAGACTGAGTATCAGCTAAGAGCAAACTGAAAGACACACGTTGGCTCCTTCACTGGTGACTTTATATCCAACCCCGGGAAGCCGACTTCATCTTCACATTGCTTCCAGGGCACGTGGAATCTTCATCCTAATTAGCACAGAAATGTTGGAAAGTGCGTTGGTGTTTGTGCCAGGAGGTTAAGCTCAGGGCAGATGGATTCCATACTGTTCCAGAATAGATTATCCAGTACCAACACTTTCCTAATTGGTTTCCCTGGCTTCTCTGCCAGCCTTTTGCAATCAGATTGTAAAGTTTTAGCAACCCTTGCTCTTATTACTGACTGCCAGAGTTCCTGTTTGTGAAATAAATTCCCTATATGTTTAAGAACTATTACTTACTCTTATTATTAAAAATAAAATAATGACTCTCAATTGGTCAGGAGGACAAACTGCTAGAAGATTATAGATCTCTTTGGAAGGTGACCTAATCATTGCATGGCCTTCAATCAGGACTCTGGGTATACCTGCCAAAACAGAGGTGTGTCATTCTCCAAAGATCTCTGAAGAAGAAGCTTGCATGATATCCATCAGCATCCCGCTATGCTGAGAGTTAAGAAAGGGACACCTAGTAACCCAGTCTTTTCAGTTGCATCTAAAAATAGTGACAAGTGACTTCTGACAACATTGACAGCTATACCAGCGATTTGTCTAACGTATGCATTTTGACATTTCCCTTGAGGATAATACCTCTGCATTCCATACCTTGCCTTTCTTACAGAACCTGAAGTTGTGTCTCACTTTTTTTTTCTTTAAATGTATCAGGATAAAAAAATCGAAAAAGAAAATTGGCAAGCATTTTACCTGTCAATGATGAAAACAAGACCAGAAATACAGTCCCATGGTAAATAAAACTCTTGAATATAAAGCATGTTATATCTGAAAAGTCTCAAATTTCAACAGCATGATGGCATAAGTGTCTCTATAATGTATCCTCAGCTGAGGGTATCAGGGGAACATAAGAGTTTGAGAAAACAGTAGCATGAAAATGAACATCAGAGCATGTGATCCATAGTGGCAACTAAGAGAATACTATCTGTAGGCAAAAAGCTCCCCCTCCCTTTTTTTGTTCCATCTCTAACTCAGCACTGAATTAGAAAGAAAGGAAAATCTTTTTTTTTTTTCCCCTTTCAACAGAAAATGTCATGGAAATGTCAGAGATCTTTCTATGTGATCACATCCCTGTTAAAAGTCAATAGCTGCAAATCATTGAAACGCTAACTATATTGGAAAACATCAATTCCTAGTGAAAGTATCATTTCCAAGAGATGTGAGCTGGCTCTGAAGCTTTGAAAAGGTGCTTCTGAATGAAGTGTAAACTGGAACCACTGAAATTCTATGAAGGATCCTTAGGCTCCAGTGGATTTATGTTACTTACTGACAGATTTATGTAACACTCTCTTTCTGTCCTGCCCTCAGGTCACATCCTTTGAGGCCTCCATTCATTCTTAAGCTTTTCTGCCATTTAAACACACTTGTAATTCTCTTTTCAGGATTCAAAGTGGTGGGAATGTTCCCTTTTGAAAATGACATTCACAAATAACACATGGAAAGAATGGGGAACTTTGAGAAGCTGTTCATCTGTTCCCTGGCTTCAGGCCGAACTGATTTCAAACCAGTATCTATCAGGCTTTAAATATCCCTGTGCCAGTGTCTTGTTTTTGGGGTTTTTTTTTGGGCTTTTTGTGTTTTTTTTTTTTTTTTTTTGTACAACCCAGCATCATAGTAAGTTTTTTATCAGAAAGTCTCTCTTCACTGATGATCCCTAACTGCGGTACATGTCAATTTTCTATATGTAACAGGATAGTGAATGGGTTTTTTTTTTTTAATTATCAAGGAAGTTTGAGGACAGAGGTGAGTTCCTCTAAATTATTAAAGAGACCCTGCCAAGAGCCTGTAAACATTACTGAAAGATAGCAAAAGTGGTCAGAGCAGGAGGTGGGAATGAGGCGGGGAAAAGCTTAGATTAGAAGATCTCATTATTTTAACTTAAAAAAATTATATGCATATATCTGTTATGTATTATATACATATCTGTTCTATGTATATAATATGTATATAAAATTATATATATGAAATATATATATATCAGATATAATTTTCAAAACTAAGAAACTAACATTGGTGCCTTACTAATAACAAAATTCCAGACTTTATTTAGATTTCACCAGTTTTTCCTCTTTGTGTTTAGAATTCAAGCCGTGGTAACACATTTCCTTTAGTTGTCCTATCTTCCAGTCTCTACTGGTTGATGACAGTTTCTCATTCTTTCCTTGTTTTTTATGACTTTGAGGGTACAGGCTGGGTGTAAGATCTCAGTTTAATTTAGACTGGACTGTCATATTTTAATACCTGGAAATGAATCAGAGTTGCTTACCTAAATGAGATTGTTTTTATAATTGAAAGTGACCAGGAAGCCATGGATGGTAGAGGTGTCATCAAGGAGAGATTGAGGGAGATGTGACAGAGGAGGTTAGAGGGCAGAGTTTGGAGAAAAATAAAGGCTCTCTCGGGTGTCACCTCATTGGGTTTGGCCCATTTGGTAAACCAATGACTTTTGCATCAGGGAGGGAAGAAGAAATGATAGCCATCCCAAGTACCCCAAAACAAGCATTCAGTATCTATTAGAGCCAGATACTATGGAACATTCAGGAAGCAGCGCATCCCTCAAGTTTATAATCTAGTAGAGGATATAAAGCACATATTCATCTAATTCAAAATACAAACAGGTAAATGCTGGGGCGATGAGGACAAAAAGGTGTGATTTGCCTTTGAAAGGGAGGAAAGTATTTGGGAAGTTAAAGATGATGAAAAAGTACTCTAGATGGCAGTTGCTTGGTGGTGGGGATGTTGGGAGGTGGGATATGATTCCAAGCTTGGGAGCAAGAGAACACTCAGCTTACTTTTTGAGGTGGGAAGGGTGCTGCAGAATTAGATGCGTAAAGGTGATTTGTAAGAGAGACCAGAAAAGTAAATTGATTAGAGATTAAATTAAAGGCCCTAAATACCAAGCTGGGCTAATGACTTTTTCTATAGGCAGTGGGTTGGGATGAACAGAATTAGACTAGTTGGGTGTCATGGTCAGAGTTATGCCTTTAGGAAGGTGAGTCTGGCAGGAGGGTGTAGTATGGCTTCGAGAAAAGACAAGAGACAGAGAGGAGACATTAAGAGGTACCAAAAAACAGAAAAAATGGGGAAGAGTGAATTCAAGGACACTCATTCTTAATAATTCTCATTTTCTCATTAATTGAGGAGATGACATCTATAGAAATTGGGAGTGGGCGAGACTGAATGTTTGAATAAGATGGTACATGCTTAGAACAGTGGCTATGAGGAATGGGTCAGGAGGCTTAGTGAATCAGAGGTTAAATATAAACACTTCCGAACTGCATTGAGAATCCATTTGAGGGAAAGACAAATGACATTTTAAGAGACTCAATCAGAATAGTTTTTGATTCTCAGCTGTCTTTCGAGTTCCTGATTTCTGAGGTGAACTCACTTTCCCTTATATATTTTGGAGACCACTTTTTTTTTTTTTTTAATTTTATTTATAGGAGACCACTTTTTATAACCTCCTCTTCCCCTGATCCAGTTTGGAAGTTGTGGGACGGAGTAGGTTGCTTATTATTTTTTCTTGTCTTTTCTTTCTAAACATGTTCTGATTTAAAAAAAAAAAAAAAAATTACACTGAGAAATATGTCATCTTTTTTACCTAAAAAGTAAAACTAAAAAAAATAACAGACATAAGTAATGCTACAGTTTGTCAGTGAAGCATGAAGGGAAGCTTATTTTACTTACTATTTGAGGCAGTTTCCGATCCTAGGATTTAATGGACTTGGTTTTGAAAGGCTGACTTCCAGGTCAAGCAACTTCTCATTCATTTCATCAGTTTATACATAGCCTAGGGCCTGGCTCAGAGGTATGACAAAATACCTAATATGAGCAATTTAATTTTATGACAGTATATCCACACAGATTATTGGGTAAGGAATTATAGGAAAATCATTTCAATATCTATATTAAATATAAAATTGCACAAATATTTTACACTAGAGATCCCTGCTATTCATTAAAGTAGCAGGCTTACTATTACTAGGCATTTGTGAGCAAATATCACTGACCTAATTCCTATTAGAAAAAAATTCCCCATCACTGCTACCATTCTTAAGAATAGAAAAAAAAATTACTCATAGAATCATAGAAACTGCAAAGGAAGAAACTTTACAAACCACCAAGTCCAAACTCCTGGCAAATAAACCATTTTTTTAAAATCATGGTCACAGCCTTCATGATTATGCATGAAGTGATGCAGAATGAACTGTTTGTTCTGTATAACCCCTTCCCTTGTTGATGACTCTAATCTATAGCAATATCTTTGTTATATTTAACCAAAAATTACCCCTCTCTGAAGTTAACTTATTGGTCCCAAGCCCTTGTTTGGATATGTAAAAATAAATTTAATAATCATCTCCAAAGCTCCTCATCAAATGTTATAGAAGCTTTTATTCACTTACTGGGTCATCTTCGCAGATGAAACACCACCATTTCCTTCGGCCATTTCTCAAACAATATAGCTTTCTTGTTCTCACTATCCTGGTCATCTTTTTTGGAACAATCTTTAATCTCTCAGGTTCCAAATGAGGCTCAGTGCTCAGTAATGGCATAATTCTCCATCTGTGTTCTTACATCTTTTATTCTCTAGGTTTTATTCATACCAGCTATTGCTTTAGCTTCTTTTCTGAAGGCCCTTTAGACTTTTAATTTAGACAGAACTTTTGGTCAGCAAATTCCCTAGATAGCTTTTACCTCAACTACTATCAAGACAAGATTCTCTTGGTTATATTTATCCAATTGATGTTTATATATATATATATATATATATTGTAAATTTATTTATTTTATTTTTGGCTGTGTTGGGTCTTCGTTGCTGCGTGTGGGCTTTCTCTAGTTGTGGCAAGCGGGGGCTACTCTTCGTTGTGGTGCGCGGGCTTCTCATTGTGGTGGCTTCTCTTGTTGCAGAGCATGGGCTCTAGGCGCATCGGCTTCAGTAGTTGTGGCTCTCAGGCTCTAGAGCACAGCCTCAGTAGCTGTGGCTCACGGGCTTAGTTGCTCCGCGGCATGTGGGATCTTCCCGGACCAGGGCTCGAACCTGTGTCAACGGCATTGGCAGGCGGATTCTTAACTACTGCACCACCAGGGAAGCGCTATCCAATTGATTTTTTTTTTCACTCTTAAGTTTTTACATTTACCTGTATTATATTTCACCCTTTTTGTCCATTGTTTTAATCTAATGACAGGTATTCTTGACAATTTTGTTTCGTATAAATATGTTTGACAATTTTGTTTGGGATGGATTCCCAAAACATCCCATGCTAGAAATGCTAGAGATCATTTAAGGTTTTTTTTATTTTCCTTTGCCATTTACTAATTTGACCACGTTCTTTATAAAAATATTAAACTGGAAATAAATCAAGGATAGAGCTCTGTGCTACTCCACTAGACAACTGTTTCTGGATTTTTCTTTCGTCGTTGTTGTTCCTTTTCAGCTGTAACATTTGGAGCTCATGGTGTTTGAAACATTTCCCTTTGAGTATGGACAATCCCATTAACCAATATTCTTCAGATGCAGTGTAATCGTTCAATTTATTATAAATCCAACTAACAGTACTTTCATTTTACCAGTATTAAGCTATAAAATAAGACATTGTCAGAGACCTTTCAAAAATCAAAATGAAAAGATTTTGTGTCATATTCAGATTTCCCTGATCTACTCTTCTATAAATTCCTACCCTTACTAAGGATCATGAAAGCCAGAATGGCACATGGATCAATTTTCCCCACACAGAGTCCAGACCTGCTGTCACACCCCTCTCACTAATAACTTTTATCTTTGAAAAGGCAACTGCCCCTCAGTGAGAACGAGCATAGGCTCCAGTCATAAGTTAACACCTAGGACTTGATTATTAAAACTCCCACCGACTGTGCTAGACCGAAAAAAATGCCCCAAAGTAGAATGCTTGGGTTAAATGGCTGCATTTCACTAGAAATGTAAAAGTAACTGAAGGGGCCAAGGAGTGCCCCTCCCCCGCCTTAATATAGATGAAGAAACAGAGATCCCCATTGGTTTTCGGATTTGCCAATCAGTTAAATGGCTAAGGTAGATGGAGAATTGTCTCCCAATTCCTCAGCTAGTGCTCTTGGGGGAAAGCCCTGGATTTGGAGACTGAGTTTACTCCCAGCTCTTGTCTAATTTTGGATGAATTTCTTCACCTCTCAAGCACTTACTCTCCTTATCTGTGAAGTGAGGATGTTGGCTAGTTATGAACAAAGCTTCCAAGTACTGCCCTTTATTACTTGGCAGAGGGGAGAGGGGAGCTACAGTAAGTGGAGAGTTTGACTCCTTGAAATTTATGGTATTGCTGCAGATGACAGCTTATAATTCGGGGCTCTGAGACACCGGCTCAGTAACTATCCAATGATGGTGACGTCTTGACTGTGTTTAAATTAACCAATCTTCAAGGGGTTCAGTAATAAAAATTGCTGTTTTGCTAAATCTCTGCATAAACCTATATAAAACATATAGTCAGCACAATTCTTTGGTGAAGAGAATTTCCTTCCCAAAGTTTTTATTCCTGAGGTGGTTTGGCTTTCATTTTCATTTTGTTTTTCTTTATTTGAACATTTTGAATTACACTTTAACTATAGTAAACTTGAGTTAAATTAGAGTCCTATTAAATTTTTTTCTTGCCTCACTTTTTAGTGTTTTCCCTCTATTCTAATTAGATGATATGGGGAAAAAAATAAATAGCTATCTTATGCAGCCTTAGTATGTACAAAATGAACGAGCCATTGTTTCCTGTACTGTTGTAAGGCACTAGATGGAAAATGTTCTCATCAAGAATTATACAGTCATGAATTTACATTGGCCTCTGCATTTATACTGAAGGCCAATTACTTCTTTTAAATTTCAAAGTAAAGTTTTCTAACAAGGGTGACTTTTCCCAGAACTACGACTTCTCTCTCTTGGTTCTTTGCAGCCACATGGTGGTCAGAATAAGGCTGGGTGAAGGGGTAGAGGACCAATCACTCTGATCAAGACCACATTGCCAACCTTCAGGATTGCTGTCTCTGTGCATGTTATCTATGGAGTATGACTTGTGGCTGCAGGAACCGCTTTCTCACTTACAGTGTCGATGTTCACTACTGCTGCTTTTTTTGGTTTAACTTTGGTTAATACATTTTGAGATGCCACTGGGGTCCAAATGCTGAAAATCCAGCAAATGGAATTAATCAATTTTCCTCCAACAGGATTGTCCTGTAGAAAGAGATATTACTGTACCATACTGTGAGATACTTAATACACAAAGCTGGCATGACTGCACTGGTGATGAACTTGAGTTTAAAAGGGGATCAGACCTCTATTTCTGAAGGCTGCTGAAAGAGGTACGCTATGGCAGAGTTTGGGTCTCAGGAGGGCTCATTAGATGAAAATTAAGTGAGTAAGTCCTTCCTTTCTCCCCTCCCTTCTTCCCCTTACTTACTGTGCCTCCTTCCTTTCTGCTCAAAGCTTACAACCTCTCCCTGACATGTTTTCTGAGCTTCAGGGTTTGGCCACTGGCAGAGCAGTGGCATCATTGCAAAGCGGAATGCGTTTCTGCATGAAAGAAATCATATCGTCCATCTGATCTGCCTGGAGGGAAAAAGGACCTCTGCAGTTGCACACAAACTTCTGTTTACTAGGGCGCTAGGTAATACGTGGCAATTTATTCCCATCTGGACACCATTCCAAGTGTGAACTTGAATGTTTACAGGTCCCTTTGCTTTTGACCAGGGTTGTCTTGGAGCTGATAATTATGATACCTGAGGCTTTCTCACACCTTTCTTTTGAAGAGAAACCCATGCCTCACGTTATGTATCCAGAATTACTTTCATCACCATAAATATCGCTCATCCAAAACAACACCCCATTCCAAGCTTGCTGATTTGTAAATTTTTTTTTAAGGTTTTTATTTACTTTTTAAAATTTTTCTTATTTTTTGAATTTTATTTTACTCTTTTATACAGCAGGTTCTTATTTGTTATCTATTTTATACATATTAGTGTATACATGTCAATCCCAATCTCCCAATTCATCCCACCACCAACCCCCCCAAACGTGCTGATTTCTGACTGAGCAAAATGTACTTTATTTCATATGGATTTACTTTTCAAAGTCTATTATTCTTGGTTAACAATTGCATCCTATGAGCACACACTCATAGAAGAAAGAGATTAAAAGTAGATTAGGCAGTAAAAAGAGGTCAGAAACTAGGCACATGTGGAATATAAAATTTGTCTTCCAATACAGAGAGTACATAATCAAGCTTCTGAAGAATATTTTCCAGTTTGCTTTCCACCACCTGTTTTGAGTTATTCTTCATTTTCTCCTATTAAAACCCAAAAATTCTCCACAGGAATGCACAAGCTCCTGATCACAGTTTCCTATCTGAATGCAGATAACTTGGCAGCTGGGAGGAATGGAAGGCTCTCTAGAATAGTAACTTATTCTAAAACTGGAGTGTGGATCAGGGTCATCCAGCGGACCTGTTAAAACACAGACTTCTGGGCCCCGCCCCTGAAATTTTTCAGTAGGACTGGGTGGGTCCTGAGAATTTGCATTTCTAATAAAATCTCAGGTGATTCTCAGGCTACTGATTTAGGATCCAACTATGAGAAAGACTATTCTCAGTGAGTAGATCTACTTTTATGGCTGGCACTAGGCTTGTGGTCCATTTAGAGGATTAGAAACCTTCTCTTTCTTTCCATCCCTGCCCCTTATTATGTGCGCTTCCTCCACAACCACACCTTTGATTTTAGGTGACAAAAAAAGGTGATCAAAGCAGGAATGCTTGTTCACGATTACTCTCACGTCCATCATGTATCCAGTATCCTTAGACAGATCCATGTTTTAAATCCATGAAGGACACGTACAAAAAGATAAATTCAGGAATCAAATGTAGGGGCCCCAATTTCATCCAAGGTGTCCCCAATCCTGTTTCCACTTCTCTTATCATCTAACCCAGGAGTCTGCAAATGATGGCCGAAGGCTGGTCATTTGTTTTTGCAAATAAGGTTTTATTGGCACACAGACACCCTCGTGTATTTATGTATTGCCTATGGCTGCAGTAGTGGAGTGGAGTAGTTGCAACTAAAAAAGAAAATGAAAACTTTGTAGGGCGCTCTTAGAGTTGGGGGGAGGAGGAAATACCAAAAGGAAGTAGAATATTTTCACAGGTATCTTTTTAAGGTACTGAGAGAGGGAACTCCTGCAAAGAGGGAATACTCTGCAGAACTTGTCTTTCCCTTTAAAATCACATCATTCTTTCATCACATTAAAAAGAACATTAGGAAGTGAATAATGAAAGCAGATGCATTCTCTTCTCCTGTGAAGCTGGGAGAGATTGGGGTTTGGCATTTGCATTATCAGGAGATCTTCCTTCCTAATTGTTTTGTTTCTGAAGGGAGTTGGGGGAGAAGCAAGGGATGGTAGTTGTTCATTTATTGATTTCTTTGTTTTGGTCTTCCAACAAGCAGCAGACAACCATGTTTTCTTATGTGGTTTAATCTTATTACACAGTTTCTCTGTGACTAAAGCCTTAAACTAACAGTTCATAATGGGATTACATAGATAGGCTTATTTTCCACGGTTTTCTAAGCAAGGTTATTCAAGGATACTTCCTTAGGTAGTATTCTTTCCCCTTACGTTCTATTTTCTTTTTCTATATTCAGGTCTTCTTCATTCAATTTTTGCCTCATCTTCCTTTCCTTTGCCTCAAACCTTCAGTTCAAGAGAGATTTTCTGTAAGAAAAGGCAGTGCTTGCTCTTTCTCTCTCTCTAAGGTAGGATTGCTTTAAAGCTTATCATAATGTCAGCGAGGATTTGCGCATTAGTCAGCAATGCACATGTGTGTGTTGTATACACAGGGAAAGGGGGTTATATCAAGAAAGCCAAACAAGGTTTCTTTTGAATCTGCTGCTTCCCTCAGAAATAGTAGGTTATATGATAGGATTGACATCATCTCCTCACCCATGCAATGGACTCAACGTCAAGGGCAAATAATGATTTCTTATGTAATGAAGGGAACTTCACATATACTCAGACAGTAAATCACACAGATGAGATCCCTCAGTAAAGCCTTTCTTTTAAAAGGAACTCCGTTAACCAAGTGCATCCTCGTAAATTGAAACAAAATTAAATTAATCACAGGCTTGCATCCTGTAATTAAAATTCCATATATAAATTAATTCTAATAAAAATATCCAAATATAAATGAATTCTTCTTCTGTTTTTTCACTCCCTTTCAGTGAGAGTGTGAGTAAAATGGTATCTTGTAACATAGTTTAGTATAAGAAAACTCATTACCTTTTATTAGTGGTACTGAGAAATGGCTAGGGCTTCAGCTTTATACTAAAGGTTGTGGAAGTTTAGTTATGGGAAAAAGGATCTTAGGATTTAGGTTGGGAGTTTATTTTTCTCACTGAAACTACAGTGGGGTTTGTGATTTTGTATACTCTGGGGCCCTTCTTTTTTTGCTGTAACACTCCTGTAAGTAGATTCGACGATCCAAAGCTAGTGGTTTCAGTGGTATTACAGTCATATCTGGTGACCAAAGTACATATTTACGGTTGACTGAGAATTGTAGACTATTAGAGCTAGAAGCGACATTAATATCAAGAGTAATGGGGACAGGACCTTGGAAAACTGACTCCAATTAATCAATAAACTTACCTGTTGAACTTCCGCTATGCAGTGATGACTGGGCAGGGAGGCACAGGAGTATAGGTGGCTTTACTGCCTCATTAAGGAGCCAGGGCACCAAAGGCTTAAAGACGTAACTAGGCAGAGAGATGCATGGGAAGTGACAGTTGGTTTATGCAGAGATTAAATATTATGTGAGCTCAGAGAATGGAGAACTATGAGGTATGGCCTCTTTTGAATGATGTAAAACTTGAAAAACATTCTAAATTACTTAGGTGGTGGAAAAGAAGCAGATATAATCATTCATTCATTTATCCACTCAAGAACCATGGAGTACCCTCTTTGTGGTCTTTCCATATTCTCTGCCTTTCCTTCTGTTACAATGGAATCTGTCCCCTGCTGCTAATCAAGGTCAATTTACAGCTTGAAAGCTCCAATCCTAAACCCTCTTGCCTTCTTCAGTGACTTGACTCCTGTTAAGTCCCACTCCCCTTTCCCATTTCATTAATTTCTCTCCCTGCTCCATCAATATACTAACATGCTTTGGTGTCTTCCATCTTAAACAAACAAGCAAGCAACCTCTTGATTCTACACCCCGCTTCAGACATCGCCCCAATACAGGCTCCTATTCACAACAAAGCATCTTTTGAGATGCTGTCTTCACACTCTCTCAATTTCCTCATTTCCTGTTCACTCTCAGCTCCTCCCATGAGACTTTGACCACCACCCTCCCTCAAAGCAGCTCTTCTTAGGTCATCAGTGACCTCCACGTGCGAAATCCCAATGTCAATTCTCATTCCCCCCTACTGCCTCACATCACAGCATCTTTAAATACAGGTGATCACATTCTCCTTGGAAAAACCTTTCTTTACTGTTTCCCTTCTGTCTCTCATTTCATGGGCAGCTCCTTTTCTGTGTTCTTGGCTGGATCTTTTCTCTACACCTGACACTGAACTATTTGCTATAAACAGAGCTTGCTCTGAGCCCTCTTCTTTTCTCAGGATGCATACTCTCTCTCTTTGATCTTAATCAGCATCATTGTATTAAATGTCATTTAGAAGCTGATGACAACCAAGCCGTTTCTCTCCAGCCTCACACTTTTCCTCACAGACCTGAACTTACCCAACGGTCTGCTTGGCATCTCCATGTGGATGCTTTACCAACATCCCAAGCTCTGTCTGGAGCATGGTTCTTCATTGCTTATGACGCTGTTCATCCTCCAGGTGTCACACAGTTGGAAACACACAGCTGGCAAGCCCAAAACTTTGCTTCCCTCTTGACTTCTGTCTACCCCACATTCAATTCACAAGCAAACCCTCCCAGCTCCATTTCCAAAATAAATCTCCAATCTCTCCACTTTCTCCATTTTCGTGCCTACCTTCCTGGTCTAAGCTTTTCATCTTTCTCCTGCAATATTACAATAGCCATGTCAGTTGGTCTCTCTGCTTCTCTTTTCACCCCAACCCGTGCCAGTCCCAATCTTTTCTCCATACAACTAGGGTTATCTTTATAAAAGCAAATCAGGTCATCCCCTCTTAAAACTTTTCAGTCCCTCTCCACTGCATCTGAAAGCTGAACTCTTTACCAAGACCTACAAGACCTTATAAGATCTGGCCCCCACCTTTTACCTCCAAACAAATAACCATGTGTTTCTTAGCCCATCCCTCTCACACTGGCCTCTTTTCTTTTCCTTAGACAAGCCAAGTTTTCTTACAGTTCAGGGTCTTTGTCATGTTGGGACAGCTTTTCATGTGCTTTCCTACCTTTAAGTTCCCATTTTAAATCTTACCTCTTCAGTGAGGTCTTCTCTGACTTCGTTATCTTAAGTAGAGAAGTAGAACCCCAAATATTCTTGACCGCACAAAGTCCTTCTTAGAACTTTCACAATTTGCAGTTACTTTGTGATTTTATTTGACTATTGGCCATCTCCTTCCTCCAGAATTAAAGTCCACGAGGGTGTAAAGACATCTGTTTTGGTCACTGCTATGTTCTGAGCACCCACAAGAGCTTCTGGAATGATGCCGGTGGTGGGTTAATATCAGGGATAAATAAGATGCCTGTGCAGTGCCAGGGACCTGGGGATACGCCAGACATCAACGCTGCCTTCAAGTCACTGACAATCAAAGATTTACTAATTCTCCTTGGGCCTCAGATTTCTTAACATGAGCACAATGGGATTATAATGTGTTGCATACAAAGAGGGGGAGCAATCACAGTTACTTTGTTGTATAAAGTCAGCACTAGTCACTTGAGATTCCCAGTTTAGCCCTGCAGAGAACAACCTCCTTCTTTCTGTAAAGAAAAAAAAAAAAAAAAGTTCCACTAACTAATTCTTGAGGAACAAGAAGGAAAAGCAGCTCTTGCCTTGCATGGGACAGAGGGTGGTCTTCATACGCATTTATACTTTTCTGGCCTCGGAGCTGGAGTTTGACGGTGCACCTGGCATGTGTTCAGTGTCACTCCTCCACGTAATTCACTCACTGTCTTTGGTCTCACTTTGACCAGCAATACTCAACTGTCCCTGGGTCATTCAGTCCCTGCTTTTCTCTGCACTTCAGCAGCCTCCCTGGTGTCCTGTATATTTGTCGTTCCCTCTGACCCTTTTTCCTTCAGGAAACTTGGGTGTGCTGTATAATCTGATGGCTCTGCCTTGTAAGGTATTTGGTGTGCTTATATAACTTCCCAAGGAAAAAGTATTCGCCTTTAACCTTTCCAATTCTCGGTCTTTGTCTTCACATTCCAAGTTGTATGGACTGTGGGAAAGGTTCACATCTTCCCTTTTCCTGTGACTCCTTCCTAAATTAGAGCATTGCAATTAGGGTGACCTTGGAGACTTTTTTTTTCCCCGAAGAACAGAATCTTCAAAGATCTTTGCTTTTGCTTATAAAACATTTAACATACTTGGAAACTTTTTTTTATTATGAAATTCCAAATGCAATTATGATCATTCTTAGGAAAATATTATGCAAACCAGTCATGTACCAGGGAACCACTACCCAATGTCTCTTACGCTGTAAACGAAGCATTCTTTTAAATATGCCATCGCCTTGCTGGCCATATTCTGATATATAGTGTTTATTTTTCAGTAAATGGGGCAGCTGGCTGCAAAGATGTGCCTGTTATAAACTTGCCTTCGTCTGTAATGTCCCCTTCACGTAGTCATGGAGAACCACAGACTTTGTTAATAACGTGGGCTTCTAGGTCAGTTACTGCTGGTGAATGTGCCTTTCTTCCCAATGATCACTACTCCCTCCCAACTTCCCCCGATTTACCAAAAGGAAGCTTCAGAATCCTGGAAGAACAGAGGCCTACCGAGGAAGAGGGTGTCCTGGCAGTTTTACAGGTAGCAAAATGATGAGGGAGACAACTGTGTTCAATTCATGGAAACTGGTCTCTCTTTGGTAGAGCTGCTCTGGGCCATAGCCTCTTTATCTCCGGTTCTGTGACACGGCATCACATTGTGCCCCTGAACCTGCAGGTGTTGTTAACACTGAGGAGGGCATCAGGTGGGCATCTGTGAGGACAGGATGCAAATGCCTCTTGTGCGCCAATGCCAACGCATGGGCAATATCGTTCCTCCCAAATATTGGGTAAGGGTTCCTTTCACTCTCTGAAGCCATTTGTTTTTAGTTGTGTCACTGAACAAATATATTTAAATTGGCGTGGCCATGACGATAGTACCATGAGAAAGAAAAGATCTAGGAGAAAGTTTGTCAGGCAGGTTTCGAATAATTCCGTCTTTTCAAGAACTGGAAGAAATTTGAATTAATTAGACTTTGCAGGAATTTCGTAGGAGAGCAATACATAGTCTACGAATTAGTCCAACAGTATGTTATGCTCAGTGTTTTCTTCTAGCTTTGTCCTTAGCATGATGTTCTTTCTATTTGTTGTAGAGTCCTTCATTAAAAATGGAAAAAACTGCCACCCACCCACTGTTGAATCTGTGGCTGTGCCGAATAGGCGTTAGACATTGCTGTTGATCTTTTAGATTATTTTGTTTGTTTGTTTAGTTGAGAAAGCTATTACTAAATCCATATGGAAATGTGGCCATTACCAGGTCTTGGCCAGTAAGAGCCCAATACCCAGATACTTGGTGGGGGAGACTCACAAATGATGAAACCACGTCACAAATGAAGAGACCACATATGAAATATATCCAATTTAACAACTAGAGAGGATATGTAATTAAAACCTGTACAGGAATACAAAAAATACATGCTTATCCAAATAAATTCTTAGAAAACTATTCAGTTATCATTTAACAGAGACATAGGGCAGTCCAGGGGTTAATTCTTCAAGAGGTTTATACACTGAGATAAGGAAAGGCTATGAGTTCTGGGGATCTGATTCCTTAGAATTAGAATAATATAGGTGTGAGGTGTTTCGAGGCAAAATCTCAGTATTTCCCCTTAGATTCCAGACTATGTCTATGCAGTCTTAGGCAAGTGACTTTATTTTACTGAGCCTCGACATCTTCATTTGTAAATGGGAATAATGACAGTGTTGATATGAAGTTTAATTAAGGTAATGGTTATACAGTCATGAAGTATAGTGCCCGGCACATAGTAAGGTACATAGTGAATGCCATCATGCCAGAGAATGAATGAAATCTAGGGCTGCTTAGCTGAAACAAAATAAAGCTGATGTTTAATGGCCTCTGGGTAGACCTTTATGAGGGGCAAATTTTGATATAAATCTCTCAGGACAGTTGCTATTTTCCCTGCTTAGTTAATTCTTACAGTATCTCTAGAAAGAAGAAACAAGAGGTTCAGACTTGGACCAGAAGATGATGGCATTGCAGGAAGTGATGCTCAAGCATTATTGTCTGATTCATGTGAGCTGCCTACTATGTACCTTACAAGTCTCCCATCCGAGACTTTATATTTTTTTTTCAGATTTATCCTGTACTTTATTTTATACATATTCATTAGGACAGATGACATTTTAGCAAAGCTTCAGCTAGGGATTTCAAACTGGATTTTAATGAATACAAATTGAAACAAACATGGCATCTTACAGTTAATTTTCTTTAGTAAAAAAGTAAAACTATAGAGCATTAAAGTGAGATTTCTAAAAATTAGTTTTTTTGTGTGTGTGTGTGCAGCCCTCTTTTTTTCTTTTTAACATCTTTATTGGAGTATAATTGCTTTACATTGTTGTGTTAGTTGTTGCTGTATAACAAACTGAATCAGCTATAAGTATACATATATCCCCATATCCCCTCCCTCTTGCGTCTCCCTCCCACCCTCCCTATCCCACCCCTCTAGGTGGTCACAAAGCATGAGCTGATCACCCTGTGCTATGCGGCTGCTTTCCAGTAGCTATCTATTTTACATTTGATAGTGTACATATGTCCATGCCACTCTCGCACTTCATCTCAGCTTACCCTTCCCCCTCCCCGTGTCCTCAAGTCCATTCTCTATGTCTGCATCTTTATTCCTGTCCTGCCCCTAGGTTCTTCAGAACCTTTTTTTTTTTTTTAGGTTCCATATATATGTGTTAGCATACGGTATTTGTTTTTCTCTTTCTGACTTACTTTACTCCGTATGACAGGCTGTAGGTCCATCCATCTCACTACAAATAACTCAATTTCGTTTCTTTTTATGACTGAGTAATATTCCATTGTATATATGTGCCACATCTTCTTTATCCATTCATCTGTCAGTGGACACATAGGTTGCTTCCATGTCCTGGCTATTGTAAATAGTGCTGCAATGAACATTGTGGTACATGACTCTTTTTGAATTATGGTTTTGTCAGGGTATGTGCTCAGTAGTGGGATTGCTGGGTCATATGGTAGTTCTAATTTTACTTTTTTAAGGAACCCCTGTACTGTCCTCCATAGTGGCTGTATCAATTTACATTCCCACCAACAGTGCAAGAGGGTTCCCTTTTCTCCACGCCCTCTCCAGCATTTATTGTTTGTCGATTTTTTGATGATGGCCATTCTGACTGGTGTGAGGTGATACCTCATTGTAGTTTTGATTTGCATTTCTCTAATGATTAGTGATGTTGAGCATCCTTTCATGTGTTTGTTGGCAATCTGTATATCTTCTTTGGAGAAATGTCTATTTAGGTCTTCTGCCCATTTTTGAATTGGGTTGTTTGTTTTTTTGATATTGAGCTGCATGAGCTGCTTATATATTTTGGAGATTAATCCTTTGTCAGTTGCTTTGTATGCAAATATTTTCTCCCATTCTGAGGGTTGTCTTTTTGTCTTGTTTATGGTTTCCTTTGCTGTGCAAAAGCTTTTAAGTTTCATTAGGTCCCATTTGTTTATTTTTGCTTTTATTTCCATTTCTCTAAGAGGTGGGTCAAAAAGGATCTTGCTGTGATTTATGTCATACAGTGTTCTGCCTATGTTTTCCTCTAAGACTTTTATAGTGTCTGGCCTTACATTTAGGTCTTTAATCCATTTTGAGTTTATTTTTCTGTATGTTGTTAGGGAGTGTTCAAATTTCATTCTTTTACATGTAGCTGTCCAGTTTTCCCAGCACCACTTATTGAAGAGGCTGTCTTTTCTCCATTGTATATTCTTGCCTCCTTTATCAAAGATAAGGTGACCATATGTGCGTGGGTTTATCTCTGGGCTTTCTGTCCTGTTCCATTGATCTATAGTTCTGTTTTTGTGCCATTACCATACTGTCTTGATTACCATAGCTTTGCAGTATAGTCTGAAGTCAGAGAGCCTGATTCCTCCAGCTCCATTTTTTTTTCTCAAGATTGCTTTGGCTATTCGGGGTCTTTTGTGTTTCCATACAAATTGTGAAATTTTTTGTTCTAGTTCTGTGAAAAATGCCATTAGTAGTTTGATAGGGATTGCATTGAATCTGTAGATTGCTTTGGGTAGTATAGTCATTTTCACAATGTTGATTCTTCCAGTCCAAGAACATGGTATATCTCTCCATCTGTTTGTATCATCTTTAATTTGTTTCATCAGTGTCTTACAGTTTTCTGCATACAGGTCTTTTGTCTCCTTACGTAGGTTTATTCCTAGGTATTTTATTCTTTTTGTTGCAATGGTAAATGGGAGTGTTTCCTTAATTTCTTTTTCAGATTTTTCATTATTAGTGTAGAGGAGTGCAAGAGATTTCTGTGCATTAATTTTGTATCCTGCTACTTTACCAGATGCATTGATTAGCTCTAGTAGTTTTCTGGTAGCATCTTTAGGATTCTCTATGTATAGTATCATGTCATCTGCAAACAGTGACAGTTTTACTTCTTCTTTTCCGATTTGGATTCCTTTTATTTCTTTTTCTTCTCTGATTGCTGTGGCTACAACTTCCAAAACTGTGTTGAATAATAGTGGTGACAGTGGGCAACCTTGTCTTGTTCCTGATCTTAGTGGAAATGGTTTCAGTTTTTCATCATTGAGAACGATGTTGGCCATGGGTTTGTCATATATGGCCTTTATTATGTTGAGGTAAGTTCCCTCCATGCCTACTTTCTGGAGAGTTTTTATCATAAATGGGTGTTGAATTTTGTCAAAAGCTTTTTCTGCATCTATTGAGATGATCATATGGTTTTTATCCTTCAATTTGTTAATATGGTGTATTGATTTGCATATATTGAAGAATCCTTGCATTCCTGGGATAAACCCCACTTGATCATGGTGTATGGTCCTTTTTACGTGCTGCTGGATTCTGTTTGCTAGTATTTTGTTGAGGATTTTTGTATCTATGTTCATCAGTGATATTGGCCTGTAGTTGTCTTTTTTTGTGACATCTTTGTCTGGTTTTGGTATCAGGGTGATGGTGGCCTCGTAGAATGTGTTTGGGAGTTTTCCTCCTTTTGCTATATTTTGGAAGAGTTTGAGAAGCCATCCAAGACTTTAGAAAGGCCATTTGCTTAGTGTTCCAAGTGACCTGCTAGGGGGTGCCCTCTTCCTAGTGTTCTAGAAACACATATCTGAAAGAAGTGCCTGAACTCTAGAAACTTTTGCATGTTTGGGTGCTCTGCCCTTAGTATGCTATTTCTTGCTCTTCATTTTCAATTGATCCTTCTTCGTGCTACACCCGGGGGAAGAGGCCCTCATCCCAAGGCCTCCCTCTGTCAACACCTATCAAGTATCTTAAGCCATTAACCTTCAGCACCTATTTGAAAACCTATTTTTCTACACAAACTTTGGCTTAAGGAGAGAGAGAGAGAGGGAGGGAGGGAGGGAGAGAGAATTATATTTGTTCTAATATAATGCTTTAAAAATAAATACATTTGGGATACTGTTTTCTAACCGTCATTTACTGTTGCTAATGAGTAGTTGTTATTTAATTGTGTGTTTATATTAAACATTCCTCATGCCAACGTGATAGCCAAAGGCTTGACTAATAGAGAAAGAAAGTAAACATAAAAAGCTTAGGGGGAGGACACATGAATAAATAGAAATAAAATTGATTATTTGAACACGAGGTCTCCAAAATGGATTGTTTCCAGGAAAGGCATCACCTTGCACAGCCAGTGGTTCTTTCTCGGCTCCCAGCCAATGTACACTTGAGTAAGATATTGTTCTTTTCTTCCCCAGCCTTACGAACTGAGTGAATCTTAAATGGGAAAAAAAGAATGCTAGCCTTATTGTGGGCCTGGCCCTTTTCCTAGTGCTGTCTGGCCAATTTTCTCAGAATAGGAAGACCTCCTAGGCCTGCCTGTGCTGTGGCTTCCAGTTTAAGGCTGGATTTTACTAATTTTGTCACCATTTGTCTGAAAGAGAGACATGTTGGGTGACTTGTTTTTCAACTTAATGCAAATTAGTTTATGCTTTGAAATTTGCTGATCTCACCTCAATTGGGAAAATGTCTGATTATACTGATTGATCAAATGAAGGACTCGATGAAGTCAAGTGCATTGTAGATGCTTCTTAAATTGTCCTCAGTCATTCCTTCTTAGAAAGCTGAGTTTTGTGAGGATGGCATTAAGATAGAAGAAATATCCCCTCTCAGGTCCTCTCTACTTTAAGGTAGTCATTTGCTCCAAACTAAGGCCTTTGCATATGCAGTTTTCCCTAGAGGAATCTCCCATGCCAACTCGGCCAAGTAACTCTCATCCTTCTTTCGCCTGTTAGCATCAGCATCATTGCTTCAGAGAAGTCTTCCCCAAATTCCCAGGCTATACTGCTGGTCTTTATCATACCTTGTCAGAGACCTGTGTTCCTCTCCGAGAACAAATTACTCAATTTCTTAAGTATACATTCCTAAGGGTGATGTTGTCCTAATTCATTCTTGCTTCCCTAATTACAGTGTAAACTCCAAGAAAATAGAAACCTTATCCATTTTTGCTCATTGCTCTATCTCATCAGTTAGCGCAAGAGTTTGCTCATAGTAAGCAATCAACAAATGTGGTGAATGAGTGAACATAAAGTTTTATAAGTGCACAGCCTCCTGGATGTTTTATTGAAAATTGACTTGCATAGGGCAAAAGAGGGAGCCAGATTGAAGCTGGTCCTCAATGGCATGAGTTTCAATATGGCAGCTGCCAGCAACATTTTTCTGTTTTGCTGTTTAGAGAGCAGCTCAACATCCACCACTTCAAAGTTGAAATTCCTTTTCCACTCAGGTAGTTTTCAGTCAATTTAAAATAAACTAAAATTGAACTCACTAGTCATTTCATTATTGTCCGCTCCCTCCTTCTGTTATCCTTCTTAATGGATACATCGCATCCTGCCTTCTCAGAGCTTAAATTTCTGCGTTTTGATGGTGAGCATGCCTGTGGTTTCATGCTCCCATTTGTTCTCTTCTGCTAATGATCCTTATAAACTGTTTTCTGCTTATTTTTATAGATTGGCCAATCTTCTTTACTAGGTTGTTTATATTTCTAAAACTGTCTGATTGATTGCAATTCTTGCATTCTTGCTAAACTTAATGGTCTCTCTTGCCCTTTTCTCTAAATTTTAACAGAGATGAATTTCAATTTCACTTTCAGAAACCATTTCTGAACTATGGAGTTTTGAGTATTTCTGACCAGGATCTTCCTCAGGGACAGTTTAAAATTTTCAAATAATTGGAAACTGTATTTCTTCCAGTAAACGTAGATACATAGGTAGATAGATAGATGATAGATAGATAGATAGATAGATAGATAGATAGATAGAAAGAAAGATATGGATAAAATCATCGCCTTCAGCACAATGACAAAATTTCATTTTGTCTCGAATTTTTTGTATCTAGATATCTATCTAAACACATATTTGAGAGCTTACCCCATTTGGGGCTCACAGTAGCATCCATTCATTCTGTTTATCCTCCACCAGAGAAGCTTTTCTCCTCCAGTCCTTTGAAGAAATAGCCAGCACCAGTGGGCAGGAGGAGGTGGGCTGGTACCTGAGGTGTCAAGTCTTTTTCTTCTTCAGTAAAGCCAGTGCCATTGATGGAAGGACTTGGGCTGGGAATTAGGAATTGTCATCTTGACTTTGCTACTAATTAGCTGTGTACCCTCAGTCGGTCAAGTCAACTTCTCTTTCTGCACCTTAATTTGCCCATCTGTAAAATGATGGGACTAAATTTAATGAATTCAAAGACCCCACAAGTGCTAACAATCTAAGAAAACTGACGGACTTGTGATCTTTTAGCAATCGCATGAATCTTGGTTCATTTGCAACAATGGTCAGTGGCTTCACTGTCAAATTATATTTAGTTTCTAAAGGAGGTAGAAAATTCTATGTTTGGAAAGCTCCACCCCAGAGCTCAACACTTTTCCCACATGACTCCAGCGAATGGAATAGCCCCTGACTCACCTCTCACCACACTGTAACTCACAGTGCTAGGAATTCCATGTATGTTGGAAGGTGCAATCACGAAGCAATAAGGCATTAGGTGATATCAAACCGGGAACAGCCTGGAGAGAAGAGAGTGCTTTCATGCTAGCACAGCTTCCCGCTTTCCAAAGCAACTATCTGTGAAGAGAGACAGAGCACAGAAAGCACGCAGATCAGCCCTGCCCTTGGCTGCTGGATGGAGCTTTGACCCTTTGCCAGGAACGACATCCACAGAGATGAAACTGCGGTATATTGGGGATTCCTTTGTTTGGACGAGTCACTCTCCCCAGCATTAAACATCTCATTAAGTGTCTTCCTTAATTTTTGTGATGTCCAGAAGCTTTCAGAGAAAATCTGAGCAGTCAGTGAACTGATGTGTCTGCCAAGGCATGAATAGCAAAGATCATTCCGTGTTTGCCCTGGGTCTATCAGCAGCAATAAATTTTAATCGGTTGGGCATTTTTCAAGCATGCTACTGTTTGCCAAACACTATTTTTGGCAGGCATCTGTAACAAAGCCTAATGCATTATGCATATTATTTCCACAGTATTTCATTGTATTAGCACATGTAGTATTTGTATGGAATTTTTGTAAATTCATTACCAAGGTATTATCATATTAATGACTCTGGTTAAAAAAAGTATTAGAAAAAATATTAATATTCATAGAGAGTATGCATCCTATGGTGGGGAAATGGGGATAATCTATTATCATCTGAATTTCAGAAAAATATTAGCATGCGTATGGGAAAAATAACTTAAAAAGTACATAGCAAAACTGAAAAAAAATTTAAAAACCAGAATTACTTTGATGTTTCCTTGAAGACTGAAGGTTTATTTTCAGAACTGTAATGGCAATCATTATTATAGATTAAATTATAGTGAAGGATTAGTTTTATTTAACAGCATAATTTAGTGGTGGAGACCCGGTAAATTTATTTCATTTCTTCGTGTCTTATTCCTTTGAAATCCTGATCTGCTAAAGGATGCTTTCTCACTTCTGTTTGCATCCTTCCCTACAGAGCCGAGGGCATTAAGCCTTTGAACCTTGTTTAACTGTTTTTCTTGCTATACCCTTAGAATGGGAACACAATACAGCCTGGTAAAATTATCCGTCTCAACTGGAAGCTACTCCAATAATTCAATTCTCCAGTAAAGTGTAGGATTTAGCTCTATCAAATGTCTCTTGGCATCACTCTTACTATTCTTTAAACATTGGGACCATGGAAATTAGTAATAAATTATTTTCTCTACCCTTTTGGAGGTTGTATTATTTCCAGTGATTCCTTGCACCTTGACTTGTCTTGTTCCTCTAAATTTAACAAATAATGTCTAGAGCACTCTTCCCTTTAGAAACTATTTTACAACACAATAGTTTCTCACTGTCAGAAAATGTTATAGCTATTCTTCTTTTCACAGGTTTTGATTCAGATAACACCTCTGTCCAAGAAGCTCCAAAACCTCTGCAAGTAACGCTCTCCATAGCTTCACAACAGCCCTTTGATGGAGGGCAATTTGTTCTCACTGCTATTAAAAAAAATGAACAATCATCTCCCAACAGAGCACTGTGCTTGGCAGCAAGTGACTGAAAAGATGCTCCATTTACTCTCTGTAAATATAAACCCAAAGGCATCGTAGTTGAATAGATGGAAAGATTAAATGTGCCCACTCTATGACATAGTATAAAATTACTATGAGATTTAAATTAGAAGAAAAATTAATTTCTTTAAGTAGAGACAATACATTTATAAGGGTAAATACTCTTATTTTTAATATAAATTAAGTTATCCACATTTCTGTAGACCATGAGAATTGAATAGTCCCTCCACCCCATTCACAGCTGCATAGCCAGTGCAATGTTTTCTTCCATATTTCTACATAGATCCTACTTCCTGACTCATGTTCCATTCTGACTGAAAAACAATCAATGAGACCTTGACCTCCATACGCTTATGTTTCATGTGCTAATTCTTAACTAGAATGAAACTCCCTCTGGGCGAAGCCCATTGCTGTCTTGAGCTGCTTTCACCAAAACTCAAAGTAATATACTAGGTATAAATATGGCACCGAGCAAATATTTCTTGCTCATTTTGTTCCCAATTTTTGTACTTGAAATGAAAAAATAATCCTGAATTTTAATAAAATTCTTGAGAGAGCACTTTCCTCAAACTATGTTTCTTTGAGGAGAAGGGAGTTTAGATTATTCAGTCAGAAATTGAAAATGGCTACCTATCCAAACCCCTCAAATTAATGTGTCCTATAAACGTCTGAAGGAAACTTCAGTGTAAAGAGAGGAATGTTTTATAGATGGACAGAAAGCCTCTTAAAAGGGAGAAGAAAAATCAATGTCTCTAGACCATTTGACAGAGGCTCACTATTGGGTTGTCATTCGAGAAGAAATGCATGGGCTGAAAAGTTTCAGACAGGAAGATTTTCTACCTGCCAAATTTTCAACCTGTTGACCCAGTTACGACAGGTGCCCTGGGATACTTAATAGCTGACCTTCTCAAGGACATTTTTGTGGTTTTGAGTCAGAAAATCCCACACTTAACATTTTCCCTATATTTTTATTCTCAAAGAGTAAGAGAAGAAGGGTATAAGAACTTATGAAATATTAGAGTTTGGGGTAATTCATCATCCTTAGCAACACTCATTAAAACCAACTTACATGATTTTTGTTCTAAGATCTTCCTTTTCTTCCTGAAAGTACAATCTCTAAAGTTCTAATCAACAGTTAATTGTGGTCCCCAGCCCCTAATTGTTCTATGGAGGAATGTCTGCTCCTTAGTAGCTGATGAATGGTTTGGAGATATAAGAAAACAGAAGTAGAAGGACCAGGCCATGGCCATGGCCCCAACCCCTTTTCTCTCCTTGCACAGCTGAAAGTGGATCAGAGCCTTTGGTAATTGTTTACCTACCCTCTCTCCCACCAAGAGGGAGGTGAAAAAAACTAAAGCCACCATGAGTGCCAGGAGCATGGGGACAAGAGGAGAAGGAGCCCTCTCTGTCAGGTTGTATATTTTTCCCTTCCATCTCTGGAAATGGCCCATGTCTCTCTTATGTTGGTCCTGACAAGGATAAGGAATTTTCCAACTTGGGGCCTTTGCTGTGCTAAAACAAGGAAAATAATGCAAAGGAAATTTATAGTGATAAAACATGTTGTACTTGATTTTTTTTTCTAAGAGAATATGCTTTTTTGACCATATCAAAGGAGAGGGGAGAGGACAGGAAATAAGTGACATGGCGCAGTATACTGTGTGTTTTCCAGAAAGGCATTTGCTCGAGGACGTATTAGGATCATAGTTTGTGTCCATTCAGGCTTTGCTAAGGGAAAATGTCTGATACATAACTGAGCACATGAGCATCTCTGGATGCCCTTGGGCTGCATCAATATCAATTCCCTGGGCTTGTAAGTACAGCTGAAGGCAGTGAACTGGTTAAGTGGCCATGTCCATTGAAAATTAATATAAATAATGGTAGAATTTGGTTGAGAGAGTTGCTTGACAGACTGGTCCGAAACCATAATTTTTGCATTGACCCAATGTATATGGAAGTTTTGCATAGGAGGCTACATCTCTTTTGAAAACCATTTTAGCCTCTATTTAGAAAAAACAAAAGGAAGTGCTTTGTTGTTGCTCTTGTTTATTTTTTATAAAAAGGTGATTTATCCATTGGTTTTGCACTTACACTGAGTTTTCTTGAGACACTGTGTTTCAGTTTTGCTTTCAGGTATGTACAAATAAGACCTGGGTTGGTCAGATTTTGACTTAGATTCAGGTGGACCCTAGTGTGATAAAAGAGTGCTTTAAACCTGAGTAGCTTGCAGCCAGTAAGACTGGATAATGCAAATGGCCTAGAATTCTGTGAAAGAAATCACCACTTTTAGCCTAGAAAGGCTATGGAATATTCTAGGCTCATTAAATTGTATTCTGCCACTCATATAAACTACCCAACTAGTTGTTCTGCTTTCACACCCAATTTTTGCTTGTGCAATATTTGTATTATGCCAGAAGAGTACTGTAAAGTTTTCTAATCATCTCTCAAAAATGGCATAAGATAACTGGAGATCATTACTGGATTTGAAAGCTTAAAACAAAACAAAACACAGCACACATAGAAGCAAAAGAAATGGGAAAGTCATGGGGTAAAATAAAAGGTTGTCCATAAGGGTTAACATTTTTACCTGGTCCCACATTTCAAAGAAGGTGAAAAGAAAATCCCAGGTGTATCATGAGCATCATAAAGAATTAAACAAAAAAAACCTTATTGACATGTTTTAATTCTTGATTTCTACCCTAAGTATCCATCTACCAGGTAGTCTGTACCAGATCAATAGCAGATAGATCCAGGTGTTCAGCGAGGTCCTGACGGAGAATAAGCTCTAACAAGGAAAATTTACCTCAATTCACCATTTTTGGACCCTTAACTGAAATAGCAACACTATTTTAAATATATGAGGCTGGACTATAATAGACCTTCCTTTTTTATCTTTTTTTAAAAATTTTATTTTTATTTTATTTATTTTTGGCTGTGTTGGGTCTTCATTTCTGTGCGAGGGCTTTCTCCAGTTGCGGCGAGCGGGGACCATTCTTCATCACGGTGCGCGGGCCTCTCACTGTCGCGGCCTCTCTTGCTGTGGAGCACAGGCTCCAGACATGCAGGCTCAGTAGTTGTGGCTCACGGGCCCAGTTGCTCCACGGCACGTGGGATCCTCCCAGACCAGGGCTCGAACCCGTGTCCCCTGCATTGGCAGGCAGATTCTCAACCACTGCGCCATCAGGGAAGCCCCCTTTTTTATCTTAATTAGTCAAGAGCTTCTACTTCCACATGAATGTTATTCCTCAAAGTATTTACCTTTGTAAACTAGGTCCTGACACTTTCGGAATTCCTTTCAGATTTATGTAAGCCACGTAAGACAAAGGTAAAGCGTTATTTTAGAGCCTTGTTTTTGCTTTAGTTTGCATGATGACATAGCGGAAGGGAGCAAGGGGTTCGGATTCAGAGAGTCCTGGGTTTGATCTGCCAGGTACTAGCTTGTGTGGCCTTGGCCGAGGCACTAACATTTCAGAGCCTGTTTCCTAACTGGGCACATAGTAAACCAGCATGCATTGTTTTATCCCTATAGTGCAATCATAAATGAGCTTTGTAATCATCCTGAGGTACCTTTTGAAGTTTTCAAGAAAGTATCAGTGTAATTTCTGCATTTTACATGTACCCTTTTTTAAAAAATGTTATTCCATATATAGTCAAAAGTAGCAACTCCCAAAAGTAGCATCTCCCAATATTGACTTTCTCTCCTGAACATGACAGACAGTTGAGAGTTTGTCATCCATGATAAGGCCAGACACTGTTTTCCATTTTACCTCACTGCCTCTTGGGAATGTCAGTGCCTGGTCCTAATTCTTCCGGGTTTATAGCCTTCAGCTCACCTTTTTGGCTTTTTGCCTCTAGGCTAACATTTCATGTGTGTGTTGGGTATTCCTTCCGCCTCTTCAGCTTGCAACCTAATTACTTCTGTTCACAGCTACGGTGCTGAGGAAGGATGCTGTCCCTCATTCCCCTGTGTTTGGCTTCCCAGCTGGGAGACTGGGTGCATCTCCTGGCTGTTTTGGTGGTCCTGTCTTGCCATCTAGTGATAACTAAGGCTCACTGGTGTTGTTGATCTGACGTTCTGTGGCAAGTCCGGGTTTCATAGGCAGATCTGAGGCAGGAGAAGCACACGGCACGGAAATCCTGTAGGTAGGTTGGAACCCGATGTCAACTGGGCCCCTCCCATCCCAATTCTATTGGTAACACCTGCATCAGCCACTTTGGAAATACCATTGCTCTGGCTCAGTTCCCTCTAGTTCTAAATTTTTATCTGGCACAAATGAAATACTAAGAATATAAACACGAATTAACACTGTCCTGTCTTTGAAGAGTTCTCAGTCCTTGGGGGAAAAATACTTCTTGATAAGACTTTGTCATGTTTTTTTCAAAGTAGTTTTAGTTACTAATTTCTTCAGTGGACACTGATCAAACCCCTCCTATGTTCAAGGGATGTTGCTCTGTACTGTCAGAGAGCATGGAGACTATGACATGAGCTGGGAAAGGGGGGAAAACAGGCTCTTGACACAACTCATAAATACAGGAAAAATAGAGTAAGAGTTAACTAGAGATATGATAACCAGAGAATTGATTCTGATGTAAATGATCTTGGAAGAGTTATGGAAGAGTTGGCTGTAAGGCTGAGTCTTGAATGATGAGTAGGAGTGAGATGTGCAGAGAGAAGAGAAAAACTTCAGCTTAAGTGAAATGTGTGAGTCAAAGTTCAAAGGCAAGAACATCTGTGGTGTTACCTATAAGTAGATGGAGTAATTGGTGTACTGGAACATTCTCTGGTCAGCTCACAGTAGCTTTTCTGGTGTGGTATTCAGTGACATCCTGTTTGTAGCTTGAACACAGATTTGGTGGCATATTTACACCACAGAAATTGGCAGACACTGCAAATCAGGGCTTCCCCCCACTAACCCAGAGAACCAGTTGTTAAATGTTTACCAGCATACCCTTGACTTGAGCTTCTTTTTCTAAAAGAAGCTCTCAAATAAGACTGCTATTTCTGCCATTTATCAGGTGAGAACACTGAGGCTCAGTTTAGGTTGAGTTGCCCAGTATCATACAGCTAAGTGTAGAGACAGGTCTAGAACCCATGTAAGTAACATTGTTCTGTAGGAATTTGATGCCATTGAGCTTTGTGATTCTGGATGTGTACCACTGTGTACAGGTGCCAGAGAAGGAGAACACTGGGTCTTAAAATTGTAAGTGGCTGTGCTGAAGTCTGGTTGTCCCAGGTGTCTCATCATACACCTACGCTTGAGACTGAATTGGGTGGCTATTCTCTGCTGTCCATTTTTGGCTTTTACTAGAGTTGAAGGAAAGAGGATGAGAAAGGAGAGAGGGTACACTTGGAAATTAACAACCTTAAGGACAAAAATATGGAAACTTTAAGACAAAAAAAAAATCTGTGAAGATTAACTCCGACTCCACAATAAAATAAACATCTTGGGATTGGGTGACTTTTGACATGTAATTTCGCTAGTCTATCTAGGTTTTAGTATCCTAAAAAGGAGGGGGCCTTTAGGTAGTTGCTCTTGAAGCATTATCCTTTTTCTGAAACTCTCTGATTCTGTAGGTTTCCCAAGTGTTGCATATGCTGGGCCTGCCCTTTTAATGAAAAAACAAAACAAAACAAACAAACAAACAAAAAATGACAGAGAGAACAAACTAATGGATTTGGTTTTTATTTGTTTCAAACCAAGTTTTCTTTCTTCCAGCATCCTTCTGTACCAGATAAGGAATGTTGCCACTTCATCCCACAAAGGACTCTCATTGTAGTAATTCTGTCAGACATGGAGGGATTCATGAAGACCTTGCTTCTGTTTTTCTTTTTCTTCTTTTATTTTCCTTTCCTCCCCTCTTCTCCCTCCCCCCCTTTCCCTCCCCTCCCCTCCTTTCCTTTCCTTGCCTTACCTTTCCTTTTCTTTCTTTTTTAAAAATTCCTTTTCTTTTCTTTGTTTTATAGGATATGATGAACAAGACATTGATGATAGAGCAGAGGCCCAGGAGAGGGAGGGATGGACCAACTTACTTTTACCAATGCTTGAAGTTGCCAAAATAGAAATTTTTTCAACTGATAGATCTAAATGGTCTAGGGAACTCCATTCCATCTCCTTTAAAAATTATACTTTTATCTCTGTATTGATTTTTTCTAGCAATGTTGGAATTTGGATCATAGCTTAGGAAACAATGGGGTGGGGTGGGGGAAATAATTCTTAATACCATCTCCAAAGGAATAGCATCCCCAAGATAAGCAGGTTGAGTTTTGAATCCATGGTAGGAAGTCCTTACCTGGTAGCGAGATAGCTCTCTTAGGCACTTAAAAAAAGTGCACTGCTCCCCTGGGAACTGCGTGTTCCATGCTGCTTCTGGAAAATAGTAGCTGGTCTGGGGTGGACAGTTTAATGCAAATGAATACCTGGTCATACATCACAAGAGGAGGGTATTGATTAATAAGGCTCCACTGCCCCTGTAAGTCTTTAGCCCTATAAATTTGGCTGTGAGAATCCAATAAAGTTGATGGAGTAAGCCATCACTGAGACGTCCCTGATGACCAGGGACATGGGCTGACCAGGGCTCCACAGTTATACAGTGGCTAAGAACTGGCACTCTGGAGCACAACAGACCGTGGTTTGATGCTCTTTCTGTTACTATCAATCAATCAATCTTTAGTAAAAGAGCCCTCTGAGCTTTATGTACATGTACAATATTGGGGTATTAAACTGAAAAAAAAAAAAGTTACCATATGTAAAGAATCCATCACAGTTCTTGGCTCTTAGAAAATACCTAATACATGGCAGTAGTTAGGGGTCTAGAATTATTGTTATAGCAATAATAAACATGGTCATCATCACCACAAGCTTCCTTGCCTCTCTCAGATGTCTGTCTAGACCTATCACTCTCTCTCTCTCTCTCTCTGTTCATTTGTTCTCTTCCCTGTCCCTTTGTTTTGTTCCCTTGTCCCAGCCACCACCAACATCCTTTGACACCTTTCACCATTTCCCTTCCTCCATACCCCTTTTACTGCTTTCAATTTTCTATGCAGAAAAATGCACATTCCTATCTGTACAACAAATCTGCATGTAATTTCAGGAGTGAATTAATCTACTGTTTAAAATAAGTGGAGGAGCTTTGACTAAAGATTAATTTAATTCCAAGGACTATATTAATGAAATAATATCTTTAAAAGGTTGACAGATACACAGAATGGTCAATATACTGTTTCATTTATTCAACAAGTATTTATTTGAGAACCTAGGGTGTGGCCAATGATCTAAGAGCTAAGGATGCAGAGACAAACAGAATTTCATGTAACTTACAGTCTAATCAAAGGCAAACAATAAACACATACACACATATGATGATGCCAGGCTTGAGAGTATACTGAACAACAAAATGTCATGATGATGTTTTCCCTTCATGTCCAGTTAATGAAACAGAAAATATTCCTATACATTCAAGAGATGAAATATATGGTTTTTTATTTTAAATTTAAAAATACAGGAAGTATAAAGAATAATCTAATAAACACCTATGTTCCTACCATCCTGAATTAACAAGCAAGTTGCTTTCAGTATTCTTTATTTTTTAAATGAAAATGAAAAGATAGAGACAAGGTGAAAATCCTTGTGAAGGATAAACCCCCCTCTGGTCTCATTCCTCCCCTGACCCCAAGCAACCACTACCATACATTTTATATATATAACATAAGTTAAGTGTTTGAAGTCTATGTATTCCTTTTATCTATTGTGTAGTATTGCATCATGTCACATAATACATTTTGACTTAACCGTTCCCTAAATGATGAAGCAAAGCCATCCATTTATTCATTTCAACAGCATTCAGCTAATGCTTATGGAGTGCCCATCCTGTTCCAGCCCATCTGGTGGTAGGAAATGCAAAGAGGAGGCCAACTCAGTATTTGACTTGAAGGATCCGGAATGACAAGATATATGCACACTTGCTACCACTGTCATTCAAGGTAGAAAGATGGAAAAGAGAGGAATTAGTTTGCTTAGGATTGGGAGAGCTGAAGTGGGAGGATAAGAAAAGCCTTTGTAAAGAAGGAAGCCTGGAAAATGGCTCTCTAAGGAATTGGAAGGGGGATAACTGCACGAGCAAGGACTTGTTGCAGAGTGCTTTGCAACCACAGGAAACAGAAAGGGCTTCTATCAACTCAACTGGGGAGAGTTTTGAGAGTGCAGATGAGGTAAGAAGGAGTGGAGACTGAGGACTGGAGTTCCTTCAGTCACTTCAAGGAGCCAATAGTATACTCTCTTTTAGACATGGTCACAGTAAGTCAATCAAGATTTGAGTAACTGAGGACAATGGAACAGAGATATTTGTACGGCTCTGCATGGCTCTTCACATGAGCCCTTTGAGTGCATTGCCTCATTTTGTTCCAGCTTCACTGGGTGTCTTAGTTCCAGGTGCTATACAAAAAATACCAGAGACTGGGTGGCTTAAACAACAGAAATGTATTTATCACAGTTCTGGAGTCTGGGAAATCTAAGATCAAGGCACCGGCAGATTCAGTGTCTTATGAGAACCCATTTCCTGGTTCATAGACCGCGGTCTTCTGTGTCCTCACGTGGGGAGGAGTAAGAGCCTTCTCTGGAGTTCCATTCACAAAGGCACTAATCCCATTCATGAGGAGGGCTCCACCCTCATGACCTAATCACCTCCCAAAGACCCCACCTCTTAATACCATTCTTTTGGGGATTAGAATTTCAACATATGAATTTGGGGGAGACACAAACATTGAGTCATAACACTGGGTATGGCTGTGTTATTCCTTTTTTACCAGCTCACCTTAGTGAGCCACAGGGAATCAGAATGTCTTACAACAGATCAATAAGGGGTGTGTGTGTGTATCTGTGTGCCCATATGCGTGTGCCGCTATGTAGTAGAAGCAACAGCAACAGTAGTAGTAATTTGGTTAGAAGGTGGCATGAAAATCTGTGGTAAGACAATCCTTTTAAATTTGTTTCACGTTCTCCTTTCAGAAAACGGTCATTAGGTACTAATTATGAGAGGATAGGTAGAGTTCCCATGGGGACTGGGATAAATGAGTATCCAGAACTTTCCCCCTACCAGGAACTAGCCTATGTTCTGAGGACACTGAATAATAAAATAGAAAGATAATGAAAAATCAAGGGAATATCAATTATTATATTTAATTCCTTCTAAGGTACACATTCTTTTTCTTATTTTACCATCTTTGAATGTTACAGTCATTTTGCAGTAATCTGATAAATGCTATATTTGAAGTCTGCACAAAGGACTTCTGGGTGTTTGAGAAGGTTTGCCATAGGAGAGGACATAAGATCTAGGGAGTTGAAGGATGAGTAGGAGTTTTCCAGGTAATATTTGGAACATTCCAAACAGAGATTGACATTTTGCCTTTCTGATCATATACTTGTTTAATTTCTTTCCCATCTGCCAGTTGCTCCAGGTCGTTCACTTCAATACTGTTGGGATGTAGCTGCTAATTTTGATTTTATGCCTCTCAGCCTAAGACTAGAGATATTTAACCAGGTACCTTTGCCCCTGTTTATTGCACAGGAGACCATGCGGAACAGCTGGTTTTCAATTTCTTGCATCCTAATCCATCTTTTAAGGTTTAGAGCTCCAAGTATTTGCATTCTTTCTTTTTTAGATGATAATATCTAAACTGCATTTAAACATCCTTTAAGGGATACACTGAAGCCACCACTTTTCCTAGCTTACTTATTTAGGACTTCTCCTTTTGGATGAATAATCCCTTTATTTTATCTGAGACAAAAGGAATACTTTTATTTGGAAACTTTGAAATTAGTACCAGTTTGCCCCACATATTGTCAGTACAACAGTACATGTTAATTGTTGCTGCTGAAGCCCACGATAGGCATTGTGACCTGGAGTTGTAGACAGCCTTGTTAGGGAGAAAATATCTAATCACAAGAGCAATAATGAAAATACAGGGTGGGGAAGGGGAATGACTAATATAACTGTTATACATAGCTTAGTGGTGATTGGAGCTGATACAAAACCATCACCATGAACTAGGATAATGGTAGTGCAGGACTGAGCAGTGAATAATCACCTTATGTCCCATCTTGGTTTGCTAGGGCCGCCATAACAAAATACCACAGACTGGATGGCTCAAACAACAGAAATGTATTTTCTCACAGTTCTGGAGGCCAGATGTCTAAGATCAAGGTGCCGACAGGCTTGGTTTCTTGCCTTTGCAGATGGTCACCTCTTGCAGTGCCTCACATGGGCTTTCCTCTGTGTACACACATCCCTGGTGTCTCTCTCTGTGTCCAAATTTCATCTTCTTATACAGACACCAGTCATATTGAATTAGAGACAGTTCCAGCCACCCATTTTAACTTAATGCCTGTTTAAAGACTTAATCTCTAAATACAGTTACATTTTGGGAGACAGGGAGTTAATTCAGCCTATACACTGGGAGGGGACACATTTCAGCTCTTACACGCCTCCTATTCTAAGGTCAAATTTGGACACCCAAATTGCAAGAGACCCCACGCTTTATATTTCAGCCATAAAAGTTTTTGTAATAACTTGAAAATGCTTCATGTTGCTTCAAGACTAAGGACCACTCTTCCATCAAAGGAGAGTCTGTTCCACCTGCTTCACTCAACTGCTTTTATTGTTAATCTGCAGCTGCTATAAATATAAACCACCCATCCTTGAATTCTCCATGCATTACTACAAAAATAAATTTGTCCCAGCTGAGTTGTGGAACTGACGTGTCCCAGAAGGTGGATGTGCTGTATTGGATTGTTGAATCTGCACCTTTTCACATTAACCCTTTAATCACCTTCATCTTAAACAGCCACTCTGATATTATTTACATATTCTTTTTTTTTTTTTTTAAGGGGAGAGGGGAAGAACATAGATCCAGAACAGTAAATTAAAGTTCATTCAAGCACAGTTGTTGTTGATGGAAACACAGTTTTGCTTGGTTGCAATGAGGGGCTTGTTAAGTCTACTTGTGATGGGCAAACATTGAGTCAGGCCATCTTAAGAGGAGGTGAAACCTATCTTATTTAACGCTTTGACAAATTAATAATTGATCTGTAGCGCTTCTTACCTTTATTGGGGGGATCTGAGTGCAATCTTTGAAACAAAAAGATTAAGGCTCTTTTCCCCTGACCTTAGACAAATGGACAAATAGTTTCTGCTGCTTAATTCAGTGTTTTCTCTGAGCCACAGAAGGAAGGATATTGTTTTACTTTGCCTATTATTGAAAACCTTCAAAACAGGAAGAAGCCCATTTTTTAAGGCAGTGTTAAAAATAGCCTATAAAATTTATGTTTAATAAGTAGATTAATTAAGTAATGATTTTTCAAAAGACATAGGCACTTGTATTAGAAATAAAAGCCATACATTTTTTCTCCAATGAGAACAGGATAAAATTATCTACCTTGGAGGAAAATGAAGTAATTCTTTGAAAACAAACAAAGAAAACCCAAATTTCTTCAGGAAGTTTCAGTGATGTACTTATATTTAGTTCCTTAAATCCCAATATAAATAAACTGTATTCCCAAAATTTTTTTACATAAATAGACTTTTTTAAGGTGCTAAACAGACTTTCCCTTGCCTGTCCCTTCCATTAAATACATGTATATATAAATATATATAATATATTGATACTATATTTATATGTACTATATATATTATGTATGTCAATGTATATTATGTATTTATATATACTATATATTATATATGTCAGTAGCTATTATGTGCTATTTATTATGCATTATATATTATACATTATACATGGACATAGTAAAATGTAATGTCTGAATTTAATACAAGTTATTACTAAAATTCTTGCATAAGGTGATAAAATGAGTATCAAGCCACACAATTTTTTACTATAGTCATTTGCAGTGAGGTCCCTTTCTCATACACAGGTAGCAAGAACTGATTGCGAGTGGGTGACCTGGATTCTGATCTTGAGTTGTCTTGGCCTGATAACTGTGGGTGAATTGTTTTGTATCTAAAATTTCCCACTTGGAAAATAGAAGAAATATGTTCTGTCTCCACCCATGTGTACAAGGATGTTATTCAGGATTTCCGCATAGAACAGTACATCAGATACCCAAGAGGGTGCAGGAGGGGTGAGGGCATGCCCTTGTGAGCAACATTATATATTCTAATATATAATTCTGTTTTCTATTTATGTATTCTAACAATGCAATTTCATCTCGCAAGAGTATCCAACATGCAGCCTCCATCCTGATAGATAGTTCTGTGCATCTAATTCCCTTTCTTTCAGGCATATCTGTGCCTTACCCTTACCCTTTTTCTTTGTGGGGGTGGGACTGGAAATTTCTCATTCTTCCCTCCCATTTACTTAAATTATATTCAAACTTAAGCTCTGACTCAAGAGCCATGAGACTTTTGCAGACTATCCTAAAACAAAGTCATCTCTGCATTTGAACATTACAGGCAATGCTGTCCCTACTGTAGGTTTGGGCATTTTACATGTTTACTAATGGAATGCAGATGTCACATGGCCGCATCTACTGGGTGGGTACAAATGATGTCAGGGCAAAATTCCTTTTATCTTATCTTATCTTGTTTCATTTTCTATATCTGAGATAGTTGTGTTTCTGGGAACACGCAGCTCCCACCTGCAAAACTGAAGGATTAGGATTGATTTCTGTGGTTCCCCAAGAAGGACCACATAGACCTTCAGAAACAATGTCCCTCGTGTTCCTGTGGCCCAGCTTCCTCTTGGACATACTTAGGCCATTGGAGGGTGACATCTCACCATTTCTTGTCGTGAGGCTCACTATGTCCTTTCCTCACCTTGTTAAGACTAATAATCAGAGAAGATATTGTGGCTTTCTCACTGCTATCCCCTAGTCCCCCAAAGACCTGACTGTTGAAAGTCCCTCCCGTATTTGCTGCCTCTTATGTCGTGCCCAAAGAAAGCACTGCCTCTGTCTTGAGTCTTCTGCCATCCTTTGTCAGACAAATAAAACACTTCCATGCCCATGAAGAAATACGCAGAGGTGGTTTCCAGGACTACACTCTCACTGGGGCCAACAGCGAGACTTATCACAATCCTGGGCTCCAGGCGCACGCTCAATAGAATTTTTTCGATAAGAACATCGTATAAATAAAGCCAGGACCTTGACTTTGATACACATATGGTCTGTTATTTTTTCTTTGTCTTTTCCTTTTTTCCTGTTCTTGGTTATAAGCACCATCATTTACCCCAAGGGTTTCCCCTTTCAAGAAGACTGTGTTAGAGAGTGACATTCTAAGTCCAAACCCATCCGTGATACTTGTGAGTGAATGCTTTCCTAGTAGAAAAAAGAAATCAAAATGTGCATCTCCACACGTGATGCGTCAGAAATATCCCCTTCAAATCTCTTGTGTCATTTGTGACTTTCCTCTGGGGAAATATTTGGAAACCCTTTGTTCTATGCCCATCATATTTACAGAAGGGCGAATGTGGTCACAAAAGAGTTTGTTTTTGTTTTTTTTCCCTTACGTACTGATAGGGAAACTGCAATGCGAGGAAATAAAGTGAGTGGCCCAGTATTGTACAACAAGATTGATCCGTGCTGAGACAAAACCCAAGCTGTTCTCTGAGCCCAGCGCTTGATTCCCTGTACCGTTCTCGCTCTGATGTCCCCGGGGTGTGCATGAAGCAAGTGCCAGGTGCAGTTTCCCAGGCTGCACGCATCCTCCAATTGGCTGCATCCCTTCTCCTTCTGACTTCTTTTGGTCCGAGGATTGCTCTTGGAAATTATGCTGCTGGGCTTCGCCATGTAACAGTGGCTACGTTTCACTGTTAGCTGGAAGCCTTTCCTGGGATTCTAAACTAGAAAGAATTTTCTGAAGGCCCCCAAGCAAGGGTCAAGGTTTCCTTGGTGCCGATGAAACCTTGGCATTTTATTTCATTTTAATCAGCAGAGCTCCAGTGTTTCTCATGGATACCTGCAATGTGCCGGAAGTGATGTTAAGTTTTCTTTCACTGCAGTCTGCCCGTCTTACTTCGGATAGATCTGATTCACTGAGGGCCAAGTTTCAGAGTGTTCGAGACAGCTGGGTAGATGTAAATGCCACTGATAAACCAAGAGATGCATGATCTAATCCCATCTTGGCTGGAGACACTGCATTGTAATTCTGTGTTTATACATTTATTTCTGCATGAGATAGTGACCACCTTCCACTTGGAGACTGTTTTTTTCCTCTTTCTGCCAGTGCCAGACATTTTTCCAGGCTCATAAATATTATGTTCAGTAAACTGGATTGTACTAGCTATAATCACTTACATATCATTTAATCACTCTGGGTCACAACTTTTACCGTGTAAAATGATGAAAGAGCTGGTTCATCATCACACTTCCGGTGTTAACCATCCCATAATTCGACACTTTTGATTCTCTTTGACTGGAGGTGGTTCTGGCTTTAGTTCTTACCCCATTAAGAGATGGACATATTCTTCTCTCTTAGTTGTATTATAAGAAGGAGCACCGGGGCTTCCCTGGTGGCGCAGTGGTTGAGAGTCTGCCTGCCAATGCAGGGGACACGGGTTCGAGCCCTGGTCTGGGAAGATCCCACGTGCCACGGAGCGACTAGGCCCGTGAGCCACAACTACTGAGCCTGCGCGTCTGGACCCTGTGCTCCGCAACAAGAGAGGCCGCGATACTGAGAGGCCCGCGCACCGCGATGAAGAGTGGCCCCCGCTCGCCGCAACTAGAGAAAGCCCTCGCACAGAAACGAAGACCCAACACAGCCATAAACAAACAAATTAATTAATTAATTAATTAAAAAAAAAAAAAGGAGCACCTACTTAACACCTGGTATTGCTCATGTTCAGGATGTAATTAGTTTCGTTTTGAGTTCTCCATTACCAAGGAAAGTAAAGCGGAGTATTTTTAGTGTCACAAAACAAATGTATGGGTAATGTGGGAGTATTCATTCAGTGGAGGCACCAATTATTGTTCTTCCAGCCAGCTGCACTTCCTCTCTCAAAGGTAGGGAAGGAGGCGAGGTTCCTTCTCAGAGTTTTCAATCAAGTTGCGGTTCATTCTCAAAAGGGCTCCAGTTCATGAAAAGTCATGGGCTTCTGTTTTTGAATAGATGATCAAATAACCAAACTCTTGTACAAGCACCTTCCATCTTTACATAAAACGTTTTATCTAAATAACCCTGAGCACATTCTGGACCCCACCATCCCTGATTCAAAGCATAAGTGATCACACCCAGAGGCTAAATACTTTCAGTTTGTGTCAGTGACCCAGAACTTAAAATCGATCCTCTCCTCACCTTCTAGTTCTCTACACTGTCATGATTACAGCATCCTGAAACCTAATTAATCTGAGAAGCATGATGACGTTAAAAGGTCATCGCTCATCACTTCAGTAAGTAGACTCCATTCAAAGGGATGTAGCTGTAGCAGAGGGCTTTTTTGTTTGTTTTTGTTTTGTAAATTCATTTATTTTATTTATTTATTCCTGGCTGCACTGGGTCCCCATCACTGCCCGCGGGCTCCCTCCAGCCGCAGCAAGCGGGGGCCGCTCCCTGCCGCGGAGCACTGGCCCCGGGCACGCGGGCCTCCACAGCCACGTCACGCGGGCTCAGCAGCTGCGGCTCGCAGGCTCCAGAGCGCAGGCTCAGCAGCCGTGGCGCACGGGCCCAGCGGCTCCGCGGCATGTGGGATCCCCCCGGACCAGGGCCCGAACCCACGTACCCTGCACTGGCAGGCGGGCCCCCAACCACTGCGCCACCAGGGAAGCCCATGTAGCAGAGTTTTGTTTTATTTTTGCAAGTGTTTTTCTGTATAGTGATTAGAAATGGAAAAGGTAAACAAATTTTAAAAAGTTACCTAGATCATCCTTTCTGGTCAAGGCTGATTATTGCTTCAGAGTATATTTCTGTTGGCATCTGACCATCCAAGTGAGGTTTATAGGCTTGAAAGTGACTATTCTACAAATTGTTTTACCAGACACCTTTGATCCCTACTGAGGTTAAATCAGTAAATATTGTTATTCAATATAATTCATTACTCATCCTTCAGAATTAGGCAACTGTCTGCTTGCACATTGGAAGAGTACTTGATAATAATCTAAAAACTAAAGGAAGGTTCTCTGAAATAATGTTTTAGCCAGTGGCAATCATCCACTCTTGGTAAATGTCCCAGCATTTTACCATTTGCCAAGACAGATTTGCCTACCTTTTTCTACCACCAGGACAAAAGAAGGTTAAAACAGGAACAAATGAAATTGAGTACAATGTTTAGACCACAGTGAGATGCTAGACTTGTCCATGAAGTAACTACAAATGAATGAATTGATGTTCAAGGTTTAGAAACAACCCTCTCACATGTAGAGTGAATAGTAATCCAAAATACCATCATATTATCCTCCAGGACTCTACATAAAGTAAAGAAATGGGGCCAAGTGACGTCAAAATGTTATTGCCTAGAGGAAGCTGCTGATTAACTTTCCTAGATCAGGCCTACACTGCATTCCATCCGGGGACTCTGAGCTGAATCTCTTAGCCCAGTGATGACAAAGCTCACTTGCATTCTCTAATGCACCACTTTTTATTTGTGCTTATGCAGTGCTTCGCTGACTTAAGCTATTTAAATTTTTAATCTAAAAAGTCATCCTGATAAGAACTCATGTAGTCAGGCACCATACAAACCAGGCCAATACAAGTGCAACTGTTGAACAGGTGCAGATGCACCAAGCTTTGGAATGCATTTAATAATTTAGCTTCCCAATTATGTTTCACTTATGCTTTCACTAACGCCCCACAGATGCTTCTGAACCACTGAACACAATACATTTCTCATTTTAAAATAAATTTCTTTAAGTTACATTATAGTTAAAATAAATAAAAGAGGAGTGGAAGGGGATACTCCAAGCCTTGCAAGAATGCACCTCCATCCCAACCAGCATAAGCATGGATTATAAACACATACTACATACTAAGGAATATGGATGTACAGGTTATAAAGATCACATGGACAATTTATTGGGTATTTTGTAGTCTGTCATTTCCATTTTACAGATTAGACCACTGAAATACACAGATTAAGTGATTTGCCATTTCAGGTTAGATTAGAACTTGAAAATGAACCAGAAGTTCTCGCCTTCTAAATCTTGGCTAGCCAGTCAAGGGCAGAGAAACACTGGGACCCAGTTCTCTAGAGTTTCACCTCTGTGTTCTTTCTACTACATCACACCACACCTTTTATTCGATTAGTAGACACATTAGGAAGCTTGTGTTTAACGTAGAATTGAAGGGAGGCCTCACCAATTATTTTGTCCCATCTCTTCCCACTATTGCTGAGTTAGTCCATATTGGCCTGGCAACAAAGGGAATTCCCATAAATATATCACTTTTGTGTACATTCTTCTCTCCCACTCCCTCTTTTCCTTTTTCTGAAACAATGTTGTGAAAGGGAGAATCCATGAAAAGACCAAATGGTTATCAATCAAAGTTCGAATCACCAGTATAGGAAGGTAAAGCAGAAACACCACCTAACTGCTTGCTCCCAAACTCACACTGACTCTCAAATCACCCATGTGACTGCATCACTCTGGTTTAGGTTCACAGTACCTTGGAATCAAACTAAAAGAGACTGAAACAAATCTGAAGGTCCTCCTTGGGGTCCAGGTGGTGCAGCCATGATGGCAATCTAATTGCATATTAAAGGAGAAAATTTTTGGTATTACCTATAGGTCTTCTGTCACCATCAAATTTCAGGTTTGTGTTTGTGTAGATTGGCCTTCACTCACGATAAGAGAACAGAGCTCTCTCTTTTGACCATCAGGCAAACATTATTTTCACAGACCTGTGGACACACATGAGAATCAAGTTGCTCTGGGCTCCCCTTCCCCATCAAAATGAATGTGCCTCTAGCTGGATACTGATGCCCTTCCTCCCCAGCCTGTCTCCACCGTACTAGCCCTTCTGGAATAGCAATGCCTCCTGGCCATGCTTTCAGGATTACCCTCCACTGATATTCCATAGTATGACAAGGGCTTCTGGGGATATCGTGAACTAAACACCCAAGTGTAGCTCTACTCCCTCAGTGCTAACATGACAGAATGGAGTACAGATGGGATAATCTCAAAGGGCAGCAAAAGGGGAATAAGGAGAACAGCAGATAGGAGAGGACAAGATTTTGGAAGCTGAAAAGTGGATGGATGAATAGTAACTGAATTTGATCTCTGGTCGGGAGCAAATAACTACAACTTAATGCTAAACAAGCCAGAGTAGGCCTCAGAACCCCAGGAAGACTCAGGAATTGTGGCAACAGATGATTGTGATGGGGAGGGGTAGAGAATATGGAAAACAAGTAGAATGAGGGTGATTGTATATGAACCTACAAACCCTCTCTGATCCAACAGAGCTGAGCAATTAGACCTCTCTGACTCCAACAAAAGAGAGAATGCCCACTTTCTACAGGGACTAAATCAGAGAGGATCAGGTTTTAGGAATTCCAGAAACAGATGAGTGTGGAGAGAAGAAGCTGTACTGAAAATAAGGAGACTAAGTGAGAGGTCTGCAAACTGAATGCTGAGATCCCACAACCCTCCATCTTTTAGGCCTTTCTCAAGTTGGCAGGCAGAATGTTTCCCTAATACCTCCACAAGGTTTGGAGAATTCCTTTCTGAGAAACTGGTCTACCCAAAGGAAAAAGATCCATGGGGGCTACCAAACAGCTAGAGGGAAGCCTGCAATTGACAAGCCCCACTTTGCACTTGGGATTTACAGAAGTTATTTTTTTTCTTCACTTTTGAATAGATACGGACATCTAAGGATCACCAAATACTTGTAAAATGTTCTTAAATTAAGTAGAGAAAGCAAAACCAGCAAATAAAAGGGAAACCAAGAGAAACATAAACCATACAAGAAATCTTAAAACAAGTGAAATATAATTTAAATTAATACCCTGAGAGAGAGAATAAAATATAAAGCCACCATGAAACAAGAATAGACAGCTATAAAATAAGAGAGAAAAACTTTCAATGAATGAATATTTGGTATTCCTAATAGAAGGAATGAAAAACACAGTTGAAAGATTGGAGAATAACATTGAGGACAAAGAAGGAGGAAGGAGCAAAAAAAAATAGAGGATCAGTCTAAAACAGTGATTCTGTAACTTTACTCGCATCAGAATTACCTGGAGGGCTTGTTAAATCACAAGCTACTTGTGCGACTTGAGAATGCACATTTCCAGCAAGTTCCCAGGTGAATGCAGATGTGCCTGATCTATGAACTAGACTTTGAGAACCACTGTGCTAGGAGATTCAACATCTGAATTATAGCAGTTCCTGACAGATAAATCCAAAAAAAAAAAAAAAAAAAAACCAGAACAAAAACAGAGAGGAAAGAAATGATGATAGAAATAATCCAAGAAGGGCATGAGTTTCCAAATTGAAAGGGTACATTGAGTGCCCAGCACAATAAATGAAAAAATATTCACCCCAAGGGACATCATGATGACATTTCAAAACTTTAGGGATAAATACTTCAGGGAGAAACATTCCCAGAAAGAAAAAAAATATGTTCACATACATACAATATAAGGAATCAGAGTGGACCAACACCTCTTCAATAGCAGCACTGATAAAACTAAGGCAAGGAAGGAATGCATTCAGTGTATTATGAGAAATAATTGTCAAAGTAGAATTCCATGTGTAGCCTATTTTCAAATAAGTGCAAGGTCTTTTCTAGCATTAAGGTCTAATAAAAGGGGAAAGAACCAATAAAGAGGAAGTCTCAGGATCTAGAAAAAAGGATCATCTGAAGGAAAGAGGCAGTTCTCGGGATGATGCTAGGATGGGAGCTTCCAGGTGACAGCTGAGTGACAGGCTGCTGAGGTTGAAGCAGGAAGGTAGCAGCACCCCTAAGTGGACCCTGATGTGTTCACCTTCGTTAGAAAAAAAGGTTTTAGTTCTGTTGGGGAGTTTGGGAAGTTAATTACTGATAATTTCCTAGAAAATTAAGCAAATTAAAAGATACATTCACTTTAGCTCAAATAACATTTGTGTAAGAAAGGCTATTTGATCATGGTACACTATATGACTCTACAATAAACAGTCACATTAATGTATTAATGAACATTGGGGTTTTTTTATACATTTTCCGTAGTGGTTTACTATAGATTGTGCTACATTTATATTGAGAGAAAGTAAGAGGAGAAGTAAGAAGTAAGAGGATAAGTAAGAAGTAAGAGAAGAAGTAAGAAGTAAGAGGAGAAGTAAGAGAAGTAAGAAGTAAAAGTAAGAAGTTTTGGATGGTTGGGGGGCTGGTATTCAAAACAACTACAACTACAGTCTTACTTTCCAGACTAGAAAGTCATTAAATCATATTTAAATTGGAAACATCAAGAAATAAGATTATTATTTAGAGTAAGAGAAAGATCAATAAGAGTTGAGTGTGGCCATTCCTGAAAGCTATAACTTTTATACGAGTAGGGCTGTGTCAGGGGATTGTTGCTTTATCATTATGGCCTGGAAGATTAATTTGACATTTACTGTGGACATGTGATGCTTTGCTGTTAATAAAAATTCTTAAAGGAAAGCAATAAAGGAAACTTAATCTTGAGCATGGACAAGCCAGAGAATTATTTTGAGAGAAAGGAGTGGGTGGAAGAGGAATGTGGATTCATTCCAAAGGTGCACTGGCCCTCAGAAGACAGTCTGGAGAGCTAGTCTAGACAGCTACAGACTTGAGCCCTCCATGTAAGAGAAAAAGCCCTTTGCTACAATTCTTTTGAATTGAACAGATCTGGGGAGAGGATATATTTTTAAATCATATATCTGCTCCATAAACCAGTGCAGTGGTCCATATGTTTTAAAGCAAAAATCCTAGCAATAAGATCTCTTTGCTATTATTGTGGCTATATGATGTGACCATTAATTTAGTTGAACTGGAGACATAGAATGACTTCATACAGGTACAGCCCTATCTGAATACTGGGCAAATGTCTTTCCTTCGTCACTGAAGGTAGAACAACTTCTCAGATGCTACTCCTTCACCATCTCCTCATCAAATTCTTGACCTAAGGAAGTAAGGCAGGTCAGTAGACAGTTTTATTGGCCCTGTTGAGACATGTAGGATGTTGAGCCTTCTCTTTATAGGCCTCTTAGTAATTGACTATGCTTGTAAAGTTATAAGAAAGCCCGTCTCATGGTTGGACCTTCTTTCCTTTTCCAGCTTCCAGCAAGCAGAAGGCAAAGCCATTAACGTATAGGTTGACGTGTGGTTTTGGCATGCGAAGGCCTCTTGTTTCTTATATAATCAAAAGCTGATGGGCTAGAGTGCTTGGTTTTGTTGCCCTACAATTTATTTACTGTAACAGGGACACTTCTGGGTATGGCTTGCTACTGTAGGAAGAGCTGTGTTGTGCCTTGGAAAAGCTATTTGTTGATGAAACACTAATTGTAAAAATAGTTACCTCAGAGAACCCAAATGTAATTACATTAAGTTTAATTACATATCATTAATTACATAAAATATTTAAATTGTTATGTTGAATTGTGCTGCACTCGTCACTGTACATTTTGCTAGTGTGTAGAGCAGATGTGCTTGAGGAGTTTGGATGTCATCCAGAAGTTAGTGAATTCTTACCGTTTAGATAATCGGAGCCTGATTTATACCATCTATTGAAAAACAATAGCTACATATTTTCAGTGATGCAGCAATATCAAGTGTAGGGCTGTCGTGGCTTATGCCTAGGTGATATTTTGGTAATTATTGCCGACTGCAAACTTTTCAGTTTAATCAACCAAGTATAAGGAAGTCAAAAGCCTAATTTCTCATGTAAATCAACATCAGCCAAACAAGCATCTCTTGTTTCTATTGGGAGAGCCATTCCTTTCTCTGCTATGAAACTGACACTTTACTTAGGATGCCTGAATTATCAAAGGAATCCAGCGTTAAATCATATGCCTTGTTCCTCAGATATTCACTTACTCAAAATAATTCACCATTAGTTTAAAAATATTTATATACTTCGCTTATATCCAGTTCTCTCACTTGATTGAAAGCATGGTGAAGTTTCCATATAAAGAGAAGAGAAAACAGTCATAGAGACTAACAATAGATTTTGCTTTTCCAGTATGTGATTAGTACTTATCCGATCTGATACTAAATGCAATGATTGATCTTAGGTTTTGTTAAACAAACAGAAGTACTGAAGTTTATTCTTTTTTTTTTTAATTAATTAATTTATTTATTTATTTTTGGCTGCGTAGGGTCTTCATTGCTGCACGTGGGCTTTCTCTAGTTGTGGCGAGCTGGGGCTACTCTTCGTTGCGGTGTGCAGGCTTCTCATTGCGGTGGCTTCTCTTGTTGCAGAGCACGGGCTTTAGGCATGGAGAAGTTTACTCTTTTAAGGCTTTCATATTTACATCCATTTGGAAGACAGCAAAGCAGAGACGCAGTCATTTAAATGGAAATGCTACAGAAAGGAAAAATATGCATGAGTTGTGTTTCTGCCAATCAAATATGTAGTACAATTTAAATGTAAATTTTATTCTTGTCTATACAAATACTATACGCTGTTCATAGTAGCTTTGCTCAGTTCAACTCATTTTATTTTAACAAAATTTGGAAAAAGAAAATAAGTAGTTAGTGCCTAGCCAGCCATAAGTCATGACATGTCACTTCCACCATCTTTGGAAAGGATCTGTTCTCCAGAAGTTCGTTTTAAGGATGATCTATGCTTATAATTTGAAGAGTTAACATGTAAAAGAAAAAAAAAATTTTTTAAAAGACAATGCCCAATCATTTTGACGGAAAATCTTTAAAATTGTATCTCAGATACCTGTGTATTTATGCATAGGTATGTGTTTGATTGTACCATGGGTCATCTAATAAGTAATTGAATTCTATATAAATGATGTTGACCATGCCAAAAAGTACAATCTGTGTGTCCAGATGTGGGGAGGGGCCAAAGAGAGGGATGACAGTTAGGAGGTAGAGAATGAAATAGAGTGGTTATCTGTTTTCACTGAAGATAGACCTTCTGAAGGCTCTTGTTCAGGAAGATCCAGAGAAGCCCAGCTTTAGTCACTCCAACCTAGCAGCCTTCCCAGGACTACAGGTAACTTTGGGGGATGTAGGGATTGGTTTGCCCCAAATCTCACCCCTTGGTAGAGTTTTTGCCCCTACCCAGGGGCAAGAGAACCATTCCTTTCTCTGCTATGAAACTGACACTTTATTTAGGATGCTGCAGCATCATCCAAGCAACCTCAGCATAAATACGCCACGTGATTCATGAAACAGCTGTATTATCAATAGATGTCGTCTTGCCTAGTTTGAATTGAAACTTGCTTTCCAACCACAGTGCCAGTTCTATCTTATTTCCTAACGCTCTGTTATAAGTTGAGTCTGTTGTAAGCCTATTCCTGGCCCAGCCCTGGCAGGAGACTTTAGGGCCTCTTTGTCTTCAAGGAGAAACAGGGGTGTCAGAGCTCATCTTAGAAATACCCTTCTTTCCTATGACAGTTTCAGGAAATAAGAACAATTTATCCCTGACAGCTTTAGAAACAGTATCTCCTAATTTATGCACTACTTCTCCTCGGGTAATTGGGATCCAGACATGTTTCGCATAACAGCCCTGACTTTGGGGGGGCCCAGGCTTACCAACTGCTACCCCAGGAGGAGGACGAGCCAGAGGGTGAGCAGATTGTGCCTTTTCAAAAAAAAAAAAAAAAAAGAAAGAAAGAAAGAAAAGAAAAAAGAAATTAGGGGTGGTAAGGAGGTTGGAAGACAAAGGAGGAAGCGTTTGATAGGTCATCTGTCAGGAGGCCTTGATGGAGGCTGGTAGGAGAACAATGAAAACCCACTTCAAAGTGAACAATGCCACGCTGAGTAGGTGCCAGTTTAATGGAACAAAAAGAAAGAAGACATGTCGGCTATTAAACACATTCATTAAGGGGTGTCTTTTTAACCCTTTGGTTTTTCCCACTGTTTTTCTTTCCTGAGTGGGTGGAAAAAAAATGAATGAGTCTATCAAAGCAAGAGGGAGGTGTAAGGTTGCCAACTTTCTGGAAAGTCAAGCAGAAATATTTGCATTAATTAAATATTTATTGGAATAGAGGTTGTATAGAGCATGGAAATCAGGTACAATTCTTGATGGTTTCAAGTAATCTCACATGTTTGAAATTTCCAGCGAGTAGCCACCACCCCCCAACCTTGTTTTTATTTCCAATTATTATTCAAAATAAAGCAGGATCAAATGTTTAATTTGAAGTTGGGGAACATTAAAAAAAATGAGAAGATTTCCGATTTTAAAGCTATGATTCATGGACAGGAGACAGAATAAAAAAGGGGCATTTTCACTTCTAGGTTTTTGTGATAACTAGAAAAGGAAAAATAGCCAAGAGAAAAATTTAATTAAGTGCTGTTAGTTCACAAATGATCTCTCATCTTGAAAGTGTCTGATGTGCTCGTCTATGCTATGAATTTAGAGATAAAAGAATAAATATCAAAATGTAATAAGGACATCAGACTCTAAGAAATTCCCTGTGAGTTTAGAACAGTGAGCTACTCAGCCTCAAATTCTGTCTTTGGCAGTGGAACAGAGTTTTTTCTTTTATGAACTTCTCAAATAATGGAAGATTCGATTAAAACTAATATTTCCAATATCTGATCAATTCACCAGAGGTTCCTACTAAAAGCTTATGTTTCTATAAGTGGAGAGCAGTTTATCTTTCTGCCATGGGTTGGTTTGGTTGGAATAAGGGCTATGAAAAATCATTTTGTGTTCAACTCTAGTCTCTTCAATTAGATATGTGTCTTGTCATGATCTGTGTCTCATCTCTCTTTTGCCATCCTCCAAAGTGGGGAATACATGGTACATATATTGATTTGTCTGTTCATTCATTTATTTGGAAATATTTATTGAGTTCTTACTGTACTAGGCAGGTTCTTGATGCTGGACATTCATCAGAAAACCAAACATATAAATCTCTCACGTCCATGGGCTTATTATTCTAGTGGGGGATGGCAGAAAACCCATAGCAGATAAACCAAGAAGATAACGTAGGTGTTGAAAGTGCTTTGAAGAAAAACAACGTATGCTAAGGGAATAAAGAATAATGTGGCCGCTCTTTAGGTCTGGAGGTCAGGGAGAACCTCTCTGAGGAAATAACAGCTGGGGAAACAACTAAATGAGGTGACAGGACCACCTCCCGAAGTGTCTGGGGGAAAAGTGTTTTCCAGAGGGGCTCTGAGGGAATTGTGCTTGGTGTGTTCTTCCAGCATTGAAGAGGCAGTGTTCTGGAGTGAGAAGATCAAGGTGAGGGATACAGGCCATGGTAAAGATCTTGGATTTGTAGCTGGCAAGATGACACAACCCCATTTGTCCATGACCATCTTTTAAGTTTTAGGAACGGGTTTAGGGCTGATTTCAAGGAAATGAATTATACTTTTCAAGTAAAAGGTCTCAGCTCTCCATTCTTGCTAATGTCATTATAACCCATTCAAAGCTCCAAACTCTTCCAGGGCCAGGGAGTGTAGCAAGTATAAGGATGGAGTACCAGGACGAGGTGACTGAGGGCCTCTCTGCAAATGAAAGGTGACTTAAGTGACTGAGTCCTCAATGAAATCAGAATGTATCTAAATGCTGCCTCTATTATGTTCAAATTATTTACGTATAAAGTTTAAGCAAAATCATTGTTGGAAAATCATTAATTTTCCATTGTTCAGTCTCTTTCCTGTATATATTTATAATATTTGAATAGTACACCAAACCTACATGCATATAATTCTCAAAGCTAGCAGACTACAGACTCCTGCCCTCTCTGTAAACATTACACTAAAGTGCAACTATTATATTTTGACTCTCTGTGTAAAATACCGTCACTTCGCTGAGAAATAGTTTGTATTTTCATCCAAAGCTTACCCAGCAGAGTCTTTGATATCATACATGTGTTTTTGCTTTTTTTTCCCTCATGTTGTCAGTGGAAACAGTGATTACATCGTATATCAGTTTATATTTTATCATTAGCTTACTGACCCCTGCTGGGAGACTTAAGATAATCATCCTTGAATTCAAAGTTGGGGTTCCAGCTAAATAGATGCTTGGACCTCAAACACAAGTGCTTCGTAATCCAGGACAATTGATTTTGCAAATCAATCACCATTTCTATCACTGGAAGCTGATCATTCCTTAGAAGGGAATAGACCTTGTCATATGACTGAAAGTGAGACCAGTTCCCAAAGTGACATATGTGGAATTAGCACAACCTTTCTGGTTGTCTGCCTCTGCTCCCTCACGTGGTTAGTTCTGTTTTATGTTATTTGCCAAGGGGCCCTTCTTGATCTCTTTCCAATATGCTTTAAAAGAAACTCAAAAGGCCCAGATGATGTCGTTCTCCATCAGAACCTTTTCCCTCGCATTACAATAGCATTATTCACTATCATCTGCCAACCTTTTTACCGTCACATTTGCAGAACTAAACTCTTGAAAAGAGAGTAAACACCCCACAGAGCAGAGGGCTTATATTATTATTTTCATGAATATTTAAAGAGCCAGATGCACTTTTGTCAAAATGTAAGCTTTTATTCATGTCGACCCCTGCAAATCTGTAGATTCTCCCCATCTCCATCCCAGACTATGTTGTCATCACAAATCGGTTTAGATAAACCAGTATGAATACTGTCCACCACCCTACATTAATCTCTGTGCAAAATAAGAAAACAGTAATAGGTTAATTATGTTTGTGCTTTGGGATAACAAAAGATTAGTACAGAATATTGACATTAAAAAGGTCTGTGACTTGCTAGAACTGATCTAAACATATTTAATAATAACATTTAAAAATAAATATTTATTTAAAATAGTACTATTAAAAGTGATGTATACGTGTATACATTTTAATTTATAGGCTAGTCTATAAGATGCCAATAGGAAAACTCTCAATTAACTAGAATCTAACTCTTTAAATCTTTAAACTAACTCTACAGTAACTGGTTTTTCTTCATGTACTCCACTTTTTATTGGAAATGGGTACAGGGAGAGATATGAAACAAGAGGATATAAGCACACAATCATTTTATTTCCCTTCCTCCCCTCCTTCCCTCCCTCCCTTCCTTCCTTTCCTTTTTACTTTTACACTTTTTGCCCTAGCTTTGAAGAAGACCTTAGATTCAGTCCCACTTCATTTAGTGCATTCTGTGTCTAGATACATAATAAAATCTTGCTTAGTATTGTGAGCAGTGTGCAGAACTACTCCTGTCCTCTGAGTGGATTATGTCTTTTATTTTTCAATTTCATTCGTGGGTTGGAAGGATGTAATGGCATTTGTTATATGATAAATGTCCCTCCCATTTTTAAACCAAACTCCACACTTCATTTGGATTTCACCAGTTTTTTCATTAATGTTCCATTTTTCTTTCTGTTTAAGAATTGAGTCTAGAATGCCACATCACATTTAGTTATCTAGTTGTCATGTCACCTTAGTCTTCTCTGGTCAGTAATAGTCTCTAAGTCTTTTCTTTTATTTTCATGACCTTCATAGTCTTGAGGAGTACTAGTCAGGGATTTTGTAGAATGCCCTATAATTTGGGATTGTCTGATATTTATCTCATGTTTAGACTGATGTTATCACGAGGCATATGAACCCTCATGACCTGCACTGGTGATGTTGACCTTCATCACTTGAACAAGGTAGTATTTGCTGAGTTGCTCCACCGTTACATTTCTAGTTTTCTCTTGGCATCCTCTATTTTTTGCAATCGAGTCACTAAGTCTAGCTCATGCTCAAAGGTTGGGGGAGATAGGGCCCTTTCTGAAACATGAGATATACAACCGGATGGGGTAGAAAGGAGTGGGTAGAAAAAGGTATGCCTAGGTTTGGATCTCACTGCTAATCTTTCACTGAAGACTTGAGACATGGAAAAGGAGACATTGTCTCTTGAAAGTGTTTAGCCCACGATGGGGCAAACTCTTTTACCTTAGGCTATTAATCTTCTTCATAGCTGGTTGTACCTCCATTAGGTTCTGGGTACCACGGCTGAGGACTGAGCTCAGCTGTAATAGCAATGGCTGGGCATTTCTCACCAATGGTCTTTCATGCTCAGTGAGGTTAGGATGGGCTCTTACACACTGCCACCACAGCTGTCCCCAGTGTGCAGGCCTTGCTGTGTCCTACCTGTTGGTGTACCATTGGCCAAAGCAAATCACATGACCAAGTCTAGAGTTGATACTGGAGGCGCCATACAAGGGAGTGAATACCCAGAGGCATGATTCATTGGGAAAGCTTCATGCAACAGTCTACACATTTGCACAGCAAATAACTAGTTAAGTTGAAAGTAAAACCCAAATTTATCCTATTTCAGTACTAACTCCACTGTAACATGTTGAAGCCAAGAAATATATTTTGTTCTTCTATTATGTTTGCCAAAGCAGGAAATCCAACCCATACTTTAGATTTTCAGTAACCAAGATTGACATAGAAAGAGCTTTTTATTTAACCTTTTAGATAATTAGCAAATTCTGTGAACGCTATTCTTTCCTCAGCATTTTACTATTTTAAGGTATTGAAGAAGTAAAAGAGGGCTGGCATAGGAATCAATCAGCCTGGGTGCCATGTCTAGTTTTGACTATGTAGGTGGGTAATCCTCAGCAAATGATTGACCCTTTCTTGGCCTTCCTTTAATTATCTGTAAAATAAGGATATTCAATGGCCTTTACAGATTAGTCAGCTTTGGAAAGTACTGTGATATACTCTTTATTTTTAATTCACATCTTTTCCTTTATCAAGTCTTATTGTTTAGCAGAACAAGCTGGATACATAAGTCTAACCAGATCCAAGAATGGAATGGTTAACAGCAGGGGGCCTTCATAGTCAGAGGCAGAAATGGGTTCAAATCCTGACTCTATCACTGAGTCTCTGAGTTTGTAAGTGGTAGTAGTTTTAGTTACCTCATAGAGTTTTGAGGATAAACTGAGTCAGATGAAGTACAGAAAGACATGCATCATATAGTAAGTGCTCAATAAATGGCATCTACCACTATTTTTAGGACAACTACTATTGTTGGTAATGGCAACGCAGACAAATCAATGCTTTATCCGATAGTATGTAAAATCATATGCTCTACTAAGCAGTATATACATGTAAGTGATTTGTACCCAAAATGTCTGTCTTGTATCTGACAAAGTTTTACAAGCCAGACCTTGCTCCTAGGAGATGGGTTTGTGGGAATTTTCCAGTCCACTTTACAGATGACTAAACTGAGGATGAGTCTTTCTATGACAAGTCTTGGTTCTGTGTTAGGCGCCCAGAGACAGTCAAGTTAGGTCCAGCCATGGCTCTGTCCCAAGTCTAAAGTTAGATCCAGTGGTAGGTTTTCCCTTCCTTTCCTCCTTTCTTCCCTTCTTCCTTCCTTTCCTTCTCTTTCTTCCTCCCTTCCTGCCTTCCTCTCTCTCTCTCTCTCTCTCTCTCTCATTGGTTTTCTTTTAGGAGTTGTTGGTCCTTAATTCACATAGCTCAGCATGTAGAACCTGTTTTACTCACTCAGTGATCTTCTCCTAGAGGTTGATTTCCTTGTGCCTTGAGTTGAAGACATTTTGGGGTTTTAAATGTTATCTTCCTAACTAGATTGTAGATGCCTCGAGGATAGATAAAGCATTTTTAATATCTTTGTTTTTTTCCAAGTACTTACTACAGAAACGTGAATGTAATATATACTCTAAATTTTTTAATGTAGCCCGAAGAGATCTGAGAATCAGTGAAATTCAACAGCAAATAAATTCAGCCAACATTCTGTGCTAGACATGACATAACGCATTTAATTTATGGGATAGGCTTTAATTCTTCTCTCTTAACACCAGTGTTTTAAATTTCTGTCTTTGAATGAATTCTATAATCATAAATATTGCCCATCCTTAGTATCACTAGAGCTAATTCATTAATGTCAAAACTATCCTTGCCCTACAATTATGGGAAAGGAAGTATGCCTACATTAAATAAGATGGAAAAGTGAAGACTTGAATACTAAAATGCCTGTTTTTCAGCCTGTGCTAAGGCTCAAAGCATATGGAAAAGTCTTCATTGGCCATACAGCAGTAACAATTATTGTAGCAGCTGCTACATTACGTTGTTCTGCCATCCCTGGTTCTGTAATTGTCCTATTGTTTTTGTTGTCATTATCATCATCATCATCATTATTATTTTGGTTCAACTTAGAAAAACATTCATTCCGCCCATTTTTGACAAACCAAAGTTATCTCTCACTGGTAAAGAAGGAGGAAATGCCTTTCTTTGGAGATAAAACTATGGGAACTTCTCTTAAGAAGTTGAGGGCAGAATGAAACATCTCTGACAGATTCTCCCCTTCTCACATTTGCTTTCTGACAAAATGGAAAAGAAAAAAAAATTGCCTTTCTCAGGAAACTGCTTCACTCTGTTTTTGATTTTCCACATGAAAGGATTCTATTTAAGCACAAGAGGGTCTTGGAAGGCTGGCTTCTTGTTGAGCAGGTATATTCATACTTTTTCCCCTACAACTTGTAGCCTGATCCACTGCAATTATTTCAGTAGTCAGAATATGCCGGGATTCTGAAAACAAATAAATCAAATGCTTTTTAAAGTCAAGGCTAAGGCTAAATATAGAACAAACAAAAGGAAGGTATTTACTGCACACAATACCTTCCCCCGTAAGGGTGTATAAACTACATGGATGGCATAAAAGGGTAACAGTGATGGAGACAACATGTCACGCCTTGGATGGGCTGTGTGTTCTTGATGATACTGATCAGCATTTGCCCTTTACACTGACATCAGAAACTCCACCCTCCCTCCCCGAGCCCCAAGCCTGCCCCAGGCTGCTGGAATGTGTGTGACAGCACTGCAAGATTAACGTTAAGAAACACACAAAAGGCAGAAAACAAATAACGCTGCAGCCATCTTATTGGTGGGTGTCCTCCTGGGATGATCTATAATCATTTCTTCAGCTTAGAAATCAGCCTCATGGTCTTAGGAGTAGTACTGAAGTTCCCAAGCCTTATGGGTCCCTTTTGTCTCTTCTATTGTGTGTAAGCGTTCATTCATTTTGCCATCTATTTTAATAGAGATATTGGATTTGCTTTTCTGTTGTTGGTTTTAAATTTTGGAGAAAATAAAGCAGAACAAGGAAAAGAGATAAAACTCTGGCTCCTAAGATTTATTTTCAGGTCAACAGTGTTAAATTTCTTTCTACTCAACATGTTAGAAGCCTTAAAATAATAAATTATTGCCCTTTAAAAAAAAATGTGCTCAAGCATTAGTGTGAAAGGATGTTAGGAGAGAATCATTATCATCTCTGAGTGTTTACAAAGAACACACACGAATATATACACACATAGTCAGAAAAGTAGTTCTTTAAGAATGTCATGCCACGAAAGATTTCATTAACCTTTTCACTAGGAAACCAATTCTGCTCACTGCCTTCATTATCCCTTCTTTCTGTTTCCACCCCATGGCTCTCACATGTTATTCCTTTCCTCTTCTTTTATTCCCCCTATCCTTTGGGCCCATTCTTTCATCAGTGATTCTACTGTTAAATCTGCCAGCTGCTGTTAGAGTTACTTATTCCTCTCCATTTCCGACACTAATAACCTTACTTCCATACTTAGCTTTTGCTGTTACCTGCTTTATTGCATCCTCTATTTCTTCTCAATTTTTAATTGAAAAAGCCATTTTGACCCAGAGTATCAGGTCAGTTGAAAAGTTTGACAAACTACAAGGCATAAAGCTTTGAAATATTATTTTTCCCACAGGACATAGGAATTTATCTTAAATGAATATTATTTGTGAACATAAAACCAAAGGAAATCCACTACAAAGAACATTTATTGACTGGTGATATGAAGGAATTTATAATTATAGTTATCATCCTAATTTTACTATTACTGTGTTTTCATTTTGAGTTATAAATATTAAAATAGACTCAGGAACACAGGAAGTGTGCCCTCCAGCAAACATTGAGGAAGGTATTTAAATTACATGCAAATCAGTTACATTTTTGATAGTATGCTCATTCTCAAGCAAACTTTTAGAAGGTATTATTTTTGTTGTTGATCATGATTTACAGCTGTTTCCCCACTGCATTTCTTCCTGTCTATTGTTAAAAAAGAGTAAGGGTGTATATTCATGTAGCCCCCTTGCTTGTAATGCTTAGACATGTTGGTTGCTAGGAAACGGAATACTATGAGGGAAGCAGGGCCCATAGTGTGTATCTCTGATCTAGCAGAAATGCAGAAACCTCCACAGGAGAGAAGTTCTCTGCATTTCCTTGCATTTTTGCTGAACCAAACAGAATTATTATTGCACAACCAAGTACCACTTAGCCTTATGGAACTTCCTGGCAGTTTCAGTTTAATCATTGCTGTAAAGAATCCATAAGTCTTGCTTGGTTATTTCTACAAGATTGTATGTTGGGTTTACTTCCCTGAATCAAAACTTGGTTATACAGGACCCTGATCCCTTTGGCTCTTCCTAGGTTATTAAAGTCCATCTTACCAGTTACTTGAACTCTGAGGTGTTAGTTTCTGATAGCTTGCATTCTAACAGACTTTTTAAAAAATGTTTATATTTTGTGTAGACAATACAGTAGCTAGAATAGAAATCAAATAATTAGGCAAAATTGCTCAGAATTCCACTACTGTAAAAAAGAAAAATAAAATCTGCTCCTCAAAAAACGTAACTCTTAATTAAAATAAATGGGTTACGTGCAAGTGTTAAGCATCGTCACAGGGTCAGAGAGGTGTAGATTCATCCTTGAAACATTTCCTGGGTGACCAGTATGTGCTTGGGTACGGAGCCTTGATATTACAGAAAATGAGACAGCATCCTGGCCTCATGATACATGTGGGGAGAAATATACACAGGTAATTACATTGTGGGAAACCTTGAAGTAGAACAGAAGGAGTGTTTTGGGAAGACGGAGGAGGAAGCAACCAATTAGGCCTGTGGGAATCAAGAAGCTTCAAGACGCTCTGTCTTGAAGGATGAAGGGTTTCCCAGGGAGAGAAGGCAAGTGACCTTTCCTAGGTTTCCCAGTTAACTCTCACTTATCCATCAATCCAAACCACTGTTATATAGCGAAGCCTTCCTGGATGTCTCTATCCGAATGGGATTCCTTTATCATATAGTCTTTCAGCTCCTTTCCTTCAAAGGGCTTATCTCGGTTTTAATTATTTACTGAATAGTATTATGCAGTACTTTAATAGATATTACTACCTTTCTTCATCATGAGACTCTTCGTTTCGTCAAGGAAGGGACATAGCAGTTGTACTCACGTTATCGCTCTGGAACAACACAATGCCTTGCACACAGCAAGAACTTAATAAATGTTGAATGAATGAGTGAATGGACTTGCAAATCATGTCATTCAGCTAGCCGCCTTCCCTGCTTTCATAGTATGGGTGGCCAACCTCATATTCCATGTTGTTGATATTCCTAAAAGAAAGAAAAAAATGCATTTTAGTATACTGTCCTTCCTAAATCCACCACATATACTCTATCATAAATCTAAACCTACCAGAAATATTCTATTGCTTTAGCCTTTTGCCTAGTATATATAATATGAAGAGAAACAATTTTAGATGAATTCTGTGGATAGTTAAAATACAGGAGGGGGCTTCCCTGGTGGCTCAGTGGTTGAGAATCTGCCTGCCAATGCAGGGGACACGGGTTCGAGCCCTGGTCTGGGAAGATCCCACGTGCCGCGGAGCAACTAGGCCCGTGAGCCACGACTACTGAGCCTGCACGTCTGGAGCCTGTGCTCCGCAACGGGAGAGGCCGCGGCAGTGAGAGGCCCGCGCACCGCGATGAAGAGTGGCTCCCGCTCGCCGCAACTGGAGAAAGCCCATGCACAGAAACGATAGACCCAACACAGCCATAAATAAATAAATAAATAAATTTATTTAAAAAAAAAAAAAATACAGGAGGAAAATCACTGGTTAGTTCTTACATTGACTAGATTACAGTGCGTCAAATCCTCCCTGAGTCTATTAATAAATTGCAATGGTGGGTAGGGGTGAGGATTGACATTTACTAGGTACTACTTTATGTAAGACTTCATATTATACCTTCAACTTATGCTATCACATTTAATTTCTACCACAACAAAAGATTTAGATATTATATTAGCCCCATTTTAGAAAGATGTATACTGAGGTCTAGACAATTAAATGGTATTTCCTCAGCTCACAATTAAATAGTATTTCCTCAAGTATACTGAGGTCTAGACAATTAAATGGTAAGCAAGTAGTAGAAGTGAATGTCCATCCCAGGTCTGTTTGATCCTAAAGCCATTTTCTTTCCATTTTCCCACTCTTCTTCCCATCAGCGTTTACCATCCGAATCCTGATAACTTATTGCTATACATCAACTATTTCCAAAATCCAGATTTGCCAGTTAATTTCCATGCCATCAGGGAAATGGTGTGTCGGTTGCAAACACAAAAATGTTTTAATATCCATCTATTTGATTGATACTAGTGAGATTCTTTATTCTCAGTAGGGATAGCATTAGGCAAAATGTTTCAGAAGTGGAAAATTTTTTCTTTGTTTATAAGGAGAGGGGAGAAAGTGTGCTTTGTTGCTTTTTTGAGGCAGGGAGCCTTTCTGATTGGTCATCTTTGTCAGCATATATGAACTATTGAGGAGTAGCTGCTAATTCTGACTCAATTTGGGGACTGTCACAGATGGGTCCACAGTAAATGCACTGGGTTGAATTAAAATCAAGGTTGAATTAGAATCTTTTTTTCAATCTGCTTGTTCAGCAAGGTGAGGACAATGTGAGAAGACAGTGTTTGATTCACAACAGAAAGTAGGGGTAAGTGCCCCTTTTTTTGTAGCTTCTAACTTGAAAATGTAACTTTCACGGTTTGTAGATAAGTGTCCTTCCTCTTGGAAGAAAATGCCATAATTATGACACTTTAAATAGTTCAAGCCTAATTTTATCTCACTTAAATCCAGAGGGTTAATAAATGTTTTTAATATGGCTTATGATGGAAGCTTTGAGAATCTGGTAATTTAATTTGCACTAAAAGCATTTAACTCTGTGAAAGCCACCCCAAACTTGCCGTTACTAACTGCACAAATAGAGAGGGCAATTTGCTAATGGTGTTCCATTTGTGGCAGTTTATGGACTGCCTAACTTTACGCAACTTACTCACCAAGGCACTTCCAAATATGAACCAGTCAATGGGAATGAAACATTGATGGATTTTAATTCAATAAAAGAACACATTACCTATTTAGACATAAATAAATAGGAACATCATATCAAAGTGACATTCACTCTATAGACCAGTTACTGGTGACACAAAAGTCAGCAGGGCAACAACAACCAAAAATCCTGCTATACTGGGAGAAACAAGCATTAATTTAAAGGATTTGGAGGCAAATGCTTTCCAGGCTTAGGAACAAGACAATGGGATGGGAGGAATCCTGTCACATTCAGGGAACATGAAGAAAGGTAGTGGGCCTGGAGAACCAAGAGCAAGAGGAAATGATGTGAGAGTTGAGGCTGGAAAAGTAAGCAGGAGCTGGGTCGTGCAGGGCATTGCAGGGCATTGCTATGGTCTGAATGTTTGTGTCCCCCAAATTCATATGTCGAAACCCTAATGCTCGATATGATGCCATTAGGAGGTAAGGCCTTTGGGAGGGTCTTATGTCATAAGGGTGGAGTCCTCATGAATGGTACTAGTGCCCTTATTAAAGAGAGCCCTCCTACCCCCCCTCCCCAGAGCTCCTAGTCCACTTTCACCATGTGAGGACACAGAAGTCCACAGTCTGCAACTGGAAGAGGGTCCTCACCAGAACCCGACTGTGTTGGAACTCTGATTTTGTATTTCCATCTTCCAGAACTGTAAGAAATAAATTTCTGTCGTTTATAAGCCAGTGGTATTTTGTAGTATTTTGTTATAACAGCCCAAATGGACTAAGACAGCATTTCTGCATTTAGTTTTTCAATAAAAGACAAGCATAGGCTATGACGTGCTATTCCGAGGTTATAGAGGTGAACAAACCTGATGAATCCCTGAGAAGACAAATAATTAGCAGCTAGACCCATAAATAGAGAATATGTCAGGTGGTAAGTGTTATGACGAAAACTAAAGCAGGTGAGGAGGATGGAGAGTGACTGGGGAGAAGAGTTCCTGGTTTACAGAGTGGTTAGGAGGATAAGGTGACCTTTGAATAGAGACCTAAAGAAAGTTGGCTGTGTGAAGTGTTTTAGGCTTTCTTCCTAAGAGCAAGTGCTGAGTCATGGAAGGGTTTTAAGCAGAGAGGTGGCATGATCAGAACACCATCCTGGCTGTAGGGTCAAAGGATCAACCTGGCTGTAGGGTACAAAAAAGATGAGAACAGGAAAGAGTAGAAGCAGGGGACCAGTAAGGGAATTATGGCAGTTACCTAGAAGGAGATGATGATGGCTCAGACCATGTTGGTGTGTAGGGGCTGTGGCTGAATATGGATGGGTTTCATCATTGGAGCTGTTTCTTCATTCCGCGTGGTTCTAATGCTGTTTTTGAAAAGAGTTGTGAACTGGGAGTAAAGAGAAATTATTTCAAGTTTTTATCTGTTTCACCTTGAGCCACTTTTATATTTTATAGTTTTACTATCAAAGGAAGTCATGATTCCTGGGTTTTCTACCTCTTTAGCTTTTGTAAAGAACAGATACAAAATAAATATTTGAAATATGTAAAGTGCTATATCATATAAGGGGTAAGCAGTTGTTATTCTGCAGTGGATAGGTTGAATGCTATAAATAGTGTTTTTCCAGACTAGAGGATATGCAGCTTTTTATTCTTCTGAGTTTCCAGAGTGAACACAGAGTTGTTACAAAGAAATCCACTATATTAAATTATTTATATTGCAATTTAGATAGTATGTGCATATGACTTAATATTAATTGACATATTGATTGAACTCAACTAAGAATAGGTCTATATTGCAACAATTTCTAAACCATAGCCTATGTCCAAATCTACATTTAGATATGGAGCTAAGTGTTCCGATCCAGTTGGTAACCCCTCTAAGAGCTTCCTCTGAGAGTCTCTAAAAAGCCTCAGTGACAGTTAGGGGAGGAAGGTGCATCCCTAGATGTCAAGGCCCCTCTAGTCAAGAATTCCAGTACCATTCCTTTGCAAAACCTATGGTTCAGGAACCTTTCCCTACTCTGAGTCAGGCACTAGCAAGAGTCTTTCTTATGTATATTTAAAGTTGGAAAATTCACACAACCCCTGGTGAAAAAAACAACCAATGGGATTCTTTTATGTAGATTATATGAATGCATTTGAATAAAATTGGACTGTTATCTTCGATGCTAAGAATTGCTAATCTCTGACTTACTATGAAACATACATAGTTCACCTCTGTACCATGTTATCTTGCTTCCAACAGGGGTTATGCCACTGATGTGAAGACTTTAATGGCACACATACAAAAAAACGAACCAAACACCCACTTCATTTATTTGCTCTGTCAGTAGGTGTTGTAAATTCCTCTGCCCATTTATTAAAATAACATTTTAGACAGGTTGGTTTATTAGCTTTGAGGTGAGATTATCTTCCGTAGCTATCTGACCTTTGTTAGTCATTGTGTGGACAAATGGAATGAAGCACATGCATTGAAGCAGTGAATAAGATACGGGGTTAGTGAGCTTGATGGAATCACAACCAGTAATTTCAAAATGTGACTGAATTCTTCCCACAATTAAAATCTTTCATTATGCTCCTTCAAAGCTAATTTCTTTCTTGTTTTTCTGAATAGTTGCTTCCATTAATCTCACTCTAGGTAATGATGGTAATGATACAATTATATGTAATCATTGCCTGAATTCAATATGCAAAACATCAGTCCCTTTGTGTGGTGATTGTACAGCTCTCTACAATCTTTGGATTTGGAATGTTTCCATCATGCCATGCCAAAATCAAATTCAAAAGTCTCTGACATTTTACATAACATCAGTCAAGACAAGTGTTCCAACTTTCCCTTGTAGCAACTGGGCAAACTCATCCATCTGGCTGGTGCCAGTTGAAGCTGGGGTGAAGGCATGAGGCCGGCGAAGTGGAGTTTGCTGTTTTCATTGTTTCCAAAGCACTTAGAATATTCAGGAAAAAAAAATTAAGAACAAGAACTTTGAAAAAGGCCTTCGAGTGTGCAGGTGGCAAATTTGCTTAAACTACTAATGACACAAATCATAATCTAAATTTATTTGTTATTTTTTAAAATTGAAGTATAGTTGATTTACAATGCTGTGTTAATTTCAGGTGTACAACAAAGTGATTCAGTTATACATACATATATATCTATTTTTTTCCATATTCTTGTCCCTTATAGGTTGTTACAAAATATTGAGTGTAGTTCCCTGTGCTATATTGTAGGTCCTTGTTGTTTATCTATTTTATTTATAGTAGTGTGTATCTATTAATCCCAAACTCCTAATTTATCCCCCCCCTTTCCCCTTTGGTAACCATAAGTTTATTTTCTATGTCTGTGGGTCTATTTCTGTTTTTTATATAATTTCATTTGTATCAACTTTTTTAGATTTTACAGATAAGCAATATCATATGATATTATGCAGCAATTTATCATGTTTTTGTGGTAAAGGGATTATTTACTTCAAAAATTGCAAATCTACTTTTCTAACATTTGCAGCTACTGTTCTATCAGTTGTCATTCAGTATTTACCTATTCCTCGAAGTACTAATAGGTAGATATATTATTACAATTCTTTTTTTTTAATATATTATATAGAGGTAATTGTACTTATGTTCTGAAGACAGATAATACCTGATATTCAATTTAATTCAATTAAGACAATGCTGTCTGTATGTTCTGATACAGGATTGAACATGTCCATATCTTCTAAGAATTAAATAATGAGGTGTAGGTGGCTGTGAGGTACTAGCGTTTCTGTTATCCCATGCTTAAGTTTCTTACTTTTCCTTTATTTTTTAAAAAAATTTATTGAAATGTTGATTTACAATGCTGTGTTTAATTTCTGCTGTACAGCAGAGTGACTCAGTTATACACACACACATATATATATATATATATATATATTCTTTTCCATTATGGTTTATCACAGGATATTGAATATAGTTCCCTATGCTATACAGTAGGACCTTGTTGTTTATCCATCCTATATATAATAGTTTGCCTCTGCTAATACCAAACTACCAATCCTTCCCTTGCCTTTCTTTTTCTTTTTTTTTTTTTAAATCTCTCTCTCTACCTCTCTCTCACAAGGTAAATATCAGAACTTTTTCCGGCCTGCAGTAAATATTTAGAATTCATAATTTTACTCTGACCTATTAATTTGATTTACTGATAATTTTTTACAGGACAGTGTCTACATAAGCATGTGATATGGGTTGCAGTGTGTGGGATGACAGTCACATAGATCTCCAAATCTGAAATGAACTTTCTTCATCCCCTTTAGCCACTTTAAATAGATCTCTCTAGTTCTGAAGCAAACTTTTTGACCTATTGATCTCAGCTATGTAATTAGCATCTACTAGTTTGAAAGTTACATCAGATTTAACTTAACCAAAATGGAAAACACTTGATTTTCCCTTTCAAATCTAATCTTCCTATTCTTACTCATATCTGTTAACAGACACCACTATCTACGAGTGGCTCAAATCCAAAAAAAAAAAAAAAGAAAAAAAATAGCTTTTCTTCTTTCTTTCTTTTCCTCAATTTCCCCATCCCAACCATGGGCAAGTTCTAGAAGTTCAACATCAAAACCTGTACATGTTCTCACCTCTAATCTCTACCACCACCTTCTCCACACCACTGTCACCTCTCTGCTGCATGACTGAAATAATCCTGTAACTGGTTTCTTTGACTCCATCTTTCCCTCGAAATCTATTCACACTAATCTTTAAAACCTAATTTATATTATACCTTTTCCTTGGAATAAAGTTCAAATGTCTTTACTGTCTTTTAAAGCCCAATATGATCTATCCCATCTTATTCCTCTAACCCAACTTCTTCTTCTCTTCCCATCCTACACTACTCAACAGCCATATACTTTTTTTGGACACTTGAAAGTTCTTCTTGCCTTAGGGCCTTTGCACTGTCTGTTCCCTCTCTTTGGAGTGTTATTCTCCTAGATCCTCAGGGAAAAGCCTTCCCTTATACTGAGTCACCTTCTATCATATATAATATTATTTTCCACAGAGCCTTGATATTTTTCTGGTTGGTTGGTTGGTTGGTTGATTGATTGACTGATTTTTTTTCTTTTTCCATTAGAATGTAAGTTCCAAGAGAACAGGGACCCGGTCTCTCATGTTTATTACTTACGACCAGTGTATAGTGATGTGCCTGGCACACAGAATGAGCCCAAGAAATATTTGATGAATAAAGGAATGAACAAATGAAGTACTAGGCTTATAGGGGAAAAGTTAATGTTACATATATTAGATTATGTAAGTTGAAAAAATAGCAGACTCGAGTGAAATTTCCCCTCCAAGACAACTGTTGACCAGCCTGAAAGAGAAGTTAGGGAATGAGTGGAATAATAGTATTTGTCTTCTTCACTCTCCACCTCCCTCTCTTCCTTTCTCTATCCTTCATTTCTTACGTATTTATTGTTCAGGTACTGTTTTCAGAACATGAACTAGTAAGGTGGAAAGAATTCAAATGTAAGTTGAAAAAGGTCCCTGCACTTACCTTTATAAAGCCCTCCTCCTTCTGGGAAAAAAGTAAGAGGTGTACTTGAATAGCTACTAAAAGTACAAAAAAAACCTTTATATTCTAATATAACTAGTTATATTAGAAAGATGCTGATATGTGCGTAGACACAATCCAAGCCTTCTCCTCAAGGGCTAAGACTGCTTGTATCAGTATCAATACTGGAGAAAATTCTGCCTTCATCTGAAGGGATACAGACGAGTCCATTGTGATCCACACCCAGGATATCTGTGCTCTCAGCACTGCCACTGTCACTTGACTTAGCTACTCATCCAACCGTAGACATTTTATTCCTGAGGCTTTCTCTGACATTCTCTTTCATTTCCTTACGAACAGAATCCCACCAGTACTTCTTTCCTAATGGTCAGGCTGCACTCACTCCTATTAGGTTGTTCAGTCAACTGGCTACATCTCATTGTGGTTCCCTGGGCTGAAACATGAAAAATAAATATTCAAGTAATTTGCCAGGATCTGTTTTCACACAGGCCTCTGTTCCAACAGAACTCTACACAACTCCTTATAACACATCGAGTCTGAGCTTTAAAAGGCTTGTCCTGTTTTGGGGCACTGCTCAATTCTCTTTTCTTACCAAAGAATTGAAGTAAGAGCTGGCAGTGTTTGGATAGTCCAAGTGAGATGTTCGGCACGGAGTTCATGTTGCCTCTACTTCTTCAGCCCACACTTCCAGAAACAGTGTCCCAAAACCCAGAAATGCTGGATTAGTTAAGATTTCAGAGGATAACTTAATCAGAGTTCATAAGATCTAGAGCCTCATTAGATCAGAATATTCTCACCACAGGGCAACTTTTCCTATTTCCTGTCAACCATGCAAGATTTTCTTGAGTAGAACAAACAAGCTCAGCATAATCCATGGGCAACTTTTCACATCACTCTAAGAATGGCATGAGTCTATCTGAGGTGGACTTAAGAGGCTGGAAGAGAAATCAGTCACCATCCAGGGCTGAGGTCCTAGCACTAATCCTCCTTACTGACAACTTTCCATGATCAGATTTTTGCCAATCTTTCAGCTCTTCTCTACAATTTCTCACTGAGAACATGAACGTTTGGACTAATCTATAGAATCTGACTCAATGCCATTTTTGTCATACCCGGAACATGGATCATCTAGCTTCTCTGTGTATTTTTCTCCCACGATCCTTTCCTGTGGTGGTTCTACTCATCAGCTTAACCATCTTTTTCCACTATTCCTAGTCATAGACTGTTGTTAATCTAGATTGGTATCCACATCTCCTCACCCCCAGCCCAGCAACTTTTACTCTTTAAATCAGTCCACTGCTCAAACCTATTCTAAAAATTGATCCTAAAAAAGTTTTCAGTTTAGTCTGATTTGCTCAAGTGATGTGGAGACAGCTTGAATTTCTGTTAGGATGTTAGCTAAATATTTTTAAAGTATGTGGATATTTTTGCAAATACGTGTAGGGAACATATACACATACAACTAAGAAATGTATCCTAAGACTATTTCTCAATACCGTGGACTGTTAATAAGCAGAATAAAAAACAAACAAAAAATAATTCCAAACTTCAAAGCCAAATATTGCTACTAAGGTGTTTCATGGGAATTAGTAGTGACACCTAAAATAGAAGTGCCTTTAGAAATCAAGAGTCTACAGGCATTGTGGATGGGAGACAGAGGTCCAGTGTTGAGACATGAGACTGTTCAAGGAAAGCCTGATAATCCAGAGTAACAGTGGATTATTGCAATCAAAGAAAGACGGTAAACCAAAAATTCAGAGAACAGTGTTGTTTTTTTGTTTTTGCTTTTCTGACATGATGAAAATTTTATTTTATTTTATTTTTTTTATTGGCGTATAGTTTCTTTACAATGTTGTGCTAGTTTCTGCTGTACAGCAAAGTGAATTAGTTATACATATATCCCCTCTTTTGTAGGATTTCCTTCCCATTTAGGTCACCACAGAGCACTGAGTAGAGTTCCCTGTGCTACACAGTAGGTTCTCATTAGTTATCTATTTTATACATAGTAGTGTATATATGTCAATCCCAATCTCCCAACTCATGTCACCACCCCCCCCTTGGTATCCATAAGTTTGTTCTCTACATCTGTGTCTCTATTTCTGCTTTGCAAATAAGTTCGTCTGTACCATTTTTCTAGATTCCACATATGAGCGATATTATACGATACGTGCTTTTCTTTTACTGACTTACTTCAATCTGTATGACAGTCTCTAGGTCCATCCACGTCTCTGCAAATGGCACAATTTCATTCCCTTTTATGGCTGAACAATATTCCATTGTATATATGTGCCACATGTTCTTTATCCATTCATCTGTTGATGGACATTTAGGTTGCTTCCATGTCCTGGCTATTGTAAATAGTGCTGCAATGAACATTGGGGTACATGTACCTTATTGAATTATGGTTTTCTCCAGGTGTATGCCCAGGAATGGGATTGCTGGGTCATATGGTAGTTCTATTTTTTGTTTTTTAAGGAACCTCCATACTGTTCTCCATAGTGGCTGTATCAATTTACGTTCCCATCAACAGTGTGGGAGGGTTCCCTTTTGGAGAACAGTGCTTTAATTTTATGACTCTTTGGTTTCTTTTTGACCATCCATTCTTTTTCTCAGCTTTTCTCGTTTGTAAATGTCTTTGACTCAAGTCAGTTTCACAATCCACCGAAATCTGAGGAAACCAGGGGTCTAAATTGCCCACCATTTCCTTGAGTGCATCGTCAGATGTGGCCAGCTATGGGATCTTTGTTTAATAACGATGTATTTGAAAATGATCAATGATTTTTTGTTTGTTTGTTATATTGGGTGATTAACAAATTTTCCCCTTAGGTCAATATATTGATAGTTCCAATGTTTCTTAAAGAAATATTCACTGAAAGAGTAAGAAGTAGGGTACACACAGTAAGTGCTACTGAGGCCCTGGGCCAGGTGACTCAGGCACTTCACTGCCATCTTCTCAATAGCTCTGCAAAGCAAAAAGTAATAACCTCATTGTATGGAGGAGAAAACAGAAGCTTAGAGTAATTGCAATTTGCCAGACAGTAATGTTAGAATTTGACTTACCCAGGTCTGTGTGACTCTAAAGCCAAAATTCTTTCCAAGACCTTAGGCTGTTTCAAGTATTCTATCTAAAGAATGCTGCAAATAATAGTAGCTCTTTTTGTATAGTTATTTTAAAAATATGGAATATTTAACATTCCATTTGCTAAGCTTTCACACTAAACAACAGGAACTTATTAATCTCTCCAATAAATCCTAAATTCAGAAAAGATTAAGGCACTGTGCATTTATTTTGATTAAAATAATTTATGTAAATTTTAATTCAAATTAGGCTCAGCCTGAAGCACCTAGAATATTAATTCAGAAACTAGTCGTATTAGTCCAGGTTCAAACATGTGGAGTTTTGGCCAAGGACATTGAAGCAAACACTTTATCTTTATTAACCATCAGTTGGCAAGCCTTTATTGAGTACCTTCTAAGCATTTGGGGAGGAGCTTGAACGTCAAAGAAATTGCCATCTGTTGGGGCAATATGACTAAATCATGTGAAGCAATTTGGGGAAAAAAGGAAGATAGTTCATAATTAAGTGTTAATTTGCTGTAGAAATTCAAAGCAGAAGGTTATTGAAAGCTCAGCAAATTTATTGCATGGGAAGCATGGAAAATTTCATGGAAGACACTCCACTTCAAAAAAAAATGTAGAGGAGCTTTGAGTAAATTGAGAAGCATGAAGAAATTCATAGGCATGATTAGTATAAAAATTTGTGTTGGGAAGTATTGAAAGAAGTTGGATACATTGATGTATCAGATTCCAGAGAATTCTTGTAGTGTGTGTGTTTGTCCTCCTATAAACTGAGTAAGCCTAGGGGCCTTGTGCCTCTTCCTTACCTTCTGTCACGAGCACAGTACATAGCATGTTGTCGGGACTTAATAAATATAGTGTGGCTCTTCACTGTGAGAAGAAGGCAGGGAGTCCAGATTTGATTTAGTAGGAAATGGAAAATATAAATTAGAAAATATTTTTAAAAGTAGCTGATTTCAGTTAGCATGTACTTGCTGATTTTATTAGTATCACTTTGCTAAAAAGATTCCGTTAATTTTGAGTAAAAGTTCAATCACTTATGTACATATATGTAATAGGGGAGGTGAGTTTAGAATGAACACTGACTAGTTAATACAAAAGTCACTTTCATTTAGCTTCAGACTTCTTTGTTGTAAATCATCTTTTCTGAATCAAATAAAGGTTAATGATTGCTTTGCATTTGCACTCCTGAGCACACTTCAACAAACGTGAAGTCAAGTCTATGTTGACTGGAAGAAAATACAAAGCCCTGAGTGGGAAGTAAATTAAAGATAAACATGACATATTAATTCATTCAGTCACTGTGGTAACCAGCCTCCAAGGTGGCCCCTGGTGATCCCTCCTGGTATTCACACCCTTGTATAATTCCCCCCTGTTGTGTATGAGCCGGATTTTATAACTCACATCTAATGGATAGAAGAAAGCAGAATGGTAGTGTGTGACTTGGAGATTAGGTCATAAAAAGCAGTATGGCTTCTCACTCTTTCAGTCTCTGAAATCACTCTCTCTGGGGGACTCCAGCTGACATGTTGTGAGCTGCCCTGTGGAGAGGCCCTTAATGGCAAGGAACTGAGGCTTGCTGCCAGCAGCCATGCGAGTGAGCTTAGAAATGGATCTTCTAGCCCAGTCAAGCCTTCAGTTGAGTGTAACCCTGACTGACACCTTGACTGCAGCCTCATAAGAGACCTTGAGCCAGAAACACTGGGCTAAGTCCTGCTCAGATTCCTAACTCTCATAAACTGTGAGATAATGAATGTTTATTACTTTAAGTCAGCCAACATATCTGAGAACACCATGTGAAAGGCATTGAGTTCCCTGGTGATATCCTGCCCTTAAGGACTTAACGGTTGAGTGTGGAAAATAACACATGTACAAGTACATATTGTGTGAGGCAGTAGGAAGAAGATCGAGGGAGCAGTACAAGCTTCATGGCAGAGGTAACATTCAGGTTGAGTTTTTTTTTTTTTTTTTTTTTTTTTTTTTATTTATTTATTTATGGCTGTGTTGGGTCCTCGTTTCTGTGCGAGGGCTTTCTCTAGTTGCGGCAAGTGGGGGCCACTCTTTATCGCGGTGCGCGGGCCTCTCACTGTCGCGGCCTCTCTCTTGTTGCGGAGCACAGGCTCCAGACGCGCAGGCTCAGTAGTTGTGGCTCACGGGCCTAGTTGCTCCGCGGCATGTGGGATCTTCCCAGACCAGGGCTCGAACCCGTGTCCCATGCATTAGCAGGCAGATTCTCAACCACTGCGCCACCAGGGAAGCCCCTCAGGTTGAGTTTTGAAGGGTGAGCATGCTGTACACACGTGAAGGTGTTGAGGATCTCTTGCATAAAGGGTTCTACTTTGTGATGAAATTGACAAAATTGCAGAAATGGAGTGGTTGGAAAATCGAGTTAATAATTATAACAATAATACTAAAGTACTTTTTTAAAAAAAACTTTAACAGTCTTTCCACATGTAGTAATTTATTTGATTTCCGCACAAACCAAGTGAGATGGGTAGAGCAGTCATTATTGTGCCCATTTTATCAATAAGGAAGGTACGGCTCTGAGGTACTCGGTGTTATGTCTAAGGTCAGTCAGGTAGTAAGTGACCAAGATGAAGCTTAGGGTCTTTGAAAACAAATAGAAAGTATAAATCAGTATGTATAATGAAATAACCTCAATCAATTAGAAAATGGTATAGAAGGAATCAGAAGGAAGTGAAATTACTTCTGTAGAAGTTTTGAGGAAAAGAGATGTATGGTGTTATCAGCACATTAGTCAGGAAGGCTGGCAGTTTTCTCCCAAGAGGCTTCTCAGGGAGGTGAATTTACCAGTGTCAGAAAGTAGGTGTTCAGCTTTATAAGCTCTCAAACCTGATTTAGCTAGCACACAAGCAGGTCTGTCTCTCAAGGGAATATTTGTATTAGCAAAGTACACAGACAGATTTATTACTGTAATGAGAAATGTCACTGCTATGCACCTCAGAATATTCTGTTGGCACTAGTACATCCATTGCCTGTAGACAGGCCTTCAAGGGAAGCCCCATTATAGTATAAAACTTGATAAAGTCCATGGTCTCAGGATGAGGAGAATTGACTAGATAAACCTATGAGATGTTCCTCGAGTTGGGGTGGGGAGATTGAGGCATTTTTTTCCTCTTTAGAGATCACCCTGCCAGGAACACCAGTCCTCTGGCCAAGATTCACTCATCCCCCCAAAGAAATCTACTTCCTTAACTCTCCGTATTAGTTTCCTAGGGCTGATCTTAACAAAATATCAAAACTGAGTGGCTTAAAATTTCCTAACAATTCTCTAAGTTAGGGATGTGAATTAAAGGTGTCAGCAAGGCATGCTGCCTCTGAAATCTCTAGGGAAGAACCTTTCTTGATTCCTTTCCATTCTGGTGGCTCCCAGCAATTTTTGGCCTTCTTTGGTTTGTGGCTGCCTCACTCCAATCTTTGAGTCCATAGTCACAGAACTTCCTCTGTGTGTGTGCCCCCTCCTCTTTACGTAAGGGAACCAGTCATTGGATTCTGGGCCCACCTTAATCCAGTATGACCTCAGCATAACTTGATTACATCTGCAAAGACCCCATTTCCAAGTAAGTTTGCGTTCACAGGTCCACAGATTAGAATTTGAACACATCCTTCGGGGAGGACACAACTTAAGCCAGTTTACCCTCTTTTCTCATGTTTTACTGTTTGGCCCACCTCACAGCCACCCTGACCAGGATAGATTCTTTCTGCATTCAAGTGTTATTTTGGCCTGAGAGCCTTTCTCCCTTTTTAAGGTGTCTTGACTCATAACCGACCTCATGTTTTACATCAATTACTTCAGGGATAAAAAGAGTAGAAGTGATTGGAACATTCTCCCCTAAATAGCTTGGTTTTTATTTATTTTTTATTCTAAATGCCAAATGTTTCCTCTATTCCTAAACCCACAGGTTAAAAATCCCTGCAGTCACTACTGTATCAAGAATCCACTGTTAGTGATGAGAGCTCGTAGGGAGAGTTAATAGTTTGGGAAGCAATGCCAGCACCAAGGGGGAGTTTGGAAGATCTTCTCTAGCCCCTCCTTCAAGCCATCCAAACCCAAAACAATAATAATATTCTTTTACTGTAATGCTGTTTTATTTTGCAATCTTATGTCAAATGTGAACAAAATTACCTTTACCACGTATTTTGCGTTTTCTGTACAATGTAAACTGCTGCAAATAAAACTTCAAGGGAAGCGCCCTAGCCTCCTATTCTAACCAGACTAACGTCTCCTAAACCCCTGCCATATAGAAGTTCTAGAATACCCTCTGTTTAAATAGCCGCATTCTGAGCTGGTTTGTAGCCTAGCTTTTAGAGACCATTTTTATTCACCCCATTTCTGAATTCACAGTGGGAAGGTACTTGTAGTTATACCGTACGCATTTTCAGGTGAAGAAATCAGATATTAGCAAGTGTAAAATAATAGCATTATAAAATCAGAGGCCAGAAATGATAAGCATGGTTGCAGAAAAAGCAATTGTTAGATAGAAATGTACCCTTATGGAAAGAGCTTTTCTGGCCTAGAAGCCAGAAGACTTTGGCACTCCTGTTATTGAGAACAGATAGAGCAACAAAATATATAGTGTGATATTGAACTATAACCTCAATTGTGTATAGAACCCAAAGTATAAAATAAATATATACAAGTTCATACTGACATAAACAATTGAATAAATAAATAAATAGGGGAGGAGGCACAGATCTTTCTTATAAAATTATTTCAAGTAATATAAGTGAGGGCTGGACTTACCCTCATCCAAAATATAGAGCCTGGAAAGAGGAAAGTTAGTAAGAGTAGAAAACATGGCAGCCACTAGTTTAACCAAGTTATCTGAGTTTCCATCACCAGTAATAAGTCATCTTAATAGCATATACCCCCAATACGATATGATGAAGAGGGAGCTTCATCTCTCTGGTTTTCTTCCCCAAACCCATAGCCCCAGTCTCATCATGAGAAAAATATCAGACAAACCCAGACTAAGGGACATTCTACAGAATACCAGTACTCCTCAAGTTGTCAAGTCCATGAAAAAGAACGAGTGAGAAACTATCCCAGACCAGTGGAGACTTAAGGAGTGAGGATGACGAAATGCAGTGTGGGATCCTCAATTGTGTCCTGAGGTAGGAAAAGGACATTAGTATAAAAACTGGTGAAATCCAAATACAATCTGAAGTTTAGTTTGTAGTTTAAAAAAAGGGAAGGAAACAATTGCATCAGATGGTTTAGTCCCTCCTAGCTATAGACTTCCTTAATGTTCTAGAAGTGAGGTTCACAGAAGAGATGTCTTAGAGGAGAGGTTGGACTTAAGGTGTCAGCGCTATTTTTTCTAATTAAAAAAATATATGTTTTTAGATGCTTCTTTCTATATGTTTTCTTCCCATGCTTAAAAAAACAGAGAATTGCGGAAGGCATTGATGCAGATAAAAAACCTTAGACATCAGTTAGAATCACAGGAGGAAAAGACAGAGCTGAGTAAAGAATTGTCCTCAGCAGTGGATCTCAGGGGGGTCATCTTCTAGTTCTGAGTGTCCACAGGCACGTGACCTTGGACAGGTCATATTTCTATGCCTCAATTTCTTTGTCTGTAAACTGGTGGGATTAGATTAGAAAATATCAACATTTCCAATTATAACATATAATTCTACTAGCTCTGTGTACCAGTGGTAGAAGTCTGAGGTATAGAGAATGCAATTTCTGGGGTGGGTAAGGGATGCTCTTCCACAAACCACAGTGACACCTGCTGGGGAATCAAGGGTTATCTCCCTTGGTTGGGTAGCTTGGAAAATCACATCCTGTGTGAGAGAAAATCACATAGACTCAGCTTGGCCGTTATCTACAAACTTGGATAAAGGAATGACTTTTGCAGGTCTCTTTCTTGCCTCCTCTTCTTCTTTCATACATTACCTAGCACAGTTCTGACACCACCAAAAATTAACTATGACATCTTAAATAAATTACTTAACCTCTCTGGGCCTCGATTTCTTCAGTTATAAAATGGGGGTTAAAAATAACTACTTTGTGCTGCTTTACGAGAATGAATTGAGCAAATCCAATTCCGGACTGCAATGTGCTATTTACTTCTTATTTAGGTGGGTAATATTTGGATTTTTCTGGGCTCTGATCCTCATCAAGTATTAAATAACAGTAGTGTGTTCGTGTCTGATGGTAGAGAGGGTCAAAGAGCAGAATCCAGCTATTTATGACTTTGAAAAAACCCTAAATGATACCAAGAGGTTAGATTTAGTTTTCACTAACATTAAGTTAAAAGATTTGGGGAAATGGTTTTGCAGCAGTAGTTAGTAGCACATGATTGATGGTTCTGTTCATAAATAAGCAGTGTGCAAGTGACTGATGGCTCTTCTCCTGCGGGGGACCCAAGTGGCAGGGGAGAAGCATGGTTGTGAGGACAGCCAGCGCTTGATGGGAGCCTCAATGGAAGATTGATAACTTGGGAATATTTTCAACATATGTGGATCGCTCTTAAATAGGTTTTTGAGAGAGGTTCTTCTGCAGCCGAGGCTTTATGTTGGCACATGTTCTTTTTTGATTGTAAATTAGATTTTCAGCTCATTCTTCCCTCTGTGCATCTGCTCTCATCTTTGTGACCATGGGAGGGGAGGGATCAGCTGCAAGTCACCCCTGGGACCTGTGCTTCTCACAGAACAACTGGTCCCAGGAAGGCTCTGGCCACATTTACACGTTAAAAAAACAAAAAAATGAAAAGGGATTCAAAATGGGATTATCATCTCCCTAGAACTCAGGAGTCAGAAAGTATTCCCTGGAAACACTTAACTGAATATTCTTCTCCATATAATATTGGGTTTTACAGACTCTATTTTAATATTTTGAAGCCTTTTACTTACTTTTTCTTGTGATTCTTGCCATCTATTTGATACTCACCAGGCTTTATTATAGTGTTCTCACATAGGACGAGACTGAGGCACAGAGAAGGTTAATTTGCCCAAGTCAGTGATAGAGGTAAGAGCCCCTTAGAGTCCTTCAACCTCTAGGTGGATAACTCTTCCCATACCTCCTTCTGGAGTAACTATATCATTGTCATACAGGAAATCAATGGAAAACCATTATTAGCGAAATAGTCATATAACTATTTTTGCTAACATTGTAAACTTCCTGGTTACGTGTCTGTGTGTATGGGTGTGTGTGTGTGTGCACACGCGTGCGCACACGTGCGCACATGTCTTTGCATCTATGACCTTTTACTCAGAAGTTTTTTATCCCTAAGTTCACAAATTGGCATTTAAATGTTCTTGATAAGGATCTTTAGAGTAATCAAGAACCTCTATTCCATCCACAGAGTAAAACCCAAACTCCTTGCACTTCTAGCACTCTTTTTGAGCTGGTACAAACTGCCCCTTTAATGTTTCTTATCTTATCCCCTATCCCCTGGGATAACCCCTGAACCTGTCTGTGCAGCCAATTCCTGGCTCCACCTCACACTTACAGAATTAGAAAAATATAGAATCTAAATTTTCAGCCTGCTCCCCAGGTATTTCTGATGCAGTGAGCCTATGAGTCAACATTTGTGGACCCTGCCAGTCCCATGCAGTCTGCTCTACTCTAATGTGGCCTTTATTTGCAGGCCCTCGTAACGTGATACTATCAATATGCCTGATCTTATCTCCCAAACACTACCTTTATTTCAAGACCCAGGTCAAACACCCTGGCATTCATGAAGCTTTGACTTAATCCTTCCACTACAGCGAACTCTTCCTACTTCACCCTCTTAGAATGTATGTGTGTGCTTCTATTTAAGCTCTGGTTGTTTATCTGTGTTTTCTTCCCTCCAGAAGGAGATCTAGACTCAGTCCCTAATGCCCCACCAGGCACAGAGTTCTCAGTAAGGAATTGCAGAGTGCTGAGTCTAAGTCTATGGGTAACTTCCGGACATAGAGGTTCTGATGATATTTTATTCTGGAGACAGAACAAGACCGCTCAGGTCTTTCTGTTTCACCTTTGGTCTCAGAGTTTGGGATTAGCTACTATGGACTCCATTTAGCTCTATCACTCTGCTTCAGATGTCCTGTGAAGCTTGAGCTACCACCTGACAGCCTAGTTTTTGGTTGAAGAGGTGAAGTGAAGGAAGAAGAATAGACCATATTTATTAAGGAATTCTCTGGGCAGCTGATGTGTTTGGATTAACAGATGAATAGTGGAATAGAAAGCCTTCTGAGCCCTGCATGATCTCACTTTTTGGTCCTTTATTAGATATATGTGTATAACTGTAAGGGTGCTTCACACTTTGAAGATATATTCATTAAATTCTGACAGTTATTTTAAATCATACATGCGAACGTACTTAATGTGTGCATTTATCAAGAAATAGCATTTTAAAAATTTTTTGTTTGAAGTTTTCCTCCAAAAGTACCTTCGTGCTGCCACCGATACATTCATTCAGTGCTCAGAATAAGGATTTTGAGTACAGGGTTTAAAAGTATTTAGATACAAGTGCATTGTTAAATAGAGAATTTGCAAATGCCATACTACTAAACATAAAAATTGGATATGAAATATAATTGTTGATCCAAGAGGTTCCATTGGAGAACAGCTGGTTAAGCCTTCTGGAAGACATTTTTGGAAGTATGATCGAGAATCTATTTTGGATGTAGCAGACATCTTCTTATATTTCCCTCTATTTCTATTCATTATCATTAAAGGGTATCATCTGCTCTTGGTTTTGTGTTTAATTTGAATTCACACTCTTACAATAAGGTCATCTACCTTAGTCAGCTCTGTGAAATTGAATCTAATTTTGGAATAAAAGTGAACATTAAGATCTAGGTACCACTCATTAAGGTTTAGAAGGCATAGGTTGAATTGGGTGTCTTGTGTTCTGCCACTTCTACTTCCAAGAAATGATTCCTTTAATCCAATGAAATCCTTTAAGAAGTAATAGAGCAATTAGAAATTAAGGGCAAGGGTCAGCTGAGAGGTAGGAAGTATCATCCCTGCCCAGCACCAAGCCATCAAGGACTTTACCTGTAGCCCTGCAGTGTGCATGTGTTCTTCATAAAGCAAAAAATAAGACAGAATCTTTACAGTGTTTTCTTAAGATAGAATTTTAGTAAAGCTCCCTTCAAATCCCAAGGCCAAATACGTATTGGAAAAACACCTATTTTAGGGAATGAGTACCTTTCATACTCTTTAAAACCAACCAAATAATGCCAGTTCCTTTTGCCTAGTTACGACAGCCAGCTTTTTTTTTTTTTTTAACATCTTTATTAGAGTATAATTGCTTTACAATGGTGTGTTAGTTTCTGCTTTATAACAAAGTGAATCAGTTATACATATACATATGTCCCCATATCACTTCCCTCTTGCATCTCCCTCCCTCCCACCCTCCCTATCCCACCCCTCTAGGTGGTCACAAAGCACCGAGCTGATCTCCCTGTGCTATGCGGCTGATCTCCCTGTGCTATGCGGCTGCTTCCCACTAGCTATCTATTTTATGTTTGGTATATATGTCCATGCCACTCTCTCACTTTGTCCCAGCTTACCCTTCCCCCTCCCCGTATCCTCAAGTCCATTCTCTAGTAGGTCTGCATCTTTATTCCCGTCTTGCCCCTAGGTTCTTCTGACCATTTTCTCTTTTTTTTTTAGATTCCAAATATATGTGTTAGCATACAGTATTTGTTTTTCTCTTTCTGACTTACTTCACTCTGTATGACAGTCTCTAGGTCCATCCACCTCACTACAAATAACTCAATTTCGTTTCTTTTTATGGCTGAGTAATATTCCATTGTATATATGTGCCACATCTTCTTTATCCATTCATCTGTTGATGGACACTCAGGTTGCTTCCATGTCCTGGCTATTGTAAGTAGAGCTGCAGTGAACATTTTGGTACATGACTCTTTTTGAATTATGGTTTTCTCAGGGCATATGCCCAGTAGTGGGATTGCTGGGTCATATGGTAGTTCTATTTTTAATTTTTTAAGGAACCTCCATACTGTTCTCCATAGTGGCTGTATCTTTGCAAATGAAGCAACTGACAAAGGATTAATCTCCAAAACATACAAGCAACTCATGCAGCTCAATATCAAAAAAACAAACTACCCAATCCAAAAATGGGCAGAAGACCTAAATAGACATTTCTCCAAAGAAGATACACAGATTGCCAACAAACACATGAAAGGATGCTCAACATCATTAATCATTAGAGAAATGACAGCCAGCTTTTGAACAACCTGAAAGTCTCTGTGTTCGAAAAGATGCAGCACTTGTACTTGATCCAGTAACGTTGAGCTTCTTGGAAATTGCTGGGATTCTCTTTCATCCTTTAACTTCGGAGTAAAATATTAATTTATTTCTGTCTCATTAAGGAATGTATCTGCATCACAGCTGACCTATTGCAAGGAGTAGTACCTAATTGCATTCAGGGAGGATGAATTAGTGAGATTTTCCTCTCCTCTTTTTTTCTGATTTAATGAGGATCACAATATTCTCTCTGAGTACCGTGATTATCAGATTATGGTTTACAGAGTTCGTATTTTTTTCCAACCTCTTTGGCAACTCTTACTCCTTCTTGTTCTGCCATGTAACCTGTGGTTCTTGAAAATATAGATTATCAACTATATGAAAGACGAAGGTCTTAAAAAGGGACCCTTCCAGGGTATAGGAAATATGGTGACATGACCATCCTTAGGATGGGACCAAATCATGTGCAGTTAGTTACATGTCCTTGGATAAATGAAAAAATAAATGACTGAATGGATGTGTGTTCTTCCCGAAGGAAAAACTTTAAAGGGAAAACAAATTCATGGAATTACAGCATAGTTGTCAGTAAAATTTTCCATGTTTATATAGAATCCAGAGATGTCAGTTCCAAAATTTGATGAGGAGGGTGAGGGTGTGAAATTTACAAGCTCACTGTACAGCTGTGAGCCTTGCAGTTCTTAGAGCACAAGCCGACTGGAAGCATCCTCTGAGACCCTACCCCTCAACCAACTGTGAGGCCATCAGGCTAGGGGTGGTTTCACGCTGGGATCACGTTTGGAAATCCATGTGGCCATGGACGTTGCCATGGGACTGAGGGCGTCTGTTCAGTAATTTTCTCTGAGCCAGCCGAGGAGACTGTATCTGACCCTCTCTGCACCCCAGGTTTGACTGGGGTAGCAGCACTGGTGGCAGTCACATGATGTCACTATAATTATCCAAGCACCTTTGGGAGGAAGAACTATAAAATCATTGTTACTCATCTTAAGATATTTTTGATCATCCATGAATTTGCTAATCAGAATGTCAGGGGTTCAGGGGAAATGACAAATGAAATATAGTTGTTTTATTGGTGAATTCCCCAAACTTTGTGATCAGACTCGATATCCGTGGCAAAAGTAGTTGCATTTGTTGGTGTCTGAGGGATAAGAAAGATGGGCATCCTGAAGTTTGAGGCAGTAGAAAACTTTATGTTTTGAACTTTTGCTACCTCTTATCCTGATTCTATTAGGGTGATTAGGCTGTTACATATTACTTTTTTATTCTCTGATTTGGAAGTCAGCAGACATGGACTGTAGTCCCATATCCCCAATTCTGTCCTTGTTTTAAGCAGCTTTACTGAGCTATAATTCATATCCCCCCATACAACTCACCCACTTAACATGTACAATTCCGTAGGGTTTAGTATCAATACATTCACAGAGTGGTGTTTATTCTGTCCATTGAAGTGTCTATGTCACTCCAGATAAATCTGTGAGTCTTGAGTTGCCTCATGTATAAATTGAGTGGAGCAATATGTTTTTAGTCTCCTTTTGAATGGTGAGTCTATAATTTCAAGGCTTGGGAGCAATCTGTTTATGTAAAAAAGAAACACATCATGAAATATAGTGAATGTTTTATAAGTTACCGTTTGATAGATCTCTCTCTCTCTCTCACACACACACACACACACACACACACACACACACTATTCTTCCCTCCATGATCTCCAACTCAAATTTCCCATCATCCCACATCCAGTTTAAGTCTCACCTTCTTTACTTCTACCTGCAGTCCCCCCACCCCCAGGCCCCTTCTCATGAATGTCTGCTACATTTTTTCTATCACATACAGATTGTCTCATAGATATGGGCTTTCTAATACAGTTTTATAGGTATAATTTTTCCCTGAGCAAGACTATATATAAACTTGATTCTTTCTATCCTACACATCACTTTCCACTCATAGTCAATGAATAGTTGTTGAGTCTCTTCTCTACAATTACCCAGAAATATATTTGGTATCTTAAAATGTAGATGAGTTCTTCCTGTGCTGACTGCCAGGGTCAGCTTCCAAAGGCTGAACTATTCTGAAAATGGATAGCACTTTAGGAATTGCCAGGGCAGAGCATCATTGCTGTGATTGCAGTTGTGTTCCTTAAAGTACAGGCATTATTACCCAGAGTAGCACATGATATTGATTGACCAGCATTGCAAGTGCACAATTCCATATTGCTCCATTGGGAGTTAATCATTAAACCTGAACAAAGCTCTGTATAACTTATACACATATTGTCATGGTGAATTTCACTGGCCACAGTGAGTTGTATCTATGATAGCCTCTGATCGATGACTAATACTGTTTGTGAGATTTTCTAGTTAAGCAACACTGGGTGACTTCTGATAAGGACTTATCTAATATAATAGATGGTGGAAATCCATTTTTCAGTACAATCAGGTATGTCTATATTGTATTAAAATGTCCTTCCGAGTGTTTTCACCTTGACTTTACTAATATAGTTAGAAAATTCTTTTCTTTCTTTCTTTCTTTTTTTTTGTTTAACAAGGTCTAGTGCTTCTTATTGATGTCCCAGCTATAGTAGCCTTGATACTTGAAATGTTACCTATCCTGAAAGAGTGTAGCAATAGCAACTAGGAGTATGATTGTGTTCTCATTAACTATGCTAAAAGACCATAGCCTGGAGCATTCATACTGCAAATTGTCATCTTTCAGCTAAACCAACTATCTGCTTTCTAGGGTCTATATCCTGCCTTTCTAGGGTCTATATCCTGCCTTTTAATCTGGATTTTCGCTTCTACAAATTCATGGTTTCCATCTTTCTTGGGCTTCCATGATGCTGGACCAAGCACTTACATAACATTGATCATTTTTCATTCCCATTCCCATAACAGCTATTACACACTTTTAAAGGAACTTTTCTGCCAATTTTGTAGTGAAAACTGAGGTTCATATCTACCTATCTCCATACATAGACACTTCTATTTATCATCACCCACCTTCACTAACTTTTCTTCAGCATTGTAGAAAGAGCTTTTCATTTTTCTAATTCAAGGCAAATTACTCTCGCTATGCCCTTCTCCTTTTTTCTGCAATGTTCCATCAATTATTCAATTTTTTCTTAATTTTTTGAATTTCTAATATCTCAACCTCTACAGGATTCTTCCTCACAGACTTTATATATGTCACTCCCACTTAAAAACAAAACAAAACAAAAACCTTTCTTGGCCCCAGCCTCTCCTTTATTTACTATCTCACCTCTAGTCTCTTCTTTCCTTCTTAGAAAAGTCTACCCTTCTTCATCCTCTATAATTGGGTGCCTCTGTCACTCTGCTGATTCTGTTTTAGGAGATATTAATGATCTTCCAGTTGTCAAATCTGATACTCTCTTCACAGCTTTCATCTTACAGACTTTCCAATGACATTTGACAACATTGACCATTTTTATTTCCATATGGAAATAACCCCTTTTTAACCTCTTCATTCTCCTTGGAATTCTATACAATTTTACCAAGGCAAAGCCAGGTTTGAGCATCAGTGAGGATCGGTAAATGATAGGGGGCCACAGGGTAGCGGACAGAAATGGGTCTGGAAGTGTGGGTTGGATTTTATGGGTTTCATCATCTTGTTTTCATACTACTTCCTCTCATGTCTTTTTATCATGTCAGGTCAACATGTTACCTTAAAATTATTACAAAGGTTTCTTTTTGGAAAATGTGCTCAGATGACATGACTTATCTTAAAACTAAAGGGAAATGAAATCAAATGGGAAAAGTCTGGACAGATAAAAGAATAAGCCAACAAATGTTTCTCTGGCTTTCTCATGCTTAGATTGTAGACAGAGATGGAAAGTTACTATGCAGGGTCCAAGAATCTGACTGGATCCAAGGGGTCTGATATTCTTTCCCATTTCCCACTTTCCAGTATAAACTTAGAATTAAGGGGCTACATGGGAAATGGTTGGTCTGTATTCTTATACTGGTCTAAGACTAAGTAGTTGTATACCATTAGTTAAGTTTCTTACCTTTTAAGGGTTCCCTTATGATACTACACCCTATGATTCTATAAAAGTAGGTATAAAGTAGTTCACAGGTATAAAAGAGCTGTATAAATGTTATGTGGTACCATTTCGAGTCTCTGTCAATGTACCCATAAAACTCTCAACCCTTGTACATGATGAAATTCAAATGCAATAATTTGTCATCTAGCACTGAAGGAAAATATTTTATTTTTACATTACATAGTTTATTATCTGTTCCATGCTGTTATAATGGGGTAGCCCATTTGTTTAAAAAAATGATGACAGCTGGTAATTTGTTTATTTACAAATTGGGATCCTGACTTAATAAATAAATATTTGAGGCTTTCAAAAGCAGTCACAGTAATTTTCTACACATAGTCATTTTTAAAGAAAATTATATAGAGACTGTTTCCAATTATATTTAACATTTATGAGAGATGTTCTCCTCATCTCCTGAAAGTTCAGATTTTATTAAATGAAGATGGTGATTGAAGGCTTCTATTCAAGAGCCCGAGCTTGTTGCAAGCAGTATGATGCTGAATCCCACATTGCAAATGGAATAAACGGCATGCCCTCTTAGTGTACAAACAGCACACCAGTATCAGCCATCAAGTCTGGTGTTATTAAACAGGCTGGCCCTCATCTTTCCTTTGTCACACTCTTAAATTCTTTCTTATTCTGTGGATTCAGAATGCCCTCAGGAACATGGCTTCTTGGTTTTACTGATGCCTTTTCAACCATTGTATCTATTGGTGTAGAAGACTTTGGGGATTTGTTTTCAATCTTTTCCCCTTAGCCTCCCTCATGTCTTTTCTTTGAGCCGGAGGATATGTTGAAGCCTGGACGTTTATATGCTTGCCCTAATTTATGACTAATCATGCCTCTGCTACCCTTCATGCATCTTAATATGAAGCTTTGGGGCACTTGGTTCCCAGGTGCTGAAATTATCCTGGGCCTTGTGTCCACAGCTGTGTCTCTGGCATCATCTCTTACTATCCCCTTAAGGAATTATGCTATGCAAAGTGTGCCTATAAGGGAACAAGGCTGGTTTTCCTACACTGTATGTAAATGCTTGTCTCTTTACTTTCTAAGTTCATTTTATATCTACTCCTCTCTTAGGGATAGGAGTGGACAATTATCAATTGCTCAGATGAAGATGGATATCCTAGTATAAATTTTGATCCCTGAAAATGCCTGGTTTTCAGATTGGTTCATTAAAGTGACAGCAACCCCAAAATGGATTTCTGGGAAATTGAAGGAAGAAAGCTAGAGTGGCTAGAGGAGTGTTAGGAATTCTGGTGCTTCTTAAATATGGTCTTTGGGATTTCATTTGAAAGAAAGCTGACAGCGGTAGAAGGAAATGCTACTGTGTGTGTGAAAACCAGGCATTAGTGGTAGTCTTCACACAGAACGAGTGAGGTTTTTGTCGAACATTTCTCTCTTAAATAGGTAATTAGTCTGAAGGAGGAAAAAAAAGGGCCTGAAGGAAGCACAGGGTTTCTCTCGAAACCCAGTGGAAAGGGCACTAGACTGGCGATCTGAAAACACAGATGTTGGTCTGACATTTATCATACTGTTGGTACTCAGATCACTCAGCTGAGTGTCCTGCTTAGACCATGGCCAGGTATATAAAAGGTTCTCAACAAATTTTTGTTGAATAATACATGAATTAATAATTGATTTATTACAAATCTGTCATAGGATTTGATGTCTAGGTTTCCAAGTTTAATCTTTCCTTTCATTCTAGACTGAAAGGACTTGATGTTCAAACGTAGCATGGTAACAAAAAGCCTAGGGCAACTGAGTAACCTGTGGATGGGAAGGATGCCCCACTAGCTGACTACTAAATCTTAGGATGGTAAAACATTACAGAGACATCTTGATTAGGCCATGATAGAAATCTAAACCTAGCACCTGGTGTACCTGTGTCACTCAGAAACGTGTAGGGATTATAAGTGAGGTTGGCATCTAAACACCTTGATAAAACCTCAGAGTGGAAATAATTCCATCTGTTTTAAAAAATTCATTGCAATATTTTTGTTTTGTTTTTATTTTGGCTGCGCCGGGTCTTAGTTGCTGCACGCGGGATCTTCCTTGCGGCATGCGGGATCTAGTTCCCTGACTAGGGATCGAACCTGGGCCCCCTGCATTGGGACCATGGAGCCTTACCCACTGGACCACCAGGGAACTCTCTTACTGCAATTGTGAACTCTAGGAACAAAAGTCTGGGTCAGATAATCCAGTGGGTGCAGAGGCTTCCAGATCATGACTAGCAGTCCTTAGAAAACAGCCCTGGGTTCATGATCGTCCTCTAGTTTTCCTCATAAAAAGAGTCCCACATACCAAGGTTGGAGAATTTTATTTATTATGAAAGCCTATGGCCTGATGGTAATATTTTAGGATTTTGTGAAATAGTTTGCAAGTGTAATTAGGTTTCTGTTATTCCTTGGTAGCTATTTGGGAACATTGTTTCCCTTGACATTGTAAGTTTCTGGAAGACTATTCCTGAATTCTGTTCATTTCTCTTACTTCAAAGCAGACCATTTGTTACCAAGAGCAATTCAGAATGCTGCCAGCTTCCTTCAAGCATTGCCCCCAAATGCTTTAGCCTTTGCAGTTACATCTGTTTATTTGTTTACTCACCCATTCTCCACCCTCCACCAAGCCAGTTCCTGTGATACATACTGAAGAGGCAGAGATAACAAATGATCGACATTGACCTTAAGGGGCTCAGCATAATACCTTACCCACAGTAAACAAACACAAAAATCTGGTGAGCAAAGTACTCTAAGAAGAGCAAGGTATCTTGAGCACACACACCTTTTTCTGAGCTTGGGGTGAGGAGAGCTGATCAGGGAAGGTCTTAGGGACAGATAACATCTGAGCTGAGATATAAAAGAAGGGGGGAGTTAAACAGGAGAAGAATGATGTGGTGGGAGGAAAGGGGAGACTTGGGAAGTGAAAGACTCTCTAGGCTGCAGGAACAGCATGTACAAAGACATGGAAGGGAAAAAGACACACTCTTCAGTGAACTGGATATGGGAGTGGTGGGAATTTCTTTTACTGTGACTCAGGAGAAAAGAAGAACAGCAACAACAACAATACACACACACACACACACACACACACAAAAAGGAGAAAATGAATGACATTACAATACTTACTAACTTTTCTGTGTTTCTGACACTTAATTTTAAACTTATTATCTATGTAATTTATCATTATTACAGCATATTTGCTTAATAGCCATTGCTTGGATAGGGAGACAGGAGCCCTGAATTTTGGTGCTAGCTTTGACAATTTCCTGGTGAGTAATTCTAAGTAAATACTAAGTTATTACTGAGGAAATGTTACTAAGTTATTATTAACTTTGTAATATCTGGGCCTCTTTTTCCTCTTCTTAGCTCTCTAAGTTACTTTTAAATTGGCAAAAATCTTTCTCATACCTTTTTACATGTAAAATATTGGTAGTTTCAAGATATTTGAAAAACCCTAGCCCTACCCTTGGTAGACAGGATCACATCCAATAGCAGAGGCCAATATCTAAAGATGTCAAAGCTCATTTGCATAGACAACCAGCAGGGCAGTTGAAGGTGTCAACAAAAAGATACTGCAATGGGCTCCCCTGAAATGTTTGAGTCTCGGCCATAAGGAGTCCCACCCATGGCCACTGCCAGAGTCGCTGCATCTGAGTCTGTAGGCAGTTCAACTTTAGAAGGTTAAGAATTTGTTACCTGGCTCATATGAGAATCAATCAGCAATTTTCTAAAGATAAAAAGCTAACAGGAAAGAAGATATAAGTGAGAAAGCAAAAGTGATTTGGAGTTTCCAGAAAAATAGTATGTTGCGACAAAGTTACAGAAAACCCACAAAGTAATCAAAGCTCCCATTTAAGCTAGAGGAAAAGGATCCTGGGTTAAATGGGCCAGGAACCATGGCCCTGGGAGCTCTTTCTGGCAGAATCAAAATCTGTGTAGCTTAGTACCAAAAACTATCCCCTTGTCTACTGTTACTTCCTCAAGTAGTTACTGTTACTTATTATACTCTTAGATATTCAAGTGCTGAAGATGCACACAAAAGTAAGATTCATTTTGTGTCAGGAGGCACCTGGATTGCAAAAATACCTATAATTTTACAGGTGAGAAAACTCATCCTCAGAGAGTTTAAATAACTAGTCCAAAGTCATATACCCCGGGACTACTAAAATATAGTAAATTACAGAAACAGTATTTGAAATCTGTTCAATTCCAAAGTCATGTTCTGATGTATTCTGTTCTTCATTGCCCAGAAAGACTGATTGTCTAATTCCCAAATCACCCTCTGGTTAAAAAGTTTTTAAAAAGTATTGTTAGAAATTAGACTGGATTAGGAACACAGAGTGGTGCTAAGAAGAGAAAACAAGGGCATGTCACAGGGGTTTGGCTTTGAATCTGGAGAGCACAGACAGGCCAAGAGGCTAATGCCAGTCAGTAGTGAGATCTTCTGGTACAGGAAGGAAACTGACTTGCCTGTCCCTTCACTGTGTGCCAGGGACAGCTACCTCCATTTTTTCCTTCTATTTAATTTCAGTGGTGAAGATGGCCTCCTTTCTTTGAATCTCCCAATGCCAGATGTTTTGCAGAATGCGTGCTAGAGTAATTTTGAAATCTCATATCACTTAGTCAAATCAAATATGTTCCAAAGATTAATGCAACCATTAAGTAACTGGAAGAATCCTTATCCAGCAATATTGTTATAAAATGAATTTTTAAAAAAGATCCAAATCTATTAGGAAAATGGGCAAATTATGTGAAATTGACTATTCACAGGAATAAAACCATACGAATGAATAAATATATAGAGAGAAGCCTTTTCAATTCAGGGAATAAACAAGTTAATTACATTTTTAATAGCAGTTAGAGTTTTAAAAAGTAATAATAATAATTTAAAATAATATAAAAATAACAGAATTAAAGAGGAATAATGCCATCATGCCCTTGAGAATGTGGTTAAACAGGCATTCTCAGAAGCTGTTGGTAAGATTGTGCACTAGCCAGGTTTCTGGAAGTCAATTTGTCAGTTTTCTTTTTTTTTTTTTTTTTATAAATTTATTTATTGATTGATTGATTTTTGGGTGTGTTGGGTCTTCGTTTCTGTGCGAGGGCTTTCTCTAGTTGCGGCGAGCGGGGGCCACTCTTCATCACGGTGCGCGGGCCTCTCACTATCGCGGCCTCTCTTGTTGCGGAGCACAGGCTCCAGACGCGCAGGCTCAGTAGTTGTGGCTCACGGGCCTAGTTGCTCCGCGGCATGTGGGATCTTCCCAGACCAGGGCTCGAACCCGTGTCCCCTGCATCGGCAGGCAGATTCTCAACCACTGCGCCACCAGGGAAGACCCAGTTTTCTCAAAGGTCTCAAAAATGTTTGTTACCCTCTTTCTTGATCCAGTATTTGTCCTTGGAATCTATGTTAAGGAAATAATTAGAGATGTGGACAAGAATATATATAAAAATGCTGATTGCAGCTGTATTTTTAACAACAGTGAAAAACTGGAAAGAGTCTACATTGCCATCTATATAGAAATGGCTGATTAAAATACAGTATAAACATAGGACAGAATATTGTGCAGCTATTAAAGTATCTTCAAAGAATTTTATTGTATGTACGAATATATACTCACGATGTAATGTTAAGGAGAGAAAATGTAAGATAAAAAATAGAATGTGCAGTGTGAACTTGTGTGTGTATGTGTGTGTGTGTGTGTGTGAGAGAGAGAGAGATTGTGAGAGATTGAGAGAGAGTCACCAAAACATGCAGGGAACATACCAGAATGTTAATTGCCATTCTCCTGGTAAATGAGATTATGATTTTAATTTTCTTCTTTATACTTTACTGTGTTTTTCAAATTTTCTACAGTAAGCAGTATTATTTTTAGCATAGGTAAAAGAGAAACTGCTTTGATTTAACTAACCCTTAGATGTAACTGCATCATATTCCCAGATGTACCTTCCCTGTTCTACCCCTGACATACACATCTACGGTAAAAGGAGGAGTGAGAGGATGTTGGTTGGGAATAAAGGCTTACAGAGGAGAGATACCGGTCTCCAGGAGACTTTATAGGATTGGTTAGGAAATCATCTTTGGTATCCAACAGAATAACTTTATTCTGCCAGTGAGCACAAAGCCAAAGACTTGACTGTGTGCCAGATAGAAAACCATCCTATCTAAAATAGACACTCCCAACCCCTGTGCCTGTCATTCTGTACTGTGACCTTATATTTATGCAACATAGCAGTTATTGTTATGTTATAATCCTATTTATTTGTTGTTGGCTATTTCCCCTCTTTAGACTCTAAGGAACATAAGGCCAAACGTCTGCTCTCTTTTTCAGATTCTTTTCCATTATAGGTTATTACAAGATACTGAATATTTGTTCCCTGTGCCATACAGTAGGTCCTTGTTGTTTATTTATTTTATCTTCCATGAATGTTAGTTGAATGACAGATGAAATAATTTATTCACTACCAACCTGTCATAGGATTTGACCTCAGATTTAATCTTGATTCATCAAGGCTGTTGGTGTACTCTCAAACTTTAAGTTGACTGCAGATGTAGATGTTGGGGAAGGAAGGCAGTGGCTCGAAGAATCACAGAACCTTCAAGTTTTCTGCCTTTATTTAGGAGACGGTGGAGGGGCCACTGTCCGACCACACTCTCACTTTGTCCTTCTGACACAGAAGACAGGTGGGGAAAAGATGCTATCTTTGGGGGCCCTTGTGGCAATGGCATAGCGTGTGTCCTGCTCACTGCTCTTTTGTTGATGCCTAGTTTGGGGAATCGCTGACTTTTCTATGTGTCTGACCAGTACAAGCATATTCTACATATTTAAATTTATTGTATCAGTAAGTCTTGCACACATCTAGGAGGATAAAGCCAGAAAATCAAATAAAGTAAATGCTTTCCCATCTACTTAACGTAACGGATGGCCTTGTTAGGTAACATGATAAGGATATTGTTATATATGTGTAATATCATTTTATTTTTATCTTATTGTTCTTCTCCTTACTATCCTTAGCAACCGATTTTAAAATACTCACTATGATGTCGGCACTATATTAAATCATTTACATGCCCTGCATTACCTACTCAGCCTTTATCATAACCTGGGGAGGTATATGTTGTTATCCCATTTTACAGATGAGAAAAGTGAGTCAATTATAACACAGGTGTGACTGATCTCAAAGAACATATTACTCTATCTACATTCCATGTGAGAATCCTGAAATACTAGGTGTCCTAGGTATTCTACGAATACTTAGAGCTGAAACTAAGGCCAACAGTCCATGGAAAATGATCAAGCCATCCGGAGAAGTTTGGTTTGCTTTTCTAAAATATTATCGCTGGCACTCTTAATTTTCGTAAACCACATTCATTGTTACCAATGCTGCCTTCATCCATGTGTTATTTGATATCCTAATTGGTCTGCTGTCAACCTGTAGGCAAATAGCTTTGCAAAGGCAGAGGGGAGATCTGTGAAGCCAGTTTGTTTGGAGGGCTCAGAGTGATGCCGAATGCAGCCTCTGTACCCGGGCGCCAAACTGAATCTTGGAGACAGAGTTTGGGGTGAAGTAAAAATGGATAGCTTTACTGTTTTGCCAGGCAAAGGGGGCCACAGTGGGCTCATGCCCTCAAAACTGTGTGTCCCAACCTGGGGGAGGGGGGTTGTGAGGGCCCTTACAGTCCAGGGGCAGGGTTGCTGGTAAGGATCAGGGTGCAAGCAGGGCCCTCATTCCTTCCATCTAGAGGGCATCTGGCATCAGTGATAAACTGTGACCTTCTCTCTGGAATGAAGAGTGCTTCCTCAAGTAGTTAACAGCTTCCATTTGTTGGGGGTTTTAGTTCTGCAGAAGAGCTCAAAGATACTATTACATGTGTCACTTGAGGGGGAACCAGGACCCTGCCACAAGGCTGCACTATTGGTTTTTTTTGACTGTTCCTCTCTGTCTCTGCATCCCCTCCCTTCCCTGATTAGCAACTGTTTGAACCTGCCCTTTGGAACTCAGGGAAGGGGACACAGAAGGGCTTTTGTTCCCAGGAGCCCCACAGGGTCCTGCTTGGTTTCAAGAGTTGCAGAGTTTATGAGAGCTCACAAAGGCGTCACTGCCTTGCCTTGTCATCCACTGAAATGTATTTCCCTTGCTGTTCTTGAGTCTGCCTGACTCTCACACCTTATACTTGTCCTCTGAGGGAAACAGAGCTCACTCCATTCCATCTTTTTGACTTTTGAATTAATTTTCCTAATTGGTAGAGAGGGGCCATGTGGGACATAAAACCACTTCAGTGCCTAGCCGGGACATTTCTGAAAGTTCTGTTAATGGAACATGCCAAGGGACTTGGGGAAGTGGATGCCCAATTCTTTGAGCTTCTCTGGCTCAGGTCATCCCTTACACACTTTGTCTTTAATTGATCATATTCAGATACCATTACAAACTAGGCCAGGGAAAAAAGGACAATGTTAACTTCCGCTTCCATGGGCTCACAATGCTGGTCGTACCAAACAGTCTGGGGGCTCATACCAAAAGAGTCACTGAGTTCAAGAAAACCCTGGAAACCAGTGACCTGTTCAAAACTGAACTTTCAGTTCTACAAGGAAGAGAGAACAGAAGAGAGAGAACCAAAAACCTAGCAAGAAGGTCAAAGCTTTAAGACACCACTTTGGTCACCTGGGTACCCCTCAGGATCTCAAGTGCTTAATGGCCTGTTAATATTTTGAAGTAGAGTCTGCAGCATGAAGAAGACATGAAATACTCCCTAGGGCAGCCCCCATGCACTTGATGGATCTTTTAGTTTAGCTTCCTGCAGGGAAGTGTTTAATTGCCTCTTGGATTGAGATGATCATTTTTATTGTGTTCAGCCCGGAGCTAGGGAAAGGCGGCCCCTCCCTGGGCAAGTGTTGCATTGCAGGTTATTTGTCATCTCTTAGCCATTATCAGTGCTGCTGTTACTGTCATCATCATTATCATCAGAATGGAAGTGTTAAGCCTGTAATCACACATGGCACTGCGTAAGTGCAATACAAGGAGGCAGTTGGTTCTTACTGGCCAGCTGTGTATAATCAAAACGTACTCTGTGCTGGGGCAGACCAATATTACAGGTTCACGCAGAAAGGAAGATGAAAACAGAGCGACTGAGCAGGTCTTATGAGGATTTAACTGACTGATGTCTGTTTTAAGACTACAAACTATCATCTGGGGACTTTTAGTCTCTTTAAGGACTACCTCTAAACCTCTGCTATGTTCCTGGCACAGTCCTAAGTACTTTGTATGGGTCATGTATAATCCTTGCAATGGACTTAGGTGATAAATGCCAGTATTATTCCCACCCCACTTACCAGATGGCAATACTGAGGACACACTTCTAGAAAGAGGAGAGCAAAGCAAAGCTGCTGAAGATCTGTCTGACCTCGGGGTCCACAGGAAGGTGGCATCTAAACCCCTTAGGAACCACGGCAATGTTTCCTAGAAAATACACCTTCGGGACAGACTTTGGAAAGCTTTTTGTTTTTGGCTATGCAGCACAGCCTACGGGATCCTGACCAGGGATCGAACCAGCACCCCCTGCATCGGAAGCTCGGAGTCTTAACTACTGGACCGCCAGGGAAGTCCCTTGGGACAGACTTTGATTGCATTGCCTTATTCTTTGAACATTTTCTTGAGCATTATGTTTATAATCATATAAAACCCGGCTAAACAGACAAAGCAAGAAAGGGAGCAAGCAAGAATGAGAGCAGTTGCTTGTGGGTAGTAAATTTTGGGAATTAGCTCTGTAACGTTTTTTGAAGTATTACAATTTTGTTTTTAAGGTTTAGAAATGGAAGAGCATTGTGTACTGAACTGGGAGGGCTGTGCTATGTTAGGGAATGAGGCTATCTGGAGGGTGAGTGAGTGAGTTGAGACTGATAATTTGGATAGGCATCTCATCCATTTGAATCCTGATTATTTGTAGGTACATTCATCTCTAATTCTAATACTGCATTACTGACTACTCAGTAGGTTCTGGTTATTCCATTGAAAGGATTCAGTGGTTACATGTTAATTAGGGATTCTTTCCAAGTTGATACTATGTACACTGATAATTCCATTCCCCCTCTTCTCCCCCCCTCCCCCTTTTTCTCCCATCTCTTTCTCTCTCATGATTGCTTTTCTGGGGGAGGTATGTGGATTGGAGGTGGAAGCATGACAATGAATCCTTTCTTCCTTAAGCTTCAATTTTCCTTTATTAAGAATAAGAATTATTTTTAGGATAAGATTGTCTGATTTTTCACTTTGTTAGGGCATTTGAACACGCGAATGAATGTTACAAATCATCACCATTATAGGAAATTCCTACTATCATGGGATAATCCTGCAGGGAGGCTCACTTTAGAGAATCCCTGAAAATCTCTGCAGTTCTCTACCCCTAATTAAAGCAGCCCTCCTACACTTGGATAGCCTTAGCCCAATATACTGGCTGTGCTTAGGTGTCTTGCCCATTCATTACAAGGTCTAAATGTGTAATCCACTACCCTCACCCCACCCAGTCACCCGGTGACCTTCTGTACTGATTTGTTCTGGAAAGAGCTGTTCTGGATTTAGAGGCCATAAATACAGTAGAAGGAGCTCCAGTTTAGGAGTCAGGCAATCTGGGTTCTCCTTTTAGCCCTGGCACTAACGGGGCATGTGACCTGCAGCATGTAAGTTACCCTTCAGTGTCTTTGTTTCCTCACCTGTAAAAAAGAAGGGGGGTGACACAGATGTCTCAAAGTCCTTTCCTGCTCTGTGACTCTATGATTCCCCGCTCAGGACTAGGGAGCAGATGCAGGACTGGGGTCTCCAGCTGCTGTCAATTCACTGTTTACTGATTCACCCCCTGCAGGGGCCCTTGCTAGGCCCTGGCTTGCCTGCCCCATGCCCGCAGGCTCTGCCTGCCCGCTGCAGAGCACTGAGATCCCATGGGGCCCCTCTTTTCCTTCCTCTTTTGCATATGAAACAAGCAATCTGTCATGTTGGCAATCAGTTGCACCTGTGAACCCCAGGCTTCCTCGCCTCTCTCCATTCTGAGGCTGTCCTCTCACTCACCTGTCATGCTGTGATGGACAGTAAGGGGCAGGGGGGTGCTCCTGACCTCACTGGTGGACGGCTAGGAAGCCCTTGAAGCCATAATGGGATACGATGGTGGCAGCTGCTCACTGAAACCTCTGTAGTCTCACGTGTGGCTTATGATTGAAGGTCAGAGTGTTGTGCTTGGCAAGGCCCTTTGTGTGATAGATGGTGAAGATAAATAAGTATGATGCCCAATTAAGAACACTGTACAATTACCCTTGTCCATCCTGGCAACATGGCTGTCGGGGAAAAAGCTTCACCTGCTGGGGGATGAAGACAGGCTTTTGAATTGGACTGTCGTGGAAAGAATATCACCATCTTCCCTGTGATTCCATAATCCTTATAAAGACTCTGTCCCAGCTCCCTATGGCCCTCCTTTACAGGTACATATGATTTTTCTTCCCGTCAGTTTCCTCGGAGCATTCTGCTATTTCGATCATAGGTGACCATTTTTCCATCTCGAAACTGTTCTTCACTTTGAAGCTTTCTGATCATTCTTTAAAGAGGGCTGTAAGGTTTCAGAACCAGGGCAGAGAATGGTTTCATAGATGGGAATCTAAATGATAACAAGTGACCCCGAGAACCAGGGTATTATACTTCTGTCCCCCTGCAGTGTGATCTGCCTGTTCATCTGTGTAAACAAACTCTAAGAAGTAGCCGACCACATAGATGAATCCTCTCCCTGGTGAGCACTGACCGCAAGAGGGCCCCCGGGAACAGAAATCAATGGAGCTTCTGCAGATTGGCCAAGAGTTGTCTGCATTTTGTAAACAGGATGAGCAAGACTATGCCACAAGCTTTGGTGCAGAAGGGAATGTGACATTTTGAGGAACACGGCCCATAAAGCTAAATAAAAATGTTTTCTATGAGGTCATTATAACTATATGTCACAGAGCCTTTAAAACAGCATACATTATAAATCAGAAGCTTGGGTTTACAAGGTAGCTTTCCTTTAATCGACATTATTGTGGCATTGGAGGCTTGGATCACTCTTTACCTCTTTCTGGTTTAAATTAAGGTCCTTTCCACATTGTGTTTGTTCCAGAAAGGAGAGGTCCACCTACTCATGGGCTTCTGTAACCTCCAGTGCTTCCTGTGGTGGCCACAGATCCCAACATTCAAATGCTCAGAAACCACAAGCAGTGAAACTTCGCCCGTAGATTCCAGGTGGTCAGCAGGGGAGTAATTTGAGAGGCTCAAAACTGCATTTATGTGTAGTGGACACCAGTATAATACATGTCTCCAAACTACATTTATGTGTAGTGGACACCAGTATAATACATGTCTCCAGGGGCCTTTTAACCCATAAAACCACCCATTTTAGAGTTTCACTGGTGCCGATTTTCAGTGGATAAAATACATAAAAGACATTTATTTACTGTCTTCCAAAACATGGCGTGATTTAAACAAATGCTAAATGGAAGATGCCATACACAAGACTACATTCTGTATGACTCCATTTATATCACATTCAAAAACAGGCAGAACTTTTAATGCCCCTGAATTGTAATACATTGTAAAATGGTTAAATGATATCTTTTATGTTACATATATTTTACCACCAAAAAGAGACAAAAAAGAAGTAACCAGCACAACCTAATCTAATGAGTTGAAGGTCATGAGAGTGGCTGCTGGTGGGAGTACCAGTGACTGGAGGGGGCCAGGAGGGGATCTTGGGGGGGTGGTGGTAAGTTTCTGTTGCTCATCTGAGTGCGGGCTACACAGGTGGTTCGCTTCATGAAGATCCATTGGACTGTATGCTGTGACTGGCATACTTTCCAAATCTGTGTTTCACTCCAATAAAACGTTTACCCAAAGAAAGATGCTCAATAAGTCTTAGTTGACTTGATTTAACTTGACTGGGGTTTTGGTCACATGTATGAAAATTGACTCTATTCTTCAGTTGCTGCAGGGATTTGGGCAGAGATAATTGAATAAAATTATGTCACTGAATAATATTTCTATTACTTCTTTCTTGCAAAAACTGAATTAGGTTTACGGAAACCAGGGCAAGATTTTGTCAGCATTTAAACAACAAAGTGGCCACTCTTTGAAGCTGCTTCTTCGAAGCTCTGGAGGCACATTGAAGCTTCAACAGTCAATTCAGCGTTAGTCTAACAGTCAGCTGTGGGTTACAGGGCACATAGAGCGTTTCCCTTAAAGGTTCTGCCTCTGTGTAGCATTGTGGGAGAGTGACTTTCTTGTCATCTCTGACAAGAGGTCAGTTCTCTGGCAGAGGCCAGGGAACTATCTGGAAGGGATGCTCTGCAGAGAGTGCCGGTATCATGGGGAGGTTGAACAGAATAACTTACAATGACCTCTTTAATTCCCAAGTCCTAGTTCTAGAGTTCCTATCTATGCAGTTGTAAATGACTACTAAATATGAGTTCTTGTCTCTGTGTCAGTTTCTTTTGCACTAATTTTGTGAAAGGAAGTCATAGAGGTCACAGAGTAGAACCATTGCTCTTAGAACACTGTATTAATTTTCTAACGCTGCCATAACAAATTATCATAAATTGGGTGACTTAAAACAACAAAAATGTATTCTTTCACGGTCGTAGAGGCCAGAAGTCCAAAGTCAAGATCCATTGACTTGTCCATTCTCCCTCTGAAAACCTGTAGGGGAGAAACTTTCCTGGTTTCTGCCCATTTCTGGTGGTTCCTGCAATCCTGAGCATTCTTTGGCTTGTAGCTGCATCACTCCAATCTCTATTTTCATCTTCACATGACCTTGTTTTGTGTGTGTGTCTGTGTCTCTCTGTATCCTCTCTCCTTTTTATAAGGATAACAGTCATTGGATTTAGGGCCCACCCCAAAGCCAGGATGATTTCATCTGGAGATCCTTAATTACATTTGCAAAGACCTTATTTCCAAATAAAATCACAGTCACCTCAGTTCCAAGAGGTTATAAATTTTTTTTGGCAGGGGAGCACTAATCAACCCTCTATAGACACCTTGCAAAAAAGAAAAAGAAAAAAAAATCAACTTTAAAAACATACTAAGGCCTGCAATAGATAGAAAGAGAGTGTTTAAGAGAATGTTTCGTGTTAGTTCTCAAGAATCCTAGGGGCTCAGAGAGGAAGATGATCCACTCATCCATTTGTGCAGCAAATTATTATTGTACCCCTGAGATGTACAAGGCAGTCTACTAGGGCTGAGTGTAGAAAGGTGAATATAAAGAAACAGAAGCCATCCTCATGGCATTTCTGGTTCCATGGGGGAGATCAGTATTAGCCTACCAAATGCGAAAACAAATCTATTACTGCTAATTGTTAAGGAAGCTATCTATACCTCTTACACTGAGAGGGAATTACATTGGTGGCGGTGGAGGGGTTCTTCTTCTTACTTGCGGGTCTGTCAGGAAATTTTTCTCTGAGGAGATGACATTTAAGCTGAAACCAAAAGATGAATAGGAATTAGATCATTCCTATTCATGGGAAGATCATTCCAGGTAGGTAGAGTGGTAAGTTCAGAGTGCAGAGAGGAAGCCGCTGTGGTGACATGATGGTCAAGGTGGAGGATGCAGAGCAGGGTGCCAGGAGCCCAGTGGTGCACACATGGTGGTTCACATTCAGGATTTGGGAGTCCCTGCAACAGGACTCCCCAGAAGGTTTTAAGCAGAGGAATGGCAAGCTCTGAATTTCATTTTATGTGATCCCACTGGTTGATATGTGGAGAAGAGATAGGCACAGAAAAGTATCACCTGTGGGCTGAATATGATAAGATGACAGAAGTGGCTAGAGTAGAGACCTTGATACCCAGGAAACATTCTATATATTCCTGCTGCTTGCAGGTGATGGGGAGGGTCCCCAGTGGATTATTTCCCAGGCTGAAAGACAATCCTGACTGAATCGACTTTTTTTTTTTTTTTTGAATAGAGATTTGTATAACTCCATCATCTAGATAGCATTGACTTTTTAAAAAGATGAAATGAAAATCACTTTCAAATGGATCTTATTTAAAATTAATGAAAGGGGATTTTATTATATATCTTTGCTCATTTGCTACTAAAAATTTGGGAATTATATTCTGGTTTGGGATATAGATCCAGAATTTGATTTGTGCAGATGGGCATGCCCTGCCTTGACTCTCGTGCTTACTCGTTAGATTCTGGAAGTGCTATCACACAGGATGGGAAGGCCTTCCTAGAAAAGTGTGAGTCTCTCAGACCTAGAAATAGTGGCCTGTGGTGCCTCTGAACCAGCAGCGCACCCCGTATCCTACCAGAAAGCTGCAGGGGACAAGAAGAGAAAATTAAGATGAGATGAGATGTAAGGAAAGATGTCTTCCAACCATGAAAATGACATGACAGTTTCACTTGTTATTAGACTCTGTTTGAGCTATGAACATGCATGGGTCTCTCCCACAGGATTCTCTAACATACTGCTTCTTCCAGCTCCCTATATAATTGGCTGAGAGAAGGCTAGCATCTGACTGTAGCAAATGAGTTCATTCTTCTGGCAGGCAATCACCTTACAGATGAGCCACATGGTCCTCGTGCCGGAAATCCTCTCATCTGAAGCATAACTAATGTTATGTACACATCTTCCATTCCAACCTGGGCTCCTCCAGCCCCCTTAAAAAGGTATATAATCCTTACAGAGTACCTGGGCACCAGAATTGGGCCGGGACAGAGATGGCCTTGGCAGAGGGCTCTGGCACCACTGGCCCATCTGCATAGTATTGTCCACATGAGTAGGCTGCCCCATCGAAATCAACAGGACCGTATGGCGATGTTCAGATCTGAAATTATTCCAAATGGGTTCCTGTGTAGTTACAACTCTGTACTTGCAATCTTTGTGATTTCAGTTTGGAAAGTCATTCAAGTGAATAATTTAATGTTGGGCTGTTCCTTCTGTTTTCCCGTCAAGCTCACAAAATTCTTAAAAGAGCTTTATTATGAGCAAACCGACTGTGTTTAACAGGACATTGGGGGGCTACACTTGTGTTTGTTCGAAGTCTAAAGGTCGGATTTGACTTTATCAGCTTGACACTGGGTTTTATGAAAACAGGTCCTAGGTGTGGGAAGCCAACTTTTAACTCTCAGATGGTGTCTTACCTGGAGAGAGAAAACCTAGGTTATCTGTGAACAGAGAATTGGCTATTGACCTCAGACGAGGTGGGAAGACTTTGACTTCACTAAGGAAAAATATCACCATTATTAAAGTCTCAGTGATCCTCTTCATTCATGCCTCTTGACCCCTGATTCTTGTACAAGTTTGATGGTCTCCTGGCCATAGAGGTACCTCAAATCACTTTTTAGAATTAGGTAAAATGCATTTTGCATTCACTGTTATCAAAGTTGTGCACACACATGACTTCAAGAGCGCTAGAGTTCTGCAAAGCTTGCTGTAAAAACATCACTCCTTTGCCACTACATCTCAACTCTTCTCCCCTTCCCAGAGGTAACTGCATTGACGGACTTCCCTGGTGGCGCAGTGGTTAAGAATCCGCCTGCCAGTGCAGGGGACACAGGTTCAAGCCCTGGTCTGGGAAAATCCCATGTCCCGCGGAGCAACTAAGCCCGCGTGCCTAGAGCCCGTGCTCCGCAACAAGAGAAGCCACAGCAATGAGAAGCCCGCGAGCCGCAAGGAAGAGTAGCCCCTGTTCTCTGCAGCTAGAGAAAGGCCGCGGGCAGCCACAAAGACCCAAGGCAGCTAAAAATAAATAAAATAATTAATTAAAAAAAAATGAATTCCTCTAGCTGATTTTTATGGAATTTTTCTCCATATTTCTAAGTAATATACATACATTACTCCTTTTTAATTTTTCCATTTTGAGCATTATCTACTGACTTTCCTCTGTGACAAATATAGAGTTGATTTCCTTTCATACCCATTCACCTTTACGCTATATGTGCCCTGTTCTCATCCTCACATTCCCAATAAAGTTTTATCTTAATTTTGTTTAGATCGATATTCAGTGTTTACAGTACTGAAGCAGATTATACTGTGCGTACATTTGTTTTCCAGTATAATTTTTCCCTCTGGAGTTAATCATTGTCCTTTGTATGGTTTTGGGTTTTTTCTTTTTTTTTTTTTTTTTTTTAGTTTTAATGTATTCTTCGCTTCATTACGAACCTAAATCACCTCCCAATTATTCAGACAATATCGGTAGATTGTCTCTTCCTGAGGCACTCGCTCCCATAGACTCCTGACCTGCTCCAGTCTGAAAAGATTGACTGCTACTCAGTGGGCACTGCTATGACCCAAGGTCTCCTTTCATGACCATTCTGAGAACCCTCTCCTCTTCCCTTCTGTATGCAGCACCAGTTTCCTGAAGCTCTTGTCTTCTTTATTCTCCCCTTTTGGTGGATTATATCGCTCAGTAGCTTCCTGAGAAAGGATTCATGGGGGGTGTGGGAGGGTAGAATTAAAACTTTGCACATCAGAAAATGTTTTTATTCTACCCTCTCACTTTATTAGTAGTTAAATTGGGTATAGGATTCCTATCACAATTTGAGGGTATGGCTCTATTGTCTTACAGCTTCCACATTTGCTTTTGAAAAAATCTGATGCATTCTGATATCTGATTCTTTTAGGTTGTCTGTCTCTTGGTCTCTTTGTCTGTCTCTTTTTGGAAATGTACAGGATGTTCCCTTTGTCTGCAGTGACCTAAAGTCTTATGATAGACATCCTTTGTTAGGGATATCTGTCATGGTGTGGATATAGACCTGTTTAATATGGATTTGTGTGTCCTTCAATTCTGGGGAATTTTCTTGAATTAGTTTGTCAATAATGTCTTCTCTTCCATTAGCTTCATAAAATGTTCCAGAAATCTTTTCTCTTTCTTTTTTTTTTTTTTTTTTTTTCCGAGATTGGAGCTCTAGAACTGATCCACTAATTTTGTTTTTCTCTCATATTTTACATATTTTTGCTCTCATTTCTAGACTACATTTTTAAAATTCAAATGGAATATTTCTATTGTCAATAAATAATTTTTAAAAAAAATTCAAAATGCAGTCATGATGAATTAGACACAGAATTCAACACAAATACAAATCAGAAGATCTACCGGTGATTGTGTCATTATGGGTAGCATAAAATCTGTCTGCTGTTACCATAAGTGGGATAATTACTGTGGGTCAGAGAGTAGGCCAAAACTGAGGAATTGTAGAACCTCAAGGGTAGGCTAGAACATAAAGGAGAAAAGCCTAAAAAAGGGTAGGCATTGCGTTAGCAGTCCTTCAGACCAAATTACCATCCCAGGAAGGACATGAAGACCATATTTAAAGCACTCTGTCTGAGTTCTGGAGGGTGAAACTAGGCCATGGGAAGTCCCTACAACTGGGATACTTGAGGTCAGACAAATCACTTGATACTGGAACCCCAGATCACAAAGACACACAAGACAAATTCTAGAAGTGAAAAGATGAGTGGTCCTAAACCTTACCCTCAGGCACCCTAATTCCCTGATTTGCGTCAACATGGCTAATTGCAGACCCACCAGCTTGTGAGCCTGAGCCCTTTAAGCTGCCTGGTCAATATTGTCTCAGGACTGGAAATGGTGGCTTCTATGAGCTGAAAATCTTCAACGTCACAGCTGTGAAGAGTGGGCTGGGAAGAGTCAGAGAGGGATGATTGTGAGTATTTCAGACCTCCAGTGACTACCCGTCACTTTCTCCACCAAATACAACTTTATTTTTCCTTTAACTGCCCCTGTTCTCTTGTTTTAATAGGTTTTCCCTCTCATACCCTATTTTTAATCTGATCTCGCCTGTTTTACTTCACCTGCACTTCTTTTTTTTTTTTTTTTTTTTCCTCTTACTTCACAAATTTTGCCTGGTAGCCTCAGAATTCTACAGCTCTCCTCACCTTGAAATTGTAACTTAAGTTGATCCAGAAATCTTCCCAAGATTTACCAAGAGAATAATATGATCGATACATCTTATTTACTTTCTGTCCTTTAGCAGTCATTTGTATGCTTACTAAACCTTGTGTTCCCTTTTTTCATAGTAGCCTAAAGCCTTCTTGAAGCAGAGACTATCTTATGTTAATCATCGTTCAAACCTCCTACACACAGAATCAGCATACGTACACCAACACGGTGAGCACACCCAAGTGCATCTGGCCCTCTCTACAAACTTCTTCTCCTTGGGTGGCATCTCAGCTTTCCTTCAGTCTTACCTGCTATGAAAGACTAATCTCAGGAAACAATAAGGATATAAACCTAAATAAAGCTGTTACCTCTTTCAGAATTTTTTACCATTGAAACCCCATCTTGCTGGTCAGTGAAAGGCTTTCTCACTAAAGAAAGGAATAGTGAAGTAGAAACTAAGAGGAGTATTTTGGTTGCCAAGGATCCTCTCCATTCTCTTTCAAAACATTCCCTGTAGACAGCTGCCCAGCAGGCCACATCAATAGCAGTCCCTTGTGTAGTCTGTGATTGATTAGCCAAGGACACCTGCCCGTAGGTGGCCACACTTCCCCTGAGGCTGAAGCACCTTTTGCAGGAGGAAATAAACACTAGACTCATGGACGGAGCTCCTGACGAAGGAGGCCTCAGAGAGGTAACCCATGCCAGGATCTGAGCAAAGCTGGGAGCCTAGGTGATCAATACACACCTCACTCCCCACTGTGCATAGCACTGCCTCTTGAAGTCTCGGCTCTGTCTTTGGATGTAGCCATGATCAATCATTAACTCCATTTCCCGCCACTCTCCTCCTTCTGGAGAATGGGATGTAAGGCTGAAAATTCCAAGTTTCTAATCATGGCTTGGTCTTTTCTGGTGACCAGCCCCCATCCAGGAGCCCACCAAGAGTCACTTCATTAGGATAAAAGACACTGCTTTCACCCAGGAAATTAGAAGGGTTTTAGGGGCTCTGTGTCAGGAACCAAGATCAAAGGTCAAATATTAGAACTAAAGATACTCCTAATGTTCTCATCAGTTAGGAAATTACAGGGGTTTCAGGAGCTCTGTGCCAGGAACCAGGGCCAGAGACCAATATATACTTTTCCTATTATCTCACAATGGGAAAGGATAGTTTTACTTCACTAGGAATTTGGACTTCATGTGTTAAATGAAGTAGATGGTTTGGACTGAGATGACATTACAGAGAGAGAAACAAGAGACTGGGTAAGGCAATAGAGATAGAAAATATAAATTGGAAATGAAATGAATACCAGGTCCTCAGCTTTAATCCTTCCTTTCCTCAGAAGAGATCCGTACACGCATGGCTGCTCACTGTTGTTTGGATCAGATGTTCATGGTTGAGTTTCCACTTCTAAGCAATCTTGTAATAACACTTTTATACTTTTTGAAATCTTTTTACACATATTATCTCATTTAATCGGGTGGAACAGGTTGAGCTTCCAATAGCATTCCCATTTCAAAGATAAAGTAAATGGAATGACAGAGAAGTAAAGTGACTTGCTTGAGGTCACGCTGATAGTGAGTCATCAAATTTTGACCAATGTTGATCATGATAAATGGTCAGCTGTTGAATGCTTACTACAGGCCTTATGCTAACACTTTATTTTAAAAATTCCCAACCACTCTAGAAGATGGGTAGCGACATTTAGTCTTGCTTTATGGAAAAGAAAAGAGGATAAGTGACTTGCTAATGTCATATAACTGATAAGTGGCAGAAATTGGGTTTAAATCTAGAAATGCTTGTCTCCAGAGTCTGTGATCTTAACCACTATTTATAAATAGTTTGTCTCTGTAACCTAGCAATTCTCCTTCTCCTGATACCTAGTGATTCTTGCACAGTATGGTCACTTTTCTATTGAATCCCATCTCTCTCCACTACAGGACCTTCATTTTAGTCAGTTTCACTAGTTGTAGCATCATCTCACATCTTCTCTGCTGGTCCACATATATCGCTTCTTCCATATTTCTTCTTCCATATACCTCGCTTCTCTAGCCTCCCAACACACCAGATTCTTCAGCATTATTTGTGTATATGTCTCTTCTTTCTCTAGTTATTTTGGAAATATTTTAAGCCATGAACAGTTTTCGTAAGTTTTATATTATATTTTAATTTTTTGCAGTGGAATTCAGGCCTGTGAACTCCAAATGTAATCCTTTGATCAAAAGCACAGTCTCTAGATTCAGGAAGACTCAAGTTCAAGTCCTGGCTCTGCCCCTTACTGATTGAATGACAATGGTCATATTATGTGGCCTCTCTGAACCACCGAGATGAGTCTATTCATCTATAAAATGGAGGTAATGGTCACGCCAAATTATAGGTCAGATGCAAGGAGTATTCTAGGTAATCTATAATAGATATTTAACATAGTGTGTAGTAGCAGATTAAAAATGATGCAACGATGGAAGCTGCTATAAATGTTATCGTCATTATTAATCGTAATCATGAAAAGAAAGCTATGAGCTTTGGGAAACATCCCACACCTGACATTTCTCTTGCTTAGTAAATCCCTGGGTATTTTTTATGAGTCTAATAAATAGGAGTCTCTCCCATATAACTCAAGATGAAAAGTGTATTCATCTATTTTGATAGAAGCCATCTCTTAGATATGATACTGGAAGTAATAGGTGTGTTGCTGCAAGAACACCATATTCCACAGTCAGGAAAAAAACACTCAGAAATGGAAATCCACAGTGATGAGTTCTGAAAATTAAAAATTACTTTACCTTGTGATATCTTCCAGCCCTTTACTGTCATTGGATCATGAAAACAGTACCATTCTTTTGAAAATAACTGTAGCTGACCAACACTTTTTAATATGGTCAACAGGAGCATCTCTTGTTTGTCTGAAGCTGCTATGGGCTAATAAATGATTGGGATAAGGACTTAGAAACATGACAGCCAGTTCTGACATGAAGCCGACAGTGTAATGAATAACAGAGTTTCAGGATCCTGCAACTTTGATTGCCCTTCCTCCTCCTGTTTGCTTTGTTCATCTCCAAGAAGAAAATGATCCGCATTTGTAATATCACCTAATCCTGCTGTTGGACATTAAACATTGATTTTAAACATTAAAAACTGCTGAGCTTGCGGGTTTATGACCCTCAGATACTTTTATTTATCTATTTTTAAATTTTAATTTCTTTATGTTGAAATGGCCAAATCCACTGAATTGAAAGGAAATGAGATCTGGAAGCTGTGACTTTTCATGAAGTGTATCCAAATACAGCTGGTCGGGAGAGGATGACAGGGGGGTTTTGCTGCTGGTGCTGGCTGGAAGGGCAAGGCTGAAGTATACACATTTGTTATTGAATGCTTTACAATTTGGTTATGTTTGGATTATGGTTTTTAAAATATCTTTGGGTTTTGAAAACCTCAAACAATGTATCTATAGCCCATGGCCCATCAGTTTTATTGTGGCTTTCATTTTAGAGAGAAAGAGTGGTTTTGCATTTACAATGAATTAGCTGTTTATTTTCCCAACTCTCCCATTTCATTATAGTGATGCAATTCATTCACCTAATGGTAAACAGTTTTTTCTAATGTCTGGTCAGTACTTGGCTCAAACTAGAAGGGTTTCATTTTTAGTGTGTCGGTGTGTCGCCATAAAACAATTTAGCTTTTGTGTTGACAAGGATGAGACTGCTGGGATTTATAAGTGCCTCTCCTGTGGAATTATGACTGTGTGCCCTGCCTCTCCCTTCTTCTTTGTTAATGAATAAAAGTGAGAAGTATTGTGAAGAGATCATAAGCTATTTTTTAAAAAATCAGTAGTTATTACTGATACCAATTATTTGGTGCCTGTAGCCTTAGAAATAAAGTTCTTTGTCTTACCAGAAACAGCTAAAGTGCAGAGACACTTCGATGATATCTCACCAAGTGTGCAGACTAACAATTTCTCTGTATCGTTTTATTGCATATGTGCTCCATTTCTCAGGGCTAGGTGGTTTGCCTTTCTTGCCTCCCAAGATTGTTATACATGAAATTATAAGGATCATTGTATTTTGATACATCTTCTAGAATGTTGAGAGGCAATGGGAGGAGACAGGTACAACCTATGTGAAAGATGATTTCCTCAATTCTTTGTTGAGATAAGTGCATTGTAAATGGGAACGTACTGTGGTATATTGGCAGGCAAGTCATTCGAGCCTCTGGATATAGAGAATTACAATGTTGTGTCTGTGTCCTGTCATTTTATTTTGTACTCACATGAACAGTTGCAGGAATGCACAAACTAACATATCAGTTATGGAAGAGCCGAAATGAGGGCCTGCAGATGGATGAGTTTCAATAGACAGGGTCGAGGGTCCTGAAGGATGATTTCATTGACTTGTTGCATCTCTGGTGCAAACAAGGATTCGAGAGCTATCAAAAGGGAAGATTGGTCTCTAGAATCTCCAGGGATCTATGTGAATAGTGTGTATTTGGAGAAATGATTACAAATAGTAATGGGCTCTGAGAATCACAAATCAGAAAGCACGTGCTCTGAGACCTTACAGCCCATAAGATCAAATTCAGGAAAACTGGATTTTTAACAATTGTATGTATGTATGTACGTATGTACGCATTTATTTTCTCTAAATCTAGTTTCTACCTTGAATAAAACTACTATAATAGGAAAGAAAAAGTGTTAACAAATAGGCAGTATCTAGGGCTTGATTTAGTGGTCTGTTTTGTTGTTGTTTGCCTATTCTTTGACTTGGTGGTCATGCCCAAGTCTTTAAGGAAGCCCTAACTAATTATTACTCCCTTGATGTTTCTGTCTCTTTGAATACCCAGAAACAGGAACTACACCCACCTTTGCTGAATTATACATTCAGATTTTAATGCATGCAATTTTTCCTTCTTTGGGGATTACAATTTTGTACTATGCTGAGGTCAGTGAGAAACATTGACTGCTGTCAGAGTCCCACATTGGATGTGATGTTTGGGAGGACTGGTTTGGATGGTTCTGGTTCAAGAGCTAGTCCACATGAGTCAGTTCTTTTAATGATAGACCCACAGAATGTTAGACCTGGCAGGGACTAGGAAATCACTTAGTCCAAGCTCTTCACTTTGCAAAGGAAGAAAGTGATATTTAAAAAAAAAAAAAAGAGGATTCATTGTCCAAGGCCATGCTGTATGGATGGGATCATTAGGAATAAAATTTAGGTTTCTCGGCTTTAAATGTTTTACAAATGCCTTGAAATATTGACTTTAAAGCTGAGTAAAATCCACTTATTTCAAAGATTTAATAACACAGTTTTTACATAAGCAAGTAATTTTGTGTAATCTTTACTGAACTTTTTTTTTTTTTTTAAATGAACATTACATGTGATTCTTGTACAGAAGGGTCTGAGCCAGTGGTTTTTAAATGGAGATGGTTTTGCTCTTCCTCGTGACATTGATAAGGCCTGGAGACATTTGTGATTGTCACAACTGGAAGGGGAGAGGAAAGGGTACCTGCATGTAAAGAGAGACCAGATAGGCTGCTAAACTTTCTACAGTGCACAGGTCAGCTCCCCCCAACAAAGAATTATACAGTCATCCAGCCCCAAATGCCAATAGTTCCAACACTGAGAAACCGTGGTCTAAGGGGTGCCCTTTGTTTGTCTTTTTTACTTATTAATCTTCCATGGTTCTAAGCAAAAATCCAACAAGAACAGGGCTTCTATGGACCCAAATACATCTATGTTACCATGATCGATATTTACAAGAAACTCTTGACAAGGATGTAAAATACTGAAGATGTTTGTGAGTACTGGGTTCCTTGTGTAAGAATTTTTACGTAATTAAAAGCTGGCACAGCTCAACAATAATCACTCAAAACACATGCTGGCCATAAGCATAAAGGATGGCCCTGGTGGAATTCAGACCTTCTTAAGCAGATCAACACGTATGTGTGGGGAGAGACCAGGAAGACCAACAAAAATCTAGAAGGGTTAGGAAATGGCTGTGTGAGAGGCTTTGGAAGACACCTTCTCTTGTTCAGATGAACTCTCACAGTTTCTTGAGAGAAATCAGATAATGTAACGACTCTTTGCACCCCAGGAGTTAGGCATCTTCAGACGTCATTGGTTTTCTAGAGCAGCTGCTTAATCTTTATCCCCTGTTGCAAACAAACCACCAGACTGCAATACCGCCCAACAAAAGAATAAAATTTGTCCATCTATCATTAAGATAACTGTTATTGATTAGTCTCCTTGTAATTTTCTGCTTTTTGTTTTCAGATTTGGTTATAAATCACACCCAAAACAGGCACCCAGACTGTGTTTGTGTCTATTATGTGGTTCTGATAAGGCTGGGCAGCGTTTTTCACCTTCCTGATGCAAGTTATTGAGATTGATTGAAGTGCTTTGCTGGTCCTATCCTAGACACTGTGTAATTAATGTTTCATTATGTTAATACATGCAAATGTGAAAGTGTGTGTTTGATTGGGAGGTGAGAGAACAAAAAAGGATTAAAGAGTTCACTCCAAAGTACAAATTAATTTATTGAATTGCTAACTGGCCTCTGAGGAATGAGGGAGTAGGCTTCAAAACAAAACAAAAAAATGCACAAAAAGAAAGAGCTGTGCATGTCTGTGTCATTCAGAAGTGGTACAGTTGACAATTATAAAAAGGATATTCAGTCATATGACAGAGGGCTTGTCCATGCTGTGGTTTCAGCAGTCCACATCTCCCTCTCTAGTAAAAGGGTTTAGGATGAGGAAGTTACAGATCATTTCCTCTTTACATACACGAGCGTTTATACCTATACAGAGTGCATTAAGATCATACCGAAACATTCATGCAATATAAAGATCTTTCATATTCAATCAGTGGTTGGCTTCATGACATTATTTTAGTTGTAGAAGGGATTTTAATCCCAAATCAATCATCCACAGATCTACCCCAATGATTTGCTTATTATTGCATGTTTCTTCCTGGTCTTCATGGTGATAATTTTGATTATTTCCTACTATATCATTATATTTGTGTTCTGTGATTTACGTATCTATTTCCCTGATATTAAACAGATAATATGTTTCAGTATAGCTGGATTTGCTATGATATCAAACATTGCAATGAACTTTTCTTTTTTATATATACAGTGATTTTTGTCCCATTGAATTATTTTCTTGAGGTAGCTTCTTAGGAGTGAATTTACTAAATCCTAAATTTTTATGGCTTTAGATATACATTGCTTTCTTTAGAAACATTCCCACTCCCAATATCTAGCCTAGAGACTTACGGTTACTGAATTTAACTCAACCTAGACTTTACTAAATTGTGATAACTTTAAGGTTGTCATATTAAGTTGTTTTAGCCAATCATACCTAAAGGTAGGTAAATGATCGAAACTTCCTCTCCACTAGATGATGCTATTTTGAATAGATTTTTAAAATGGGAAGCTGAAGAAAGAAGAGTTTAGAAAGTAAGATTCAGCCAGGAAGGGAAGGGCTAGAGGGAATTTTGAGAAGAGAACACTAATGCCAGTAGGAGAGCACTGGATACCCAGGAGGTGGAGGGCAGAAAAGGGCTTTGGAAGAGAAGGTTAGAGAATGCTATGTAAACACGATTGTTTCCTATCCAGATTTATTTACTGGAGGTATTACAGGGACATCATTGTAATATATTCTAGCCTATTAGTGTGTTGCATAATTTGCTTATTTATTTTTGTTTAGGTTTTTCTTTGGGTTTTGTTGTTGTTGTTGTTGTGGGTTTTTTTTTTTTGCTTTCATTTCTAGTGATTACTTGGGAGGAAGGGGCAGGGTGGGTATCTTTTCTTACTGTCTGTGGCTGTTTTCCTGCTACAGTGGTAGAGTTGAATAGTTTGCTCCACATGCCAAAAATATCTACTCTCTGGCCCTTGACTGAAAAAAAAAAAAAAAATGTAGACTCCCGATATAGAGAAGCAAATCTGACAGTCAGAAATGGAGTTTGGAATCAAAGATAATATTTCAAATTCAAACTCATCCATTGGGAAAATTATAATTTGTTATAGTTTTTTCCTCCCTAAAATCAACATAGTAATAATTTCATCAGCTGGTTGAAAATTAAATCATATAATGGGTTTAAGTACTGATCCCCTTGTTCTTCCCTCCTATAAATGAAGAACTTCAAAACTATGATTAGTGTTCACGGTATCTAGTAGTTATTTGTGCACTGTCCTGATGTGGTCACATGAGGATCCATTAGTACTATGTAAATTAAAAAAAAAAAGTATTCTGTATGAATTAATAAATTAATGCAACCAAAAATACCAACTTAATCTTCTGTAATTTTCCCCTGTTTTTAGCTGTGGTCATGCTAAACTGTTAGTTGCTGATGTCAGCACTGACTAGAAAGGTTTCCTGAATGTATTTATTTGTGTCAAAGCATTGAACCCACCACTATTAAGCAAAAGGACATAGAGTTGTGAGTCATTTAATGTGATGGAACAGGGCTCTTGCCTATGATCCCAACTCTCATGCTTCATTCTGCCGTTATTCTTCATGGTCAAAGCCAGTGGAGTTAATAGTGTCTGAGTGGCCGCAGTCCTTTCTACCATGATTCATATGTCATTTTTCACAGTCATTTTGCAAACTGACAGGGGAGTGTGACAGTTTTTGGTTCACAGTCCCCTTCACTCAGACACATCACATCTTTAATCACTTGGTTTCAATTTATTTGTAGCTCCAGGCCAGTATGACGAACCCACAGCCATGTCTTTCCAGTTATTACCAGGAGGTGTTCCAATAAACATCGACCTTTTACCCCTACCCAAAGACATTTCCATTAACGAGTAACCAACATTTAGTGAGAATAAGGCAATCATTCTTTAAATACAAATTTAACAAAAACTCCAGAAACATGACAGTATATCATACCTTTCAGCAATAGAAATGTATATACTATATTTCAATATAGTTAATTCTGAATGCTTCTAGCTCCTGACAAGATTTCTCACTATCAGATAAAAATAAACAGATTTCAAAAAAGAGTGCAAGTTTGAACATCTGTGTCACCTTTAAAACAGTGATAGGTCGGAGACTATGCCTCCCAGGTTGCCTCAAACAAGTCTAGTTTACACATGTTGTCCTGGCATAATTATAAATTGAGTTCTCTTTCAGTCTCAAAAGTATCAGATTTATATAAAAAAAATATGTGATTATCCTAGTGATCACACTAGTGATTTAGCTTGAAACTAGCCAAGAGCAAAATGTACAGTGCCATAATTAGCCTGTCCTCCTATTATACATTTTTTGTTAAATTTTACTTTTTTTAACATTGGTGGTGAAAAAAAATTGACATGCTGATGTTCAACAGCAATCCCACCTAAAAGCTACTTTTAAAACCTTCACGAACTGCGTTACTGACTTTCTATCTTGGAGATGCCCAAGTGGGCATCCATGAAAGCCTTTAATCTACAGTGTCTGGTTATGAGCTTCTTTGGGTCCTGCTTGCCCATAAATGGCAGATTCCAGGTGAATCCTGCAGTGGGTAAACCAAACTTTGGGCCTACTGGAAAGTAAGACTAAAGGAAGCTCAAAATGTTCACTGTCTTTCCTTTATTCATCTTTGGTTCATTGAACATGTTAAAGATATTCTCTTGCCCTGAGACTAACGCCACCTAACACTTTTTAAAATTATTATCTATTATGTGTTCATCGGTGCTAAACATAAATAGGGAAGGAGATTTAAACAAAATAGTAGTCATAGTTCTTGATTTTGAAAGTAGCAGATCAGATATTAATATATTTGGTAGATCAATACAGATTTTCTGGGCTAATCAAAATTTGGGAGGCCTGATATTTATAAATTCTGATGATCAAATGCCTTGTTTCTTCTAGATCCAGTTATGTGGGATAAATCTGGGTTTTGTGATTGAGGGACAGTCTCAAGGAGAAAATAAGGTAGAAAAAGGTTTTCTGCTTTGGTGTTATTCCTCCAGCCTTTTCCCCCACCATCCTGTTTGTTCATGCATAGGCGCCTGGGTCTCCTGTTTGTTGATGGAAGTGCAGGGCAACTGTATTCCAATGGGCTCTTCCCAGACCATCCCAGACCTTGACCCATGATTTAAGGTGGTAAATAACCCCCAACCCTAACCTCCAGACCACCCCCTACACAGGATAATAAACCTGACTGTATGTAAGTGACTTTGATCATTATCAGTTCTTTTCATGTCTGTATTATTCATTCCCCTGGCTCTGCAATAGCAAAGGCGTATTTTTCAAGCTGTGTTTTAACTGGAGAGAAAAAGAATTGAAAAGGGGAGAGAGAAGATTTTATTTATTTGATTACATTAAAAGATAGTAACTGCTTTGGCTAATATGATTTAACACATACTAATTACGGTTTTTAAAATTGCAGTTCTGGTATATATCATACAAATCAAAATGTTATACAACCAAAAGTAACCCCCTCTTTATCTTCTGGTGACATATATTAAGTCCCTGCCTGTTCTGATCGTTAGGTAATATGAGGTTAAAAGAGCTGAAGGCATTAGTTGAGAACCCATAAGTGGGGCAGAACAAGAGAAGAAGCAGATGCATTTGTCTGGGATCACGGGTTGTGAGGGGAAGAAGTGTCTCCAGCTGATGAATTATAAGGGAGCCCACACTTGAGATGGAGGCCTGTGGACCACACTCAGTGAACTCAGCACATTTTCTGCTCTCAATTTTGCGTTTCATCTGAGAATTGTGTATAAATTTACTTCTGAGTGTTTTATGGTAACACTTGGGCCTCTCAGTGGAATTACAGTTTCTATCATTCAAGGGAACCTGCTGTTTATTATTTAGATAAATTTAAGGCATTTACTCTTCCTCAATTGAGACACAGAAGATCATTGCTTTGACCCTTACTGATTTTCTTTTCAATTAGAGACAATGTGAAAGGAATTTGTTAAAGGTCAAATAAGATAAATACATAAAAAGCAACTGGATAGAAGGTTGTCCAGGAATGGTAAAAAGTGGCGACGCAACCTCAGGAACCCACAGGTCACCACTGGTGATACTATAAGTCCCTAGTTCTTCAGGACTGAGAGTTACCCAGATGTCTTTTTTTAAAATAACTTTATTGAAGTATAATCAACATACAAAGTCTGTACATATTTAATGTATACAACTTGATGAGTTTGGAGATAAGTGTAAACCTGTGAAACCATCACCAGGATCAATGCCGTAAACATATCCATTGCCTCCAAAAGTCTCCTGCCACCCTCATTTTTTTTTGTTATTAAAAACACAGCGTAAGATCCATTAGTACAACATTAGTACAACAATTAGTACAACATTAAGTATACAACTATAGGCACCATGCTGTACAGTCGGTCTCTAGGATTTATGTATCATGCATAACTGAAATTTTATAGCTTCTTTAAAGCCAGTGGAAAAACTCTACTGTGCTATAGCGCAGCAGGCTAGACTGTACTGGCTTAATTGCAACAAGAAAACAAAAGAAATAGCTTTCCCCTTCACCTTGAATATTTATTCATGTAAGATGAAAAAAGCTAACAAGACTGTTTTCCTTTTCTCTGGGGCTTTTTAGTAAATGATGATATGATAATAACATGTGTTGCATGTATCATCAGTAATTAGAAGAATACATTTTCCACAGAATCCCCAACCACTCTGTTTGCTAAGCAAACAGCAGGCAGCAGGGACATGAGACAGGCCAGGGAGTGTCCAGAGGCAGCGAGGAGAAGCACAGGAAGAGAGAGGACGGATGAAGCATGTGGTCTGTGGTCCTGAACTAGAGGGCTGTTAGAAGGAACAAGGTAGTGGGGGAGCTACATAGCCATTTAATAGATATTTAATGAGATGCATGAATGAATGAACAACTATAATGAACTTCACCTGTGTGCATGGCCTATCGACCAAATATTCTTATTAAAGTTTTTGTAACTGGTAAATCCATTACCGAGAGGAATGCAGCTTTGAGGGTGGTGAGTTTAGCACAAGGTGGCAGCTCCAAGCTTGAATCCCGTTCACTGTGAATTAGCAGATGATTAGCAGAATTATCTTCTTAGAACAGGGGTCAAAGACTACAGCCTGGAGGGACGGCCAGATTTGGCCCTTACCCTCTTTTTAAAATAATGGTTTGTACATTTTTAAATGGTTAACTTTTAAATCATCCTAGAAATAACTATATAATATCCTCAATGTTGCCTCTTGGCCCACAAAGCTGAAAAATATTTACTATCTGGCCCTTAATAGAAAAGAAAGTTGGCCAACCCTTCTTCAGACTGCTCAAGGAAATCTTATCAGTATGAATATTGATAATTTTTGTTTTTATTGACAGTAATATTGAGTAATCTTTATCATTCACAACCAATCTAAGAGAATGAGATCCATTTTTTTTTTACCTCTGTTTTGATTTTCTTTCACTGATATAGGCAATTCTCCTAAATTATTAATGTTTTTGTCAGTGTAACTTTATTCAATAGATATTTATTAAATGCATCTGAGATAGTTAAGGGCTGTGTGATACAGAGAGACAAACGTGATTCATTTCTGCTCCCCAGGAGTCTGTGGTATAATAAGGAAGAAATTCTCATAAATATGATATGTGATAGAAAGAATAGAGCCACAGGAGAGGTTGAATAAAGACCTATCACTTCTAAGAGCTGGGACTGTCACTGCTATTCAGTGAGACTTTCTATCTCTGTACAGGCCTGTGTCTAACTTTTCCATTTTGTAAAATGAGAGCCTGATGAGGATTCATGTTTATTATTTAATTGGCTTAAGATTTATAACTAGTTCTAAGATATTATTGGATGTCCCGCCATATTGGAAATCAAGTGAACTGAGAGTGCCTTTTACTACAGTGATTACAGCTCCTAGAGAAATCTTTGCCCTCTGTTTTGTTTGGTGTCTGTAGTAGGACTTGACCAGCAAAGGATTTATGAATAATTCAGTCTAGAGAACTTTCCAGATTGCATCCAATAGTGGCATTCCAGACATTCAGATATTGACTTGATTTTATACATTTGAATAATGCATTTTAAAAAATATATATATGGTCGGGTCACTCATTCCTTGGCCACTGTTGGGGCACAGGGTGCTTTCAACACTGGTCCCCTCCTGCTAGTATGCTGGGTCCAAGGTAATAAACACTGGATTCTAGGGACGACTGTAATGCGAACATTTCTAGAAACTGCTAAAGCTAACTCATGCATGCAATTAACCATTTTTAGATGAGAAATACACATGTGTGTCTTCATCATTTTGTTTCATTTAGTTGAGGGACACAGATATAGTTCCTTCATCTTTGAAGTTCACATGGATCATGCATATGTTGTCTCTCTCTCTCTCTCTCTCTCTCTCTATATATATATATATATATGTGTGTATATATGTGTATATATATATATGTGTGTATATATGTGTATATATATATATTTCAGACTTCCCATTATGGTTTTGATCCTTTAAAGAGACTTCATCCTTTGCTCTCTAAGTCATCTCCTATAGAATCTAAATCATCATTGAATAAAACAAGTTGTTTACATGGGTCCTTTAATAAAGGCTGACCTCCTGAGTGGTTTAAAGCTCACTGGCTCTCAGTTCCAATGTTGATGTTTCTCGTATCATTGTGGGTTTTCCTTCTTGATGTCCTTCATGGACTAAGCAGGAAAAGCTCACCTTTCTGCTGTGACAAGATACAGTAAATATCCTGACAAAAAGAACTAATAAGAACCTGCTGTATAAAAAAATAAATAAAATAAAATTCAAAAATTCAAAAAAAAAAAAAAGAATGACCACATTTTAATAAAAAACACTGTTGGGCCTCTGTGTCGAGAAAATTGGGATCATTATAACACAAATGTTTTACCAGTATGGGTACCCCCATCAGACTTTATACCACAATATCAACCATGAGGTTTGCTGAATTTTCAAGGCTTTCCCTGGACCTGTCAGACCTTTATGGAATTAATCCTTCACATATTCAGCAGTTTCCACAAGATGAATACTTCATTTCTCATGAATCATAATAAAACAGCCTGTGCTTTGTTGGCAGAGTGACCTCTGCAGTCTTTTATTTTCAAGAGAAAAGATTAGACTTTCTCGCTATTTTATGGATAATGAAGGTGGGTTGTTGGTCTCTTGGCACCTTCAGTACCTGCACCTCTTTGTGCTCTCATATAAGTCTGTGATAAACTGATCACAGCGCAATTATAGCAAATCTCTTCATATAACAAATTTTCTCCTAAATCTGAGGGTAATTTTTGTAAGTAGCAAAGTTAATATGTGTGAACTCATAGACTTTTATAACATGAGAGCTGGAGACACCTAGAAGTTATGCAGTCCAACTCCTTGTTTCATTGTTGAGGACATCGACTCCCAGGGGTGTAGCCCACACTCAGAGGGGCTAGTGAGTGACAGAGTTAGACAAAGTATTCAGGTCTCCTGACCCCTTGTGCTGAGAGCTTTGTTTTGCAAGTGTGCCTTTTTTGCATATAAATTATGTAAATTTCTCTATTGATCTACTTGGACTCATCCTGGACTCTTTTCTTTTTTCAACAATCCATATCTAATCCCTCAGCAACCCCACTGACTCTACCTTTAAAAATGGATCCTGAATCTGACCATTTCTTATCAGGTCACGTCATCTCTCACCTGGACTATGGCACTAGCCTCCCAACTGGTTTCCCTTCTTCTTCCAATGACCCCTATTCTCAAAACAGCAACCGGGATGATTCTTTTAAAATAAGATTTCTCAACCTCAGCACAATTGACATTTTGGACTGGATAATTCTCTCCTCTGAAGGGTTGTTCTGTGCATTGTAGGATGGGTAGCAGCAACCCTGGTCGCTTCCCACTACATGCAAGTAGCACCCTTCCCAGTTGTTACAACCAAAAGTGTCTCCAGTGTCCTGGCTGGGGGGTGGGAGTGTCTTCCCCTATTCAAAACTACTGTTTTTATAACATAAGTTGGACCTTTTCACTGTCTTGAAAACTCTCCACTTGGTTTCCATCTTCGTCAGTGTTAAAGCAAAGTTCTTTTGCTTGTCTACCAGGTCTTACACATCTCCCTGTGACCTCTTGGCCTTGTCTCCCCGCAGATTTCTTCCCTTAGATACCTATTCTTTGCCTGTTATGGATTGGATATTTGTGCCCCTCCCACCACCCCCGCCCTGGCAGATTCTTATGTTGAAGCCCTAACTCCTTGTGTATATTTAGAGATGGAACCTTTGGGTTTAGTTGGGGGCCTCATGATGGGATTAGAGTCCTTATAAGAAGAGGAAGAGAGATCAGAATATAACCTCTTTCTCTCTCTCATATTATTACAAACATGTGGATAAAATAGCAAATTACTATGAATCAAAAAATGAATAATTTCTTAGAAGGAAATGCATATAAATTTCAACAGTGGCTATCACCACGTGAAGCAGGATTATGAGCGAGTATTATGACATTTGGTTTTATGTTTATATGTTCTTATCTGTGTATAGTAAATATGGGCAACTTGATTAATAATAAGGTTCTGAAAGTTGATTGGTCTCTTAACAATACCTGGCATTCCAATGCTTGTCCACTTTTCACTGCCATCTGGATGGAGAGATTCCTATGCACTAGGTACCCATTACCTGGTACTTTTTCTAAACACTCTGAATAACCTTTCTCAGTGTTCCAGTTGACAGTTGTGCATTCATAAAAAGCAGTCCATCCCCCTACTGATGAAAAACACAAGGGAGGAGAAAGCCAGCTTACATTTTACCAAAATGAGGCAGGGGATAAAGGTTCAAACCCAGGGCAGATTAAGCAGCACATCAAAGTTTCTCTTTTAAGTGTTAATTTTGCATGAGGCCTAGGGAATGATAACCTAGAAGTCAGACTGTGTTACCTGTTGAGCTGAAAAATAATCCCATTACAATTTGCCCAGTATCACACAGCAAAATCAAACTGTAGTTTAGAGATTCAGCTCTTGAAGCAGCAAAGAGATGAGAAAGCTACGCCCCCACTCCACCTTGGCCCTTATCATTTTTCTTTACCATTGGATTTAGCCAGAGGACACTCAGACAGTTGCCTAGGGCACACACTTCTTGCCCTATAAAAACCTCAGATCTCTCTGCAAAGCCTCCACTGCTTTGTGGAAGATGCCACGTGCTCAGAATGTCTGATGAGGAGCCTCTGTTTGGGACCATTGCTTCTTGACCTTCACATCCTGTATTTATATTTCTGAATTTTGCTCCCTGTCTTGTAAAGGGAAGAGAAAAAGAAGGATCACTGTGTTAAGAACAAAACAGATTCAGCAACCTTTCTACGTGTATATTTGGTGGTATTGGACTAGGTCAGCGAATGTCCTGACACTAAAATCACTTTTCCTGATCCAATCATGGTAATTTTCCAAGAGTTCACTCTTGGTAGATATGTCAGAACTGAGAAGGGTAGTATGAATTCATATACTATTTGCTTACTTTTGCCATGGCCTCAAGGAAATAATTTCATGGGGGATAAAATTGCCAGATAAAATACAGTATGTCCAGTTAAGTTTGAAATTTGAATAAACAACAAAAAATGTTTTAGCGTAAGTATGTCCTATGCAATATTTATTTAATATAAGCATTTGTTGTCTTAAGCACGTATATATTAAAATGTTATTTGTTGTTTATCTGAAATTCAAGTGTAACTGATATCTTTAATTTTTATTTGCTAAATCTAGAGATGCTAATGGGGGAGAAACTGGAACTATCCTTTAAAATTTTTCATTTCATCCATTGCTTCCCTACATTTTAATGATACTTAATAAATTCCCATAGTAAAATGCACTCGTGTTTCTTCCTGTTAAGTCTTTGCCTTATTGAAATTCAGGAATAAATGCCATAAAACCTCATTCATTTCTGATTTCCATTTGTTAGTAATAAAAACTTGAAGTCGAATGGCTTGAACATAGTCTCTCTGAAGGACTGGAATGCACACAATCCTTTAAAGATATGACCACATCTTCTGACAAGTATTTTTACCATGTCTCTTATCATAGTCGAAAAAAATCACTGATACTTCACAGAAACCCCTGTGGTCATTGGTTCTGGCTTTGGTGAGTTACACTTTCTCACTCTGGGCTGGCTGAAGTTAATGTTTTGCATTAATATGAAGTGTATAAAGTATACCTCCGGGCTCCAGCAGTATGAGTGCTAATATGGTTTTGCCCATCTGGAGACTAAACTGGTCTGAGGGGCAGGTCACCCAGGCAAGTGTTTAGAGTTCCAGTATTTTTAAATGCCATAATTATACTGTGGAGCTGAAAGGTAATGAAAGAAATGTAATCTGATAAAGAATACTATATTTTCCAAAACTTCTTTTGCAAGAGGGTTATAGCTATTGCAGCTGATTAAAAGAAATCTTTTGACAGCTCCTTGTGTGAACAACCAAGGAGATTCCAAAGAACATTCTAAATGTTCAATTGACTATAGAATTTTTTTTTTTTTTTTTCTTAATCCAGTATGACCATTTGGTGTCCAGAGTGCTGGTGACAAAGGAAAGATGAGACGTTGTCACCAATAGCCCTCTTTCTTAGCCTTTTCCCTACTTTTTTTTCAGCCTCTCAAAGAGAACTATACAACAAATATTAATAAAATATGTGTTGAAATGGTATTCAGTTATTCGCCTTCCTGGATCATCCTGCTAACTTCATCTTTCTACTTAGAATTGACCATATTGCACAAATTCACCAAATATGGAACATTATAACAAGATAGTTCAAAAAACACAAGGATCCCCAAGCTGTAGGGATCCCCAAACTTCCCCAACTGGAAGTTTTGGAGAAGCAGTTCTCAAGCTTTAGTGAATGTGAGAATTTCCTGGAAGGCTAATTAAAGCACACATTGTGAGACTCTGCCCCGTTGTTGCTGACCAATTGGGTGTGTCTGGGGTGTAGACTGAGATTGTGCATTTCTAACAAGTTCCCAGATGGTGTTGCTTTTCCAGGTCTGGGGACCTTAGTTTAAGAACCACTGTGTCAGATTTATATTCTGATATCCTAAACCAAGTAATGTTCACATTAATTAGGGGACCTGTTAATTCATGGGTTTTTGTTTTGTTTTTTAAATCCCCTCCTCCATCACATAGCCTCACAGACCTTATAAGCTTTTGCTAGGGCTGATTCCAGAGTGGCAGCTGCACGTGTAAGTGATGTTTGATTAATTGAAAATGGATTATATTCCATCACCCATAGAATCATGGAGGTCTTTCAATGGAGGTCTCTTTCTTTATCTTAACACAAGAGAAACAGATGCAGTAGAATATATTTCTAAGAAAAGATAATAATGGTGGAACTTTCTGGGTTGATTACATGAATTTGGGGATCCACAGACTCTCCAAGCATCCCAAAGTAAAAGTTTTCATCATTTGAAAGAGACAAAATTATGCATAGTAAGTTCTATGGGGATTTGTGTGACATTTTCTAATCTTAAAATCTTTTAGGAGCTTCTTTTTACATTCATGCTACTTTTCATAAATTTCATTTTTAGCTTTTATTGCTTTAAGCAGAAGCTCTAAAACATTGGACTTGGAAAGGAATTTCTGACTTCATAGGGAATTATTTTTCACACTTAACAATGTTTAATACTGTAGATGAAATGTCATACCTTAAAAATCCATTCTAAGTTAGTCTGCCTCTGTGACTGGTCTTTGAAATTAACAAGAATATGATAAGGAAAGCAAGCCCAAAGGGACTTAACCTTACAGAAACACTTTTACTATTTGCTTGATCATTTTGGTGAGTTTCTAAAACACATTGAGGATCTTCTCTATCTCTAGGTGCTCAATTAATATAAATCGGGAATATCCCTAGGAGTGTTTCTCCTACGCTTATTTATGTTTGACAAAACTAAAGCAAATAGATGTTAATATTTCTCCTTTGGGTCACCTCTTAAGAGTAGGCCTTCCTTTATATTTTCATTAGGAAAACATTAAAGGTTTTGCTGTGTTCGTATCTGCTTATGAACTACCATCTTTCAGAAGAAGAAGAAGAAAAAGAATAATGTCTAAGGATAATATGATACTCTATTTTTCTTGAAGCAACACAGATAAGAAACAATACCAGTTAGTTAAATGCATATATGGCTCTTTGCCTAAATCCTAGACAAAGAAGATTTAGGAATCTTCCCAAGACAAAATTTGGAGAGAGAGAGGGCTGAGACTCATTTATTCTTATCATGAACTCTGGTATCAGACTCACTCATACAAATTTCTTACTGGATGGGATTTTGGTATTCTCAAGTACATTCCTCTAAATATAATTACCTTATGTAATTTTATAGCAGGCCAAAAAGATTGCTTCTTCTATGAAGCAAGGCTGGGAAATGTTACTATTTGAGGGTTCAACAGAATGACCATGGGCATCTTAAAGATAAAACCAAACCAAAACAAAGTGAAAACTTCTCCTGTTGGCTTTCTTCTGGATGAAATTCTCACCATTGTTATTCTAATGTAAAATCCTCTGTAAAATTGTAAAATAGGTAGTTTCATTTTGACTCTTCCAAAGCATTCTTCTATTGCTTTCTGATTAAATCTTTCACCCATTTCCTAGGCGATCTGTATCCTCATCGAACTCTGCCCAAATTCCAGCCACAATTTTTTGAGCTACAAGTTCCAAATGTTATTTGTAATTCTTTGCTTTCTTTAGTTTTATCATCTTTCTTTCTGTGCTCCTACATTAAGTCAGTGTATTTGATTTCACATTGAATTTTAGATGAAACAATTTGATAAAATTATTTTATAAGATATGATACACTGGTAGGCACATTCCTCCAAGAGGAACTAGTACTCTAAGGGAAGAGGGAGGAGGGTAGCCTAGATTGAAGTCAGTGTAATTATCAGTGAGACATTTCTTAGGCCTGTGTGTACTCCCCAAGGGGGTGGAGGCAGCTTGCACCTACCATGAGCTAAAACTTTGAAACCAGGACCATTGGAGACACAGCTCTTATTTCTCAACAGATTATATTTGCTTGGGTCCATGCCCATCTTTTCTAAAAATGAAGTAACTAATGCAAGTTACTTCAAGCAGCGAGACAGCTTTATTCCAGAGTCATATGTTCAAAATATAATTGTGAAAAGGAGCACAAAAGCTCAAATTGCCAGCAAACTGCAAGGGTAATTGTATTGAAGAAAAGTTAATCTTTATTTAACTTTCCCAAACTATGTACTCACAGTGCTGAAGACTGTCATAACCTACTTGTTTCAGATTAAGTGGATTATTTATTTGTGATAATGGGCACATATGCTCATTAACATGCTGTCATAAGCAGCTGTGTGAAATATACTATGTGTTCTGTGACATAAATAAGGTGTTCAACATGAGGTTGTTGTTTAAAATATAGGCCCCAGGAAGAACCAAAAAGCAATACATGCTTTTTAATATAGTTGCCTGGTCTTGAGTTCTAAATTTATTTCTGCCTTATTAATGCTACTTGTATGGAAATTGCAGGTATTACTCTAGTGAAATATCTTGACATTTAAGGACGTTAGAACTTCTTTCTACTTTCTCATCCTTGGTGTATCTCTAGCTAGCTGTTCACTGTTAGCATCTCAGTAAGCTTAGAGCAGCGTTCATTTGATGGATGTCTTCAACCCATCCTAATCCTGAAAGTTTCCAAACTGGATATTGAATTCAAAGATCATCCAGTTCAACACCCTCATTTCACAGGAGCTGAGCTTCTGAAGATTTAAAAGGCTTGTTTGAGTCACAGATCTTTCAATAGTAAAGCCAGGACCAAGGGCTAACTATCCAGACTTCTGATGTGATGTACTTTCCACTAGAGGAGCGGGCGGTAATAATTAGGTTGGCTACACCAAAACAATCTGAGGGGAGGAGGGCCTTATTGGACAATGAGAGGGTGAGGCTGTATGTTTTGGGATTTTTTACCATTATAATTTACGGTAGACACGATGCTCACTGTTATTTTACAATTTATAATAATTTGAGCAAACTTCCAGCTGCTTTCTTTGGGTGCATGACCTAGTTGGATGAAATGAGTGTATGACAATGAATGATGAGCAAATTTCAACAAAAACAATAAAGTAACAGACTTATTTTGAATATAAGGTTTACAAAAATTGGGTTTGTGGGAACATGGCAGATAACACCATGGAGAAACAGGGAGAAGCTGTTCAGCTTTATCTTGAAAGTGGAGTATACAAAGCTAGAAGTAAGTCTGTCCATTGGTGCTAGTATGGGTCAATCCTTTATTATAAGAGTACTGATTATAAGCAATTTAGATGCCTGCCTTTTAAATAATAGAAAACTGGAACATTTTCACAAAGTATAACAAAAATTGTTCCCATCACAGAAAAATTAAGGAAGCTAATGAAGTTGAGATTGTTATCCTGGAAAATTGAAGCTAAAACATAACTTAGGGGAGGGAGTATTTTTAAAGAAATTAAATGCTGCCTCAAAATAACAAGGGGCTCTTACAAAGATGTGTTCCTCTCCTCTGCACTGTTACACAGGGTGATTCAGGAGAAAAATGGGATTAAATGGAAGCAAGAAAATTCTGTTAAGACTCTAAGAATGATTCAATATTGAAAGCAAGGGATATTGTAGAATCCCTAGCCCCAGAGATCATTGAAAATGAAATTTAAAGTAATTGAACTTGAGTGATTTAGGTATACACCTGTCTGAGCAAAGGGTGAGCCCCATGACCTCCTGAGACCTCATCAAAGTCTTTGATTCAACAACCAAATATTCTGCCAAATGCTGTGCTGCCAGCCCTGAAAAGAATGTACTTAAACTAATTGTAGGTGTTTTACCTCCTCCAGATTCTTAAACGACCTTCTATTCTTTCAGTTATTTCTTATGTTCATAGATGTTTATGAAAAAAAATCCAACTATAATATTCACCTAGACTTCCTGGCTCGTGAGCAACATTTGGATGGAAATTGAGACACATCAGGGGTTTGTGACTTTAGGTGGTAGCTTTATTGACTTGCTTCTGCAAGTGGCATCTCTTACCTATTTAAAACCCACCTGAGCTTTGTTCTAAATAACTTGTCCCACCCAGTTTGGAGCTGGATTTTGTTATTGTTGTTAATGAAATACTGTCTCTGAGTGGATTTTTTTTTTTAATTTATTAGACTAAAATCAGAATGCAGAGATAGAAATAGCCCCCTAAATCTTAGCTACCACACTACTAACCATGGCTACTTTATTTTATTTATTTATTTTAAATATATATTTATTTATTTTTGGCTGCATTGGGTCTTTGTTGCTGTGCGTGGGCTTTCTCTAGTTGCGGCAATCGGGGGCTACTCTTTGTTGTGGTCCATAGCCTTCTCATTGCGGTGGTTCTCTTCTTGCGGAGCACAGGATCTAGGCGCACGGGCTTCAGCAGTTGTGGCATGCGGGCTCAGTAGTTGTGTCTCGTGGGCTCTAGAGTGCAGGCTTAGTAGTTGTGGCGCACAGGCTTAGTTGCTCCACGGCATGTGAGATCTTCCTGGACCAGGGCTTGAACTCGTGTCCCCTGCATTGACGGGTGGATTCTTAACCACTGTGCCACCAGGGAAGTCCCACCGTGGCTACTTTGGAAAATATTAGTCTATTCTGTCTAAATTTTCAAGTGTTGATTGATATGTGATGGTGGCCATGCCTAGATTTCTATAAATTCTTAATTTTTTATATTATTACTTTTGGGACCAGTAGTTTCATTAATTGTGGTTACCTCAATTGGACACTTTTTCACTTCTTTAACACAACATCCTTGATTTTAAGTTTCATTTAGCCTTGGACATTATTCAAAGCCCCCAGGTGTTTTGAAAAAGTTTTGTGAAGAAAAGGCAAGGGATTGACTCCTGAGATCTATTTGAATAAGTGAACATATTTCCCTGTACTTTCATGTTCCAGGTTTCCAGATTAAGTCTTTCACATCACTGCGCTTCCTGTCGGAACCTTCTGATGCCGTCACGATGCGGGGAGGAAATGTCCTCCTGAACTGCTCTGCAGAGTCTGACCGAGGAGCTCCAGTTATCAAGTGGAAGAAAGATGGCATCCACCTTGCCTTGGGGATGGACGAAAGGAAGCAGCAACTTCCAGATGGCTCTCTGTTGATACAAAACATACTTCACTCCAGGCACCATAAGCCAGATGAGGGACTCTACCAATGTGAGGCATCTTTAGGAGATTCTGGGTCAATTATTAGTCGGACAGCAAAAGTTGCAGTGGCAGGTAAGTGGATTTTTGCTTCTCCTCTTCTTCCTTCTCCATCTCTTCTTCTACTCCTTTTTTTTCCTTTCTTTTTGAGATTAAAAAAACAAACAAATATTTGCAAAAACAATGTATATTTTTAAGACAAAGGAAAAAATGTAAAAACATGTATGTTTATTTCCTCATAGTCTTGATTGACTTTTTGCCTAAATTAGCTTGGAAAATAATAGAAGAATCTCAACAATTAACATAACATTATGAGATTTTCCAAAACAAAATTTGGTTCAAGTTGATCCACTACTTATGTGTAAGGAAGGAGTTTTCATTAATAGAAAAATATTAGAAAAATAATTTCCTAATTAATTCCATTTTACAGCCTCACTAATGACGAAAATTTGCAGTTTGTGTGTGTGTGTGTGTGTGTGTGTGTGTGTGTGCTTGTTTATTTGTTTGGGTTTTTTTTTTTGCCTTTAGAGCAGTGGATTTTATTTTAATTATAATGGCTACAACATATAAATCTCTAAATGAAAAATAAAAATTTGAATAGTGCTTCCAAATATCTTTATGCTTGGTAATGTATTGACTCAATAACCAAATAATAAGATGAAAAGTTTTTCTTTTTATGTATATTTTGAAGTGGTGCAGACCCTGAAAGAAACAGTTCTGAATGTTCTGGAATCCATGGATATTGCTCTTTTTGCCCCACTTATTTTGGTTAGAGGGTAGCTCATGATTATTTCTTTTCAGAGTTAGACCTGTAGGAAGAGGAATTAAATTTTACTCATTTCTATAATGATTCAGCTAAAAGTTGGGCTTTGACTTTGTTTTTTCGTTTTTTGTTGTTGTTTAATTTTGATATTGGACACAAAACAAGGCAAATGGATCCAACCTGAAATAAATTTAGGCCTTCAAATAGGTAAACAGGTTCAAAGGGCTCCTTTCATACTTAATCTTCAGTTCTATTCACTTGAATGAATAGGCCAAAATGTAGTCATTTGATATGGGTTTCCTTTCCCAGGGTCCATGTAGTCTGTATACAGGAAGACTGATGAGAATGAGGACTTATTTTCAGCAATGACATATACTAGGACAATCAGGCAGGACCACCACCCCCCCTTGTACTCTTCTAGTGAAGATACGATAAAGTTGAAATCTGAAAAAAGGGATTTTGCCAGATTATGATATAAAAAATTAGATCTCATAGATAAGCAACCAGTCCATAAATTCAACTTCCTGCCACTCTTTTATGGCTTCTTTTCCTCACTAAGGACTCTCTTTCATATTTCAGTTAAACCAGACTATTCTGGAGCAAAGATGTCCTGGCGATACAGTGGTCAGCCATCTTGGTTTAACCTAGACTGACCTGCTTTTAGCACTTGAAAGTACTGGTCCTGAGAACCCCTCAGTCCCACGTAAAACTGGAATAGTTGGTCAACCTACCTAGTGGAACCCTCCACCTTCTCTAGCAACGCTAGACTGAAGCATGGGTGCAGAGCGTCTCCTTCACTCAGGACACACGTGAGGTGGCATCCTGATCAGGAAAACCAAGGCTATCAGCCACCTGGGATCTCTGAGTGATGGGTGTCTGAAATTTGATTGACGAGCGTAAAGTGTAGAGAGAACTGAAAGTCTATGTTGATGATGATTGATTAAAAAAGAAAAGTGGAGCAAGTGTTGAGGGTTGAGGTAAAAACTGCTTTCCTGGAATGCTCCAAATGAAGCAGAAAGGGTACAGTTTGATTTCCCGCATTTGAGAATTTCTGGACGTTCACATCCCATCCGTCAGCTGCCCACAATACAACGTAGCTCTGCCGATTTGAGTGAATCAGGCTGGTACTTTGATGCCTGTTCCAAAAGGCACACACATACGTGTGCTGTTAATGAAAATGTCCTGATTAGTTGTGGTTTCTGTTTCCTGTGATCTAGATTTACTTTTACATGCTCTGTTTCAATGGTGAGATGAAGAATAATCCCTTCCCTGTGAGATTAAAATAAAGTGGCTTCTTCTTTTGACTTTCGTATTCTGTACAAGGATAGGCTGGCAGATTCAGTCACTGAGTTACAATTTAATATTAGATTGTATCATTCCAAGGCAATGAGGCTTATTCACAGCCTTTTAAACACTTACCTTGCTGTTTGGCAACACAGCATATGTCAGTGTTATGTCTGTTGAGGTTAAGATTGCCAAACCACTGGAATGCACAAGGGGCATATATCTTCCCTGTAATAAAGACCACGGGCCTGATTTAATCTAATTTTTAAAGCATTAGCAGTCAGTAAACCAGTCACTCCTAAAAGGTAACAGGCAGCTTTTCCTTGGATGAGAAAAAAAAAAATCTGTTCTCTACCCTCAGGTGATGTGTAGAGCCCATTTAATAGAATGCTTCTCTTCCATTTTTGATTTCTCAAAGTGTCTTGATAAAAAGAAATGTGGCAAATGAAATTGGTCCTTAATCAGTCAGCTTATTTCATGCAATGATCTTGACATACACCATTCATTCTATTTTCTAAGAATTTCTCAAGTGCTCTTTAAGCCCCGAGTACATGCTTAGCTGGAGAGGGAGAGAGAGTAGGAAAGAGAAATGAGGGGCTACCAGCCCATTCAACATCTTGTTAAAAATCTCAGTGTAACGGGCTACCGACTGTCAGTATTTCTGGGAATTGTGAGTTCTATCAATAAGGAACACCTGGGCTATTAAATCTGTATTTGAAAGCAACTTGGCCAGTACTGGCTGAAACTTGGGAATTGCATTTGTATCCAATTAGCTCTAATCTAAAATGGTGCAGTATTTCTCTGCCTTGTGTACCTCTATTTAGCATTTCTAGATGGAGAACAGCTTGAAGAGAGAAGCAGAGCCAGACTTTGTTTATATAACTTCTCCTACCACCCTCTCCACTCAGTACCTAGAAAATCATCAGACATGTTTAGTAGTTTTTCAGTAGATATTTTTTTTACCAATGAAGATGTGGGGCTTTCTGCCATCTATGGAGAGTTTCTGGCCAATGTTATCTTCTTCCTTCTCCTCCTCATCCACTTCTTCATTATTGACCTTGATGTGATTAGTTAAATTTACCTATGTGTGTCCCTACTCTTGATGGGTAGAGTTGGAATAATTTGATTTATATCTCAATAGTCTACAAATTAATTAACTATTAGAAGATGGACTGTGCTGGAATATTCATGTGCTACTTGAAAAAAATAAAAGGCATGTGTCAGTTCCTTATTTCTTCGCATAACATCAAGATGAGTTTGCATCTGGCCAAGCACGTCTTTCCTATGCCAGATGTCACCAGCTATCTGAGCCTGTATTCTCTTCCGTAAAACAGACATAATAATAATCTACCTCCTAAGGCTGTGCTGGCTTTCAAATAACATCTAGGATGTAAAGCCAGAGTGCAGAGTAGATTCTTATTCAATAGCAGCGGTAGTATAAATAGACTTAATAATGGTTATTGTGTTATTACAATTATTACTACTAGGAAATGACAACTTTCAATATTCCCATGTGGTGGTACAAAAAATTTGGGGGGGAAGGAGATAAACATAGGCTGCAAATCCTGAGCCATAAATATTATCGTCCTAGATCACATATCTGCCTTTGCAATCCATAATTACAAATTGGCAAGACTGAATTGAGTTTTCAAATGGTTGAATCTCTGCAGTTTGTTGGCCAGCAATGCCAAAATCAGTTTAACTACAAAATTCATTTTTCAAAAGTTGATCTATTTTGTCAGTGGAGCCAATATAATTTGTACTGGGTCTAGATCAAGCAATAACTGCTGTCATTTTGGAAAAAAGATGCTGGGCAATCTTCTCAACCAAGCCTCCTTGATCCCCTTCCAACTGAAAAAGATTCACCTATGCTGGGTCCACAGGAGTTAGTTGGTCTAGACTGGGAGTTTAAATAATGCTGATGTGTAAGAAAACCAGATCACTACAGAGCTCCTCCGAATAATCATGAAAGAGTCATCTTATTCATTTTCCCTGATTACACCACCACCACAGATCCACCATCCAACACACCCACCTACCCACATGACTACTTGCCCATCTACTTCTCCTGCAGGGCTCTGAGAAGCCCAGTTGGAACCTAAGTGCTTCCTCTGCTTGTATTCACACTCTTGGGGATGGAAGGCGGCCAGCCTCTGCTCCCTCATGGGAAGCAACACTGACTGCAGGATACATTATAGAGCATTTGTGTCCAGGTAGATTCTCTTTGTTGTTGTTAATTTTAAGCATTTATGTCTTGAATATTAAAACCATTGACTTGTTTTTTTATAGTCCTTTGGTCTTTGCACAGTATATTCATACACATTATCTCATAAGGCTCAAAAAAGCCCTGTGATATAGATACCCAAAATGACAGAGAACAAACTGAAAAGAGGTAGTGGCTTTCTACAGGCAGAGACTAGAACTCAGATTGTCTAACTCTGGCACACACTTATTCCCTTATCATTTTGCTTCTCAGTCTAAGGACTAGGTTTAAGGATACTGCGAATAGTTTCCCACTTAGTCATTTATTTTTAATCAATGAAACTCTCCAAAATATAAACTAAGGGGAAAATAATAGTAGATTTCTTTTATGCATTTGTTGCCTTGAAAATATCAACTTCTTATGGGTATAGGGGTTCAGAAGAGGCCTCCCCAAGATGTGCTACTTTGGTATGTGGATTATTTTGCGCTAAAAGCAATGGCGATCTTATGGGCTCAAGAGAAACTACTGTCTGTCCCTTAACAACCTAGAAGAATTTAAATTGGGGATTTTTCCCAGAAAAAAAGTTATTGCCAGAGATACATTTTATCTAAGTGGCCCCATCTATATGGCAGGACAAATATCTAATTACTAAATGTCTGCTCTTCTTCATATTGTCCTGTGAATGACCCTCCTGTTCTGGGAAGCCCTGGCCTGTATCTCACTCCTCAGCTCAGGACAGCATATATACCTCGTTTTGGTTTTCTGTCTTTGAACCTCTCACATATGTGGGTTCTCTTACACTCTCATGTATGTGGGATTCCTGTACGTATGACATTAAATGTGGTGTTCTGTTAATCTGTCTTATGTCAATTTAATTCTTAGACCAGTCAGAAGAACCTAGAAGGGTAAAGGAAAGATTTTTCCTTCCCAACATGGGGAAACACTATGATTTGGATGTTTTCTTCTAAGATAAGATTTTGCTAGCACAGCTATGCATTAAATAATGACACAAGATCAATCTCTCCTGAAATGTGGAGAACATGTGATTTTTAAAATAAGCTTATAAATAGTCTTTCTAGGGGCAAGATTTTGGTTATCTTTTATCTTTGTAAGTGGTTTTATAATTCAGGTCGAATTTGCATTTTTTTTTTTTTCTGTTTCTTGAAAATCAAGAAAATAAAAGGCCAACTAAATTTCATTTACTTGTGTTGTTATTTCATTCAGGAGCATGTTTTTCTACTTCCTTATTACAATAGATGTTTCAAGATGCAAATTGTAGCACTCTGCTTTTAAATAACACAGGCATTATAATTAAAATTCCCCTGAGTTTAAAAAAAATAATTAGTTACTTGAGGAGTAGTTTCAATGAATTCCCTTCCAGAATGCCTCCAATTTAAATGAGTTATGAAATAATTAGTGAAAGCATATTATGGTGAGAGAAGCTAGAATTGCTTCAGCAGAATGGAGCATTTTGTGAAATGATAACCTGACCTTTACATTTTTACTTAAAAGGAAACAGAAAAAGGAGCTTGTCTTAAGAGAAGGGAGAATAAACTACATTGCCTCGGGCCACTCAAATGTTATAGAAAGGAAATAGCAAGCAAAAATGCTCATATTCCTTTCCTCTACAAGAACAAATATAAGAATCTTGCCTAGAAGGTCAAGTTCATCCAGTGAAGCAGTTTGGAAAATGTATCCCAGTGCCCTTGAATGCTTTCAGAATTCTCTTTTGGGGAAGGTTCAGTTACAGAGCAAAGTTTTACATTTTATACTGAGAGGGATATTGTTTATTTTCAGACGGTGAGCAGTAAAATCCATTGTTCTGACTCGATAATTCTTAATGGTCCTAATTATCTTCATTTAGCTAAGTGTTCTTTTGTTTTGTGGTTAAAACATGAGAAAGAAAGAAAATTTAAGGAAGGATTGTGGTGTTATAAGTAATTGTTGTATGTGTGCTAATCTTATAATTTTCTTTTAGTTTTATTGCCAAATAAAACTGGGATAATCACCAGTATTGCCCAGTGCCTACTCACCCACACACTCCCACACCCTCAACTTAAATAATGGCATTTTAAAGAGTGGGTTTTTAGTTGCCTCCTTCCGAAGTCAATTAACTCTGCAGTAAAATTAAAATAGAAATATATTCCTGAATAAAATATGCAGAGTAGAAAGACATCTTCTACATTATAAAAATTACAAAAGAAAACTTGACAGGGCTTTTTATAGTAGAAACATCAACAAAATAACTTTAAAAAATCTTCCAACCTTTCACTGCCTTTTCTTTGTCATGAATTCTAATTCATATGACAGTGGAAATAGCTAATTATTCATTCTAAAATTCAGTATCTTAAGAGCACTGTTCTTTTATTCAACTGTTAAGCTAGCTACAGTGTGATTTTTGCTGGTGCTGTAATAAAAATGAAGGGGTAATATCTAAAATAGTAATACTATTTAGTAATACTAATAGTAAAATAGTACAGTGGTAGTATTTTAACCAAAAACTCTTTTGAATTCTAGAAGATCCCCTTGGAATACAAGAGATTTTTTTTTTGTTTTCTGGGTTTTTTTTCTTATAAATGTCAGGCTAACAAAGACTTAAATCAGAGGAAGTAAAGTAGATCAGGTGGTATAACTGTAAATCTCTGATAAAATTATGATTGATAATAAATTTAATAGAGCATTTTACTTTTATGAACCTATCACTGGTACTGATTTTTTTCTATTGTGTTTTTTATGTCCATGCTAAAATTTATTATTTAAATTTAGTAAAGATCTACAACTTAAGATATTTATACTAGATACAAGTTTTTCTACAAAGTAAGGAGATATTCAAACTTAGGAATGTTCTAGAAACTAAGTTAGTTAGAAGAAATCATGGAAAATCTCAGTGTATATAGTCCCTAAATTATCTTAAACTTTTCTTGTCAGGATCCATATTTAGAGATGAGAGTACTGAATACCATCAGTGAAAACATCTCCTTTTAAGAAGGTATTGCTTTTTAATAGTCTTTTTTTTTTTTAATTAATTTATTTATTTATGGCTGTGTTGGGTCTTCGTTTCTGTGCGAGGGCTTTCTCTAGTTGTGGCAAGTGGGGGCCAGTCTTCATCGCGGTGCGCGGGCCTCTCACCATCGCGGCCTCTCTTGTTGCGGAGCACAGGCTCCAGACGCGCAGGCTCAGTAATTGTGGCTCACGGGCCCAGTTGCTCCGCGGCATGTGGGAGCTTCCCAGACCAGGGCTCGAACCCGTGTCCCCTGCATTGGCAGGCAGACTCCCAACCACTGCGCCACCAGGGAAGCCCCTTAATAGTCTACTTTTATAAACTATATCTATATATTCTATAATAAGCAGTCTAATCCGCTGGTCATTTCTCCTATAATTGTTAAATATGTCTATTATTCCGTGGAGATGAGAATTAGAATAAGTCAGTAAGTTGATTTCTAGAGACTAGGCAGCCATTGGAATATAAGAAGGAGCCACATATTCTTAGTGTAGCAAATAACTTGTTTTGGACCTTGAATTATGAGTTTAGCATGTAACAACAACAATAAAACAATGATAAATATTTTTGATAGCAAATAAATAATCACAGTAAATCCCAAAACCCAAATATATCTACTCATTTCACAATATACTGGGAATATATATATATATATATATATATATACACATATATATATATACACACACATACACACACACATACATATATACACATATACATATGCACACACATACTAAAATAGTACAATATGATATAGTATCTTCAAAGCTGCCACTCTCAGAGCTACAGCTGAAAGTTCTTTGGATACTTTCTATTAAAAGACGAAACCTATTGCCTTAGTCCCAGAGGTCAGAGTGTTTTAAACTGAAAGGCAGATTGGGAAAACTTCCCAAAGCATCTGAGAAGCAGCCCTTTTTTTGTGAGAAGCAACACATAATTCAGACAGGTCCTTAACTGGGACTTGTCTCTAAATGCCACTCAGGTACAGAGGCACCTGCTCTGACTGGGCCATATAGAGCTGTGGGGCTGTGATATTGTGATTCATATGGAGAAATTTATATTTGGTCTTTATCCCATTAATGGCACAGAGTTTCTAAAGCTTTCTGAATTTCCTAAGTGACTAGAGTGATAAAGGTGTCTTTTGTTATGTGAATGAGGTGACTTCTGAACCCCATCTAAGGATAGGGGCTCATTGCCAGGGGAACCAACCCTGCCAGTGATGAGAAGGCTGGAACTTTCAGTCTTACCCCCATGGGCTCTGGTAGGGGAGAGGGTCTGGAGGTTGAATCGATCACTGATGTCCATGATTTAATCAATCCTGCCTAGGTAATGAAGCCTCCATAAAAATCCAAAAGGAGAAGGTTCCAAGAGAGTCTAGGCTGGTGAACAGGTGGAGGTGCTGGGCTAATGGTGCCTTTGGTCTCATGGGTTCCACACCCTTTCCCCATACCTTGCCATGTGCATCTCTTCCATCTGGCTGTTTCTGAGTTATGTCCCTTTATAATAAATAAGCTGGTGATCTAGTAAGTAAAATGTTTCTCTAAGTTCTGTGAACCACTCTAGCAAATTAATTGAGCCCAGGGAGGAGGTCATTAGGAACCTCTGGTTTATAGCCAGTTGGTCAGAGGCACAGGTAACAACCTGAGCTCGTGACTGGCATCTGAAGTGGACGGACAGGGAGACAGTCTTGTAGGACCGAACCCGTAACCTGTGGAATCAGATGCTGTCTCCAGGCAGATAGATAGGTGTCAGAATCGAGTTGAATTGTAAGGACACCCATTGATGTCCAGAGAAATGCTGGTGGTGTGGGAAATCACCTGCACACACACGCATTGGAATTAGGTGCAGGAACCCAAAAGAGCTGCTCTAACTTCTAGAGGATGATGAAGTCCGACGGTTATATGCCTAATTCGGGATCTAGTGAGCTCAGGTCAGTGTGATTGCATGTAAATAAATCAATAGATATTGGTACAGGGAGGGGATGTGTGTGTGTGTAAGAGAGTCTGTATTCTATCATCTCCCATCAGGATCTTTAAACAATTGAATTTACACTGTCTACATTCTAACCTAGGTTACCCAGAGATATTTAGACATAAATACAGAGCATGCACATACACCCTTCCATTTAGATGAATCTTCTTAGCTAAGCCTCTATGTCCTGTTAGAAAACAAAATTCAGCTGAGTAAATTTAAAGATCTAATTGGTTTTACTAAATGATTCATGAATCAAGCAACATTCCATCTAGCAGATAGGAGCTCCAAGGAGCTGAACAAAATAAAAGGCTTTATAGGCAGAAGCAGAGGAAAAAGGAAATTTCTAGCAAAGAGTGGATTGTTTCAGGCAAGGTTGTCTTCCTCTGGAGGAAGTTGGGGTCTTTTAGGCAGATTATCTTACTAGTGCTGACCAAGTAATTCAGACTGACTTGTTAAATGTGTGTGGCTTAGCACAAGAGACTCCATTTTGGGCCTGTTTCTTGTTTTTTGCTGTTGTTGTCTTCTTTAAAATTAGTTTTAAATCTCTTGATGAACAGCACAGTCATAAAATCTGTTTGATGTATAATCCCTCTAATTTATTGTTCTGTTATACAGATTGCTACAAATTTTATTTTATAAAAAATATATTTATCCTTTTTATTGTAACCCAAAGCTTTACTACCCTTAAAAGGACTGTTCATGAGGTTTCATTTGCTGAGATTTTTTTACCTGGAACATTTCACCAACTAGGAATCTATTTAAGAAAATGTTTTAAAGATTAATAAAGCCTATATAGCTTCAACATTAAGTTTCAGTGCTGGTTGATTTTATTGGATTGAATTTTTATGGTTCCTCTTGCAAAGAGAAAATTTTTCCAAAGGCTGGAACATGACGTAAAAAATAATTAGTGTTGCTTTGATCTAAGCATTGTTTCCAGGGGCATCCTTTGGGTCCCACGGTGCATTGGGTACTTCATGAGCGAACGTGTGGCTATTTCTCTAAGGTTATTTCCAGTTGAGTGTCGGTTCAGGAGGTGCCTTGGTTTGGAAGATGTAGTTGCAGATAAAGTAAATGTCCCCTTTAATCCTCCTCACCCCAAACACATACATATTGTATAGATGTGGGATTTTTTTGTTTTTATTAAGAAATAGTTCGCATACCATAAAATTAACCCTTTGAAAGTATGTAATTCACTCATTATTAGTATATTCATCATTACTTTCTAACCCTAGAATATTTTTATCATTTCCATTCCCCTCTCCCCTCAGACCCTGGCAACCACTAACCTACTGTCTGTCTCCATTGTTTGTTTTTAACATAAACAAGATTATCTGATTATCCTTTAAATAGTCTGTCACTTGTTTTTTCACTTAATGATATAGCTTAACATTTTTCTGTATTTGTTCTTACATATCAGCCTCATATTTTTTAATTTTCCATAGTATTTTTTGGTTTACCATTTGTATATTGATATTTGGTTTGTTTCAATTTTTTTCACTTTTGTTAATAGTGCCCTTATGTATAGTCTTGTATTTAGTGGATACTCTTTTGTGCATATTTTTGACAAGTTCTCTAGGACGTGTACCTAGCAATGTAATCTCTGAGTCAAAGAGTATCAGCATTTTAATAGATACTGTAGATTCAAGAACATTCTGTTAGCCTGGACCTAAACATCAGAGGTCAGCATTTGTTTTACTGCCACTGACTGAGCAAATAGAACTGGCTTCTCCTTAGCTTGTAAATATCACTGAAATCTATTGCTTACTCTGATGAGTAGTGGTGACTTAACACTATTAATTAACAGTTACAAGTGTTTGCCTCACTTAAAAAAAAAAACAAAAAATAGAGACTCTTATATACAGCATTATAGAAGAATACATCTCATCTGAGTCCTAGGATTTCCCTGTGCTGATAGGTGTCTCTCCTGCTTTGTGTGAAAGGAGTCTTCTAGTAGGTGTCATTTCATGAAAATGACTTGGGGTTGGGGCCTCTTTTAGGTCCAAAATGGCATTTGGTCATATCAGTGCACCACAGAAAAACGGGAGCTCTTTCCAGGGGCCTAAAGACCCTTCAGAGTCTGGCCCCTGCCTGTGCCTTTAGCCCAATCTATAATCCTGTCCACACTCTTCCCTTCAGTTTTTATAGTAGTTTCCTAAACATGCATATTCTGGTGCTCATGGCTTTGCATACTTTATTCTGTATGTCTTCCTTTCTCATCCATTATGCTCACTCTTGCACTTTTTTTTTTTTTTAATGAGACTAGATTCATGCAGTCCATCTTTAGGAATCTTGACCTGGTCCCTCAGGCTAGGAAAGTCTCCGTCCTCCTTGTACTCACAGTAAACTGGGCTTCCCCCCATTATAGCATGGAACATGTCACACTATGTCCTTATGAAATACACACACACACAGACATACACACAACTCCTCCACTGGTCAATGACTTCATGAAGACAGATCATGTTATATCTTCTCAACTTCTCTAGGTGGGCAAACTCTTTAGAACCTGGTTACTAGTTATATGGCATAGCATGGTAGTCAGATGCATGAGCTTCAGAGCCAGACAGACTTTGGATCCTATCTCTATCCATTCACTAGTTCTGTAAACTTGGGCTCTCTGTGGAAATGTTCTGGGCCTACTTTTCTGTTCTTAAAATGGGCCTGCCTTATAAGGTTGCTGTGAAGATAATCAAGAAGTGCTTAGACTTACTAAGGGCTTAATGAATGAAGTTTTATAAGAAATAGAGAATGGCAGTACTCTTGAAGATTCCTTAAATACCCTGCAGCAGATGCGAAGAGAGAAACCCAATGAAGAAGGCCTCTTTTCCTGTGTGGGATGCATGTCTGCATGCTCTGTGACTATCTGACCTGTTTCTCATCCAGGGTCTTGCTTTCCCACATCCAGATGAGCTCTGTACAAACATGTAAGGTTATATGTGCCTGTTTAAAGCTCTTAGTACCAATACTCTGGGGTTGATATTCCTTCCTGGAGTAAAATAATGACTACAGTGGAAAGTACTTGGATAATACTCATGGTTTTGATTTTGTTCTTTGATGATATCAGAACACAACATCTCTTAATTGTCACTTAGCAAAAATCTGAAGTAAAGTTTATCGTGGAAACTTGAAGAGCTTTCTCTGGACCAGCAAACTTCGGGACCCTTCTTCCTCCTTCTGGGAGGGCATATGACCTGCAGACTGACTGTTACCCTCATTGGTCTTTAACCTTTCATAAAAGTAAATGATCATTAGAGATATAAAAATATTACTTGGGTTAAGAGATTCTCGTTAATGATATGACTTGGATTCACAGTTGTGTTTTCATATAAATCTTGATTATTTGTAACTGACTTAGAAAACTATCCCCCATTTTATGTTTGTTGTCTACTTATATTCAGAAATGCAAGCAGTCATCTTATTTTGCCAGAGGATTGGAATTTGTTTCCTCCAAATACTAAGCTATCATTTCGAAGTCTTTTTCCCTCAGAATTTGTGTACTGGACAAATGTTTCTCTTTAAAAAAGGCTTTTTGAAATGCTCGTGGAAAATATTTAAGTGATCGGCATCATTTATGTTGCCTTTGTAGCTACGTAAATAATTTCAGCCCTTTCCCCATCAGAACTCTCACAACTTAACATGCCTTCGGAAAGTGTGAATAAGATGACACGATAATGCTGCCCCAATATGCATTTCAGTGCTTTGGAAAGGAAATGTGAGCGCAAAGCTGAGAATATGTGTGTTCAGCCTGGTAACAATAAAAAAGATGTTTATCAATGAAATAGCACCACAAATGGTGCCACACTTTGGAGGAGGAAAGCAATTTGGTGAAGTGAAAGATGTTAAATGTTTTAATTTTCTTCTATGCCAGTAAAATCTTGTAAAGCAAGGTGACATATTAAATTTTCTATACTATAGCGGCTCCAAGAGCCTGTCGACATTATAAACTCTATTTTCAGAGCTTTATAACTTGGCTTTAAGAATTCACTCTGGCCTGACATTTGGAGTGCAAGGTCTTACCTGAGGAACATGTGTTTCACATGTTTTAAAAATTATGAGTTTATCTGCTTTTCAGCTTATAATGAGTAACCTTTTCATAGTTTTGCACTTGACCTTCTGTACCTCATAAATCAGAGGCAGAAGGCTTACATGTGGTAGGTCACCGATGGGGGAAACATATCTACAAATGTCGTCAACACAGGTCAGGGCGGCTGATTTTCATTACTAAGACTCACTGTCGTACTGGTCACTCAGTCCATCATATACAAAGCAGAGAGAGCTCTATCACATTGCCCTCACCATTTTAGACTCTGCCAGATCTCTACAGAGAAGACTCTGATTGGAGAATTCTTAGTCCCCAGTCTGTTTATTTCAATATTTGTATTAGTTTGTGGATGATGTTAACACCTTTTCTTAAAGCTTCCCAACATTCATTCTAATCTTGTTGGTTTGCTATTAAGTCTTCTTTGTGGTTGTGTGTGTGTTTTCCCTTTCTATCATATTTAGCACTCAGTAGGGTTTCAGTTAATATATAATAATACAGATACCATTTTTACACTTTGGAATATCTGCAGTTAAATCTCCTAAAGAATTGCTGTTTGGAAGGTAACTCGAAAAGAGGGAGGGAAGAAAGGACAAGGAAGCAGCGGAAGAGAAAAAGACATGTTGTCATTTGGTATCTGGCTTTGAAATGTCTTGAGGACTGACGACTTAGTATGGCTTCCCCAAAAGAACAAACACGGGCCATCTAGAAAAATGTGGAATGCCCTCCATATAAGGCATGGTACCAAGACTTCAGTTCTAGGTTGTTCCAGGAGATTTCTAGGAAATCACACTTCCCGACATATGTTAGCATTATTCCACTCACCTAATTGCAGTATATCTTCATACAGCTGTCAAATTCAGGTTAAAATGTGACAAGCACCCGGGGTATAATCCCAACACTTGTTTCCGTTGTATGAGGACCAAAACTTTTGTGCCAGTTTCCTGAAAATATGTATATTCCTCACAACCACTCGCTATGAATATCCCTCAGGAGGAGACTAAGAGACAGATGGTCTAAATAATTTGCCCCACAACTAATGAATGTCCAAGGCTGGTTTAGAACCCAGGTCTTGCAGACCTCAAAACCATATTCTTTTCTCTATGTCATCATGCGTTTCTTTATGTGTACAAAGACATCTGTTTCTATTTGCATTTTTCTGTCAGAATCATGCTATGCCTAACCCTATAAATGACTTACATTTTCCAGTGAAAAATCTTAAGATATGAAGCCTGGACCTCCAAATCTAAAAGAAAAAAAAAAAAAAATGAAGGATCAAATGACTCTTCAGTAGTCAAAGTTTAAACCAGGAATCCGCTTTGCTCTGCAATTTCTCTCTTATCTCGCAGTTAACTCTGTCCTGTTCTTCTCTTTAGTCCCATTGCACTGGATAGACCTGCGTCCATCGAGTCATCTAAGATGGAAACCTGGGTGATGGAATTTCTCTCTCTCTCACCTACAACATTCTTGTCCAATAACTAGTCATGTCCAGTCTCAAGGAAACATATTTTTTTTTCTTTTGAATAGACTTATTTTTAAGGGCACTTTTAAGTTTATAGCAAAATTGAACAGAAGGTACAGAGCGTTCCCATTACCCCCATTTCTCCTCACACACATAGCCTCCCCCCCGCTATTAACATCCCACATCAGAGCAGCACGTTTGTTACAATTGATGAGGCTACACTGACACATCATTATTACCCCAAACCCATAGTTTACCTTGGAGTTCGCTCTTGGTATTGTACATTCTGTTGGTTTTGACAAATGTATAGTGAAATGTATAACCCCTGACAACAACTCATCTCTTAGAGTCTCCTTAGTTTTGCTTTTTCCAGAAGAGTATAGTTGGAATTATATAGTATGTAGCCTTTTCAGATTGGCTTCTTTCACTTAATATGCATCTAAGTTTCCTCCAGGTCTTTTCATGACTTAATAGCTGTTCCTTTTTAGCACTGAATGATACTCCGTTGTCTGGATGTACCACAGGTTACTTATCCATTCACCTACTAAAGGACATCTTGGTTGCTTCCAAGTTTTAGCAATTATGGATAAAGCTGCTGTAAACATCCATGTGCAGGTTTTTGGGTGTACATGAATTTTCAATTTATTTGGGTAAATACCAAAGAATGTGATTGCTAGACTGTATGGTAAATGTATATATTTAGTTTTGTAAGAACCTGCCAGACTATCTTCCAAAGTGATTGTACCATTTTGCATTCCCACTAGCAATGAATGAGTTTCCTTTTGCTCCACATCCTTGTTGACATTTGGTGTGGTCAGTTTTCTCGATTTTGGCTAGTCTAATAGGTGTGTAGTGGCATCTCACTGTTGTTTTAATTTGCAATTACCTAATGATATATGATGCTGAACATCTTTCATGTGGCTATTTGCCATCTGTTTATCATCTTTGGTGAGGTGTCTGTTCAGATTTTTTTACTTATTTTTTAACTGGGTTGTTCTTTTCCTTATTGTTGAGTTTCCAGAGTTCTTTATGCATTTTGGATACCAGTCCTTTATCAGATTAGTGTTTTGCAAATATTTTGTCCCAGTTTGTGGTCTTCTCATTCTCTTGACAATGGCTTTCACAGAGTAGTTTTTAACTTTAATGAAGCCCAGCTTATCAGTTATTCCTTTCATGGATCATTCCTTTAGGGTTGTATCTAAAAAGTCATCACCATATTCAAGGTCATTTAGATTTTCTCCTATGTTATTATCTAGGGGTTTTCTAATTTCGTGTTTGACTTTTAGGTCTATGATCTATTTTGAGTTGATTTTTGTGAAGGGTGTAAGATATGTGTAGATTCTTTTTTTTTTTTTTAATGTAGATATGCAGTGTGTTCCAGCACCATTTGTTAAAAAGACAATGATTTCTCCATAATTTTGCCTTTACACCTTTCTCAAAGATCTGTTGACTCAATCTACAACTGTTTATTTTTTGTTGGGTTTATTTCTTTCCATGTCTACTGGAACCATCCAAACAGAAGCTTCCGTCATCTCTTGACTGCATCTCCTACAAAAGTCTACTAATTAGCTTTTAATCTATTTTATACACAGAGGCCAAAGTTGTCTTTAAAAGGTATTTGAAGTTGTTCAGTGTATCCCACTGTTTTTAGGACCCAATCTAAAGTCTTCAATGACCTAAAAGTCCTGCCTAATCTGACTTACTCCTTCCATCCCTTTATCCCCTTTCCCTCTCCTTCCCTCACAGCCAACTCCATTCCCATCAGTGTCCTTGGGATGCCCCCAGCCACACTAGTCATTCTCACTTCCTTGAGCAAGCCACGCCCCCTCCCACATCAAGACTTGAAACCTGGCATAATCTCCTTCAAACCCTTATCCCAGTTCCTTCCAGTTAACTCGTTTCTATTCATTCTTCAGAACCTTGTTTGGATGTTACTTTTTCTGGGTTATCTGTTGATTTTTTAGGTCTTAGTGCTAACTGCTATCCCAGCACCATGCCTTAAATCTCCTTCATAACAATTGCTGATTATACTTTTGTTATTATTTTTTAGCACCTGCCTGTCCCACTACAATGGAAGCTTCCTGACCGAAGTGGGCACCATGTCTGTCATCTTCCCTGATGTATTCACAGTGGGCACAGAGTTACAGTGTCTTAGTGTCCTACCAGGGCTGTGGGCAGTACTGAACTGAAATCATCAGTAATGGGTGTGAACAGAACTGCAGGGGAGGGGAGCTAAGGGTTAAGCCTCTGATTACTGGAGCCTAGGACTTTTCTGTTTATCTGGGAGTCAAGTAATCAAATCACGAGTCAAAAGACTTTAGTTACCAGTGTATAGGAACAACCCAGAGAGCAGGCATTCAGAGAGTCACAGGATCTTGGATTTGGAAAAGATAAAAGTCTGCACGTAGTAGTCAAGCCTTTTTATAATGATCTTAAACCCAGAGAATTAAAGGATTCAGGTTCATCTTCCTTCCACATCCTTCAAGGCCCCATAGTCCAGAGATCATTTTGGTTCCTGACATGCCAAGACGATAGGACAGTTACTGTTCTTGGCCTCTCCTCCCATTGAGCCAACACAGAGAAAAATTGTGGCTTTTATCTTTTTTATTTTTAAGTAATAATTTGGTTTCCCTTTCAGAAAGCAGTTTTCAAATGCTTCCCAGTTCACGTTCACGCCTCAGTAGGCCTGATTTATTCAACGTCATTTGGGAGGAACTGAACCCTGGGGTGGGCCAGCATCAGAGCACAGATCTCACGTGCAAACCTCGAAGCAGGCGTCAGGTGGAGACCATAGGTTTTTTAAAATGCAGTAAAGAAAAATTCTCATTCACATAAAATGAATTCAATATTTAAAATATATGAAGAAACTGATCATTATTTTTCAGTTCTATTCAAGTTTAAAATTATTTTATTCAAATGAAATACGAATATGCCCAAGCCCCTTATTAGCTGGTTTCTCGATGCACTTTCTCCCTTAGAAAGCCACTAGGCTCCTAACAGAAAAAGTGAGCATAGTCTCACTTTTCTATCCTATACTCCAGGGGTGGACACAGAAGCTGGAAACTTTTTCTGCATGGAAACCTAGTGAGTCAGTGTCCAGAACCCAAGGACATCTGGGGGCATTACCCTCTCACTTATATGGGGATATAAATGGAGACATTGCATCTGAGAGATCTCTTAACAAAGTTTTCTCTGTGCTCTTTTATCTGTTTGAGGGAGGTAGGAATTTCTTCAATATCAAAAGCCTTCTGTAGTGCTGAATTATTCTCTCTTGTTACCTCTCTCATATTTTAATTAACCCCTAAGTGCAGTGCTTCTCAAATTTGCTTTGTATCAGAATCTTCTGGAGGAAATTGGTAAGAAATATCAGGCCCAGGCCTTATTCTAGTTCAATGAGGCTGTTTTCTTTATTAGCTCCCCAGGTGATTCTGATATAGAGCTAAGTTTAATATGTATATGGGCTCAAGTTTATGTAGAATGGCACCATACTTTGTTACTCTATGAATCCCCCCTTTTATTTTAGAGTGTAGTTATTTACTCTGTGGTACCTTCTTTTTGTTTACTATAGTTGAATCCTTATTAATTATTAGAAGCTATTAACTATCATATCCTCTCTATTAGATGATATTGTAATGACATACACTTAAGTAGATGGTAATTTTGTCAATTCATGCTGAACACATCTTGGTTAAGGAACTTTACGTTAACAGTTATCCTTTCAAGAATATTCCATTGTACCATGATTTTAAAAAGTCAGTAAACCATGAATATCAGAAGAATAATAGCAGGAGGTTTATAAGTGTGCATTGTGGGGCACCAGCAATTTATTGTTGAGAGAATCTGATTAAATGCCTCTCTGTGGATTACCATGGGTTATGGCATAAGCGATGTGATGATTTGTGTTACAGGTTTAATAAGTTTAGAGTTGAAAGTGTTTTCTACTTTTATTTCCTTCCCTCTGGCTGATAGTTAATGTCTAAGGTACTTCATCAGAGAAACTACCATGGGATGTCCTAATAAGAATACTGTAATGCAAAAGGTAAAAACACGTCTCTAGGGTCAACGTCAGAGCTGGCTGTATTCTCTGTTTATAGAGATGAGAGCTCAGATTACACAAAACCCTTCCTTCAGGGAGGTGTTAGTCCAGTAGAACATATGATCCATAATGGTGCTTTTGTTTTTGGGGGATTTTTTGGTTTTGCTTTTGCTTCTTTGTTTTTCCTTCATGGTAAAGACTCAGTGGAAGCTGAAACTCCCCAAGGAGTGATTCGACATCTTATCTCTGATTTCTTGCCTCTAAAGTTTAAATCATTATAATAGAGTATACATCTATCTCTGTCTTGCTTCTCCTGGAGATTTCCTGCTTCAGTAGACATCCAAGTGTATGTAAATATTCTCATTGCCAAGAAAATAAACTTTGCAAATTGGTCAGTTGTCTGATATTCAAGGTGCTATCGGCATAACACCTCAAAGGTGAATTGACTTATCGCTATGAAGATCATGTCATGATACCTCAAACCTTGTATGCTCTCGGGATAGCATCCCCACCATATCCTCCAGGGGCTGCTGGAAAGAATAAGAGCAACTGGGAAGATTTTGGCAAAAAGAAATTATAATTTCAGTAGTAAACCTTGGATTTAAGGGCGTTAGATTCCAGAAAACTATAACTTCTGTATCAAAGTTTATGCTTTCAGTTAGTCAGACATTTGAAACTAGGATCCTGGCCTTTCAACTTCTAATATTGAAGAGTTTCACCTCACCTGATGAAGATATTATACCCATTTTGTGACCTGAGCATCAGTTAAATTGGTAGCCAAAGGGAAGGGATCTTCCTTGCATTTTATATCCTTAACTGTGAGTTCCATTTCAAGATGATTTATTCACCAAATATGCTTATTTGTCTCCCCAACATCACTTCAGGCAGGGATAGAAAAAGTTTGTAAGAATCGAAAGCCACAACCCAAATATAATGAAGAAAGAAAGGTGGGGTATGTGTGGACAACAGATTGCAACAGTTTGTAGGAAACGGAAGTCAGATGCAGGGGGAAAGAGATGAAACGAGACTGAAAAGTCTGCAGCCACATAAGGTGCCCTGATGATCATCTCCAGGGGTTAAATGTAATAATTTGTAATCATCAAGTTGATGTGGGGCCTGGGAGACTGTTCTGGAATAAGAGCCCCAGATGTTTGTAACATTTAGTCAAGTTAGGTCAGCTGTGAGCACTGGTTTTCAAAGAGGGTGGGCCCTAACGAGCTGCATAAGCGTCACCTGGGAGCTTGTTAGAAATGCACATTGCTGAACCTTACCCTAGCCCCCCTGACAGAGGCTCTGGGGGTGGGACCCAGCTCTCTGTGTTTTTAACAAGCCCTGCATGTGATTCTGATACTCACTGAAGTTTAGATCCACTGGCGTCAGGCATATCTAGGGAGATTGCAGCTCAGGATGGCGCTTCCCTCCCAGGCAGAATCTTGAAGAAGCTTGAACACCAACGAAAACCCCAAGGTAGGAAAGAGGGGACACAAAGCGTGGTGGTGGTGGAGATATTAACAAATTATCCTATCTTTTTCTCTATTTTTGCAGAATACCTAATCAATAGTCATTTCCTAGCTCAAAAAAGGAAGGCTCTTTTTTTTTTTTTTAAATCATGAGTGGACTGTTTGGGAAGTTCTAGAACAGCACAGGGCTCAGAAATTATATATCTCATACCTTTCCTAGGAAGTTAGCTGTAGCCAAGGAGCAAAGAAAAAGGAAAGTCAGTGACCAGCAACAGGCGTGGAACTCGGGGGGGCTGTGCCATGCAAGTTCAGGCTTGGATACTCCTTTAAAGAAAAAAAAAAATAATGTTTTGTTCATCATGGATTTTTTTTTTTTGCCTTCATTTTGATTTTTTAAAAATATTGCATTATAAAATATTATCTTCAAATTGAGTTTTCTGGTGCCCTGTTACGTTTGTGCCCAAGGCGCCTGCCTCACTAACCTCAGCAGCCCTGGCCTTGATTAGTGTATCAGTTTCCTGTGTTTGCTGTAACCTAGTACCATAACTGGGGGGCTTAAACCAACAGAAATGTATTCTCTTAAGGTTCTGGAAGCCTGAAGTCTGAAATCACGATGTCAGCAGGGTTGCATTGTCCTCTGAAGGCTCTAGGGCAGAATCTATTTTTTTTTGCCTCTTCCAGCTTCTGTCGGCTCCAGACGTGGCTGTATCACTCCAATCTCTGCCTTTGTGGTCACATGGCCTCTTCATTCTGGCTGTCTGCTGCTCTGTATGAAGTCTATCTCAAAACACTCTCTACCTTTGTGTTATAAGGACACTTGTCATTGCATTTAGGGCCTTCCTGGATAATCTGAGGACGATCTCATCTCAAGACTCTTAATTCTGTCTACAAAGACCTTATCCATATTTAAAAAAAAGAAGGCAGCATTCGCAGGTTCTGGAGATTAGGAAATGGCCGTATCTTTTTTGAGGGTGGATTAGGGGAGAATTAAGCCCACTACATAGCAAAGAGTGAATGCAAAGTAAGGAAAAGAAAGAAATAACAGTGAAGGAGCGTCCCAGATGGAAACCTGTTGCAGCTGATCTAGAGATCAGCCAGGACAGACTGGAGTAGAAGAGGGTCTAGGAGGCAGATCTCCAGGGAAAAGAGACTTGGTAGATTTGATGTAAGATTGGAAGGAGAAAACGAGATTATAAATACAATTTTTTTAAAAAAAGAAGGAAGGAATGTAAATGCCTAGAAAATTAAAAGGTAGAGCAAACTAGTTTGTAAAAGGAATTGTTATACACTACTTGGCCCATCAGCAAGCAGTATTTACATAATTTTGAAAATGTAAACAGTTTTGAATTACTTTTGGCCTTTTTGAATCTACAATGCACAACACATTACTGAATCTGTCCTGAAAAGGTAAACATATCTATGGCAGAAGGTAGATGATAAAATGGAAAAGAGCGCTAAAAAGCAGTGGTAAAGATAGTAATAGTCTCTTCTTTACAAACTATGAAATCAAGAAGTATTGTCTATCATTGAAAGAAGAAGAAATAAAGAGTCATGAGTATTATGTTACTTAAAAGTTTCAGTGGTAGCCAATATAGATAGTCCCAATAACAATATATGGGAGGAGGAGGTGGTGGCATAAGTGAGCTTAAGTACTCATCCATCATTGTGAGAAGTCAATAAATAATGTCTAATGCTGATAAATCCAGGACCAACCACACTATTTAGAGCTGTGAAAGAAGTTGCAAGTAGAGGTTTTAAAAGTTCCCAATGGGGAATAAGACTATTGATTTTAATATTAAGCTTTTTCTTTGTTGTTTTAAATGGGCATTTATTACATCAAAAAATGATAAAATAACCTGTAATGTTTTCTTTTATTCTGTGGTTTCAAAGTGTCTTTAATCATTAATTAACTTTTAATGAATAGAATTTTTAAAAAATTATTAATTTGAATCTTAGATTGCTTATTTTACTACTTCTCAAACTGTGGATCATTTTTTTTCCCAGTCATTATTTTTTTTTCCTTGACAGGCTGATACTTTATTAAAATGCAATATAATGATTTAATAAAAATAAAGACATAAGTACAAACAATTTTTAAATTCGACTCAATAGACATAAACTTTCTATATCAAAGTTTGATAGAAGTTTCTAAAAGCTTCCTCTCAAGTATGTCTACTTGACATGTTGCATACTGGTAACAAAAAGTTTGCAGACTAGGAAAATTTCAAGAGGCATAATTTGAGCAATGACCTAGTTTTATCTTTTTTTTTTGTTGTTGTTGTTCTTCTCAACTTTCTTTATAAAAAAAAAAGAAAGAAAGAAAACTTAGTAGTGTTGCTTGTTTCCTGTCTTGCATAAGAAATTCTTCCCTACCCCCAAGGTTGTCGAGATATTCTGTTTTATTATCTTCTAAATGTTTCATAACTTCCACACTTAGGCATTCAATACACTTGACTTGTATATGGTGGAAGATAGAGTTTTGATTTAATTTCTCCTTATCAATATCCCTTTCATTTTTTCCCTTATCAGTTGTCTTTTGCCCATCAGTTGATTGGATTAAACTTTTCCTACTGCTTTGCAGTGCCATATAACATATATCCTGTCAAGTATCAGGGGTCCACTGATGTAGGTTATGATTCTGGACTCTGTATTCTGTGTCAATGTTCTGTATGTCTATTCTTGCATCAGTAACATGTCAGTTTGATTACTGTAGCTTCCTGTTTTGTTCTTTGTTCAAGTGTGTCTTGGCTTTTGTTGGGCCTTTACATTTCCTTAAAATTTTAGTTGACTTTGAAGGTTTCCCCAAGAAAGCTGTTGGGATTTTGATCGTAATTGCATTAAATTATAAATGTTTTAGAAAGGAATCATCTTTACAGTTTACATTTTTACAATTCTGGCGTTTCCAATATTTTAATATTATGTATTTCTCTTTTCATTTTGGTCTTTAAAACTCTGTTTTGAAGTCTATTTAATTATAGAAGTCTTTTGAATCTTTCTGTAGATTTATTCCTAGTGCACCATGTATTATTGCTAATATTTTAAATAGTATATTTAATTTTATTTTTTATCTGTTTTTAAATAGGACTCCCTCCCTAGGTAGATAAAATAGATTAGATAGATTAGATAGGTAGAAACAATCCAAGAACCTAGCTCAATTCTTTGTAATTCTAATAACTTAGCTTGACATTCTTTTGAATTTTAGAATTAGAAAATTAATACAATTCATGGTCATTTGTAAAAATATTATTAAAGCAGATGGTTAGATAATATCTTTTAAAATATATGGTCTATAGAGAGAACTATAAGGAAGGAAGACCCAGCTGATTGAAAGGCTGGGATCCACCAGACTCTGCTATCTGATCTTGATAAATGTAAGTCATTGTAGAGAATTGAATTTTATAGTCGATATTTATCGAATACCTGCTGTATATAAGTACCAGAGTAACCACTGTAAGGGGGTGCCTTCCTTCAAGGAACTCGCATTGTAGCAGGAGGAATGGGAGGAGTGTCTCTAACATTGTATTTATGCAGAAGCCACCAGTTTTATAGTCCACCATTCATTTGTCCTCCAAGCTCCAATATTTTTTTCTCCATTATTGCTCATTTTCTCAAAATGGTATGCAAATTTTATTGGCCTGTAATGAAGTTCAATAAACATAGGTCTTTGAAAAGAAGGCTTTGTCTCTGCTTGAAATGCAGTCTGCTTTTTTAGCTTTCAGAGCATTGAATTTTATGGATATTCATTTTTTTATAAAGCCCTCATCAATTTGAGACTGATGTTATATCCATCTCTTTATATGGGAAAATAGTACAGAATGCTTGCATTACTTTGTTCTTTAAATACTACCAGGACATAATTAAAAAGCTGGTTAGTTGAAGAGAATGACTTCTCTTATTATTGATTGAATACACAAGGAGAAACTTCAGCAATAAGAAACAATGGATGATTTTTTTAAAGAAAATAATTTCTGAAGGATGAAAAGGACCATTTTTCCCATGAAGACAGTCAAGATAAAATACAATGGAGTAGAAGTAGGAAAGTAAAAGGACCTCTTCAGTTAATGCATTTCCAGAACTAAACACAGGGTGCTTCCTAAACAAAAGGACCTTTATAAATGAGGGTACACACTTTAGAATCTTTTCGAAGGATCCATATTTAGTTCAACAGGCTCCTTCAGTGCATTTTAAAGGCTTGGAAAGTAATTAGACTCTAGAGACCCAGAGGGGAGGTTGTTTAGTATTATTTTGGAAGTTTTGGTGACACAGGTTAGTTCGTAGCATCTGCTTTGAACTAACCTTCCATGATTCTGATAGTATTTAGAAATCACGAGGAGAAATTTGAGCTTCTAATTTTTGCTTCCCCCTTTCCTTTGGTTTCAAAGAATTCTCATATCTGCCCTACCCCAAGACTGCTTCTGACCCTGGATGCTCTAGTGTTCTGCATCTATTCTTAACACTCTGCTTTGATCCTAACTTGTGGAACTATACCCTCACCCTTTTTTGGCCAAGTACTTTCATTAAATCCCAAATATACAGGCTAGAGTCTGGAGGACAGAGCCCTGAAGGCATAGGTCTTTCTCTGTGTATGTTCTCCACTGCAGCTTCCTGGCTTGCTGACCTCTGGATCTGACCTCTCATAAATGTGAATTCCTAGACCTGGACCACTAACTCTCTTCTGCCTGGCTTTATTTGAGCCTCCCTGCTCCCCTCTAAGTTACCATATGAGAGAAATAAACATTGGAAAAATTTTGATTTTATCCCCAATACTCTGTTAAGAGAGAAGTAAATTTCAGAGAGAAGTAAATTTCAGAACAGTTTAGGGGAATTTATGTCCCATTATGCTCTCCTATAAACATTTTGATTTTAAAACCTGACACTCTACCTAGAAGAATTGCGTGAGGGGATTGCCTAGGAAGGTAAATCATCGCTATTTTATTACATCACATGATACTGCTGAAAGGCTTAAATGTCTTTGGACAGATGGTACCCTGTGATTTTCAAGGAAGCTAGAAACAAGACCATACTGATTCGCAGTGTTCAGATGTTTCTAAAAATATGTTGCATGTCAGAATGAAAATAGACCTACACTACAGATACTTTCAGAGAATAAGCATAGCTTTAGAGTCTATTTTACATTTAAGCGAAGAATGAAAATTATGCAGGAAATTCCATTTATATAGGCTGTCAATTTACATGAGTTGGACATCCCTACTTGTTCCTCTGACCACTGCCCTAGAAAGTAGTTTTACACCTCTTTAAACTCTTTGAGTACAATGAGCATGTGTTTATCCAGAGCCCCAAATAATTTTTCACTCGGCTTCTACTTTTACAACACAAAGTACGTAAAAATGCTGTTGCTTCTCACAGGGCAGCTTTGTTTTAGTCTCAGTATCCTCAGGCATATATGATAAAAATTACTGTTAATAATGTGACTTGAGGCCTGACAAGATCCTATAATCCTTTCTGAATCTTAATAAAAAGTAAGTTGTGTGCAGTGTCATTTGAAAGTATTTTATTGTATTATCAGTAAAAGGCACACTCATGTTCAAAAGATGTTCTTGATACAAACCTGGCTCTCAGGCAGTTAGCAAACAGTCACTTAACTATAGTCCTCTAAATACAGGACTTTACTAAAATTCATTATAGATTCTATTTTACTTTATCTTCTAGGGTAATGCAGTTTGTTTGTTCGTTTGTTTGTTTTTTAAGTAAATTAGTATCGGGCTATGGCAAAGACTTGGCTAATTTTTCTCTCCTGGCTGGAGGAAGTAGCAGGCTAGGGTTTGGCTGGTTCAGAGAGATCTCAGAAGAACTTTGTAAGTACAGTGAACAGTGCTGTCTTTTGAAGAAATTCCAAATCCCTTCTGAATCGGAAGGAAGCTACTCTAGTTGGTCAAGGGTTTGTGTGAGTCCTTGAGCCTTTTTATGCTGGGAGAAAAAAATGAAAGAGGTGAGGAATAGCGAGGGAAGATAAAAGAAAAAAGGAGGCAGTGAGGAGGAAAGGCTTTTTTAAAGTCAAAAACCACGGATATGAAGTTTTTTGTTCATGTTTGAAATAAAACAGGAACGGCTATTACAAACACATATGAAATGACCTTGTGTGTTGTGAAGCTTAATAAATACAGACAAATTTCTAAAGCTCTTGAAGTCAGAAACCCGCTGCCCCGTGCCTACTTGGTACCTAAATTAATCTGTAAACATTCAGCAGAACGCAGGTCCTCGATCTTAGAACCTATGTAGTAGGTTATGCTTCTCTGCATTACACGGCAACAGATAGTAGTGGTTTGATATTTGGAAAACCTTGGAGCAGTGAACTCCTCACTTTATAGAAAAAGAAAATCTGAAACTTCATCAAAGGTAAAATAGTACTTTTTGTTTTGTGGTATGGCGCATTTTTGTTCCTGGGCGTACATGTAACAAGAAAGCACGAAGATGAGAAGGCAAAGGAAAGGGACTTGCTCATGTGACTTGCTCAGTCTTGCACAGCTACTAATTGGGCAAAATTAGAATTTTAACCTAGGTCAGTCTCACGTCGAGACACGTGCTTATAACCACAGTAGGCTCTATCCAGTAATTTTAACAATTTTATTCAATACCTAAAGTTAACCCCACTTTCAAAATATTCCTGTGGATCCCAAGTGGTACCCACTGATCAATATTTGAGAAGTCATTTCAAATACCCTGATGTCCAAGTACCAGGATGGCTATTACAAGGAGTGTAGCATTGTACTCATTTGTTTTTTAACGGCGGACACCAAAAAGCCCTCCAGGTTGTTGATACAGCTTCATTCTTGGTACTTTGGGATAGCGTTCTTCATTTTGAATCATTAATGGCTACACATTTCCAAGACATAGTAATTGTCGGTTAACATTTGTTGAATTACCTTAAATAATATTCCTGGGTTATACTTTTCTTACAATATGTGCTAATAATATTCATTTTCCATTAGTGTTCAGCGAGTTAATAAAATTAGTGTTGCAGAGTGTCTGATGAGAAAAGGCATTCATGGGTCCTACTCAATATATACTTTTAGTAATATTTATTATGGAAGCCTAAGTGTTCCCTAGCTAATACTCTCATCCTAATGCCTGCAGGCTCCCATGCAATATGACATGTGACATTTCAATGAGTCATTAAACAAAAGTATATGCCAATATTTTGATTTTTTTTGTGCAGTCTTTAAGGACAATGGTGGAGTAAAAGATAGTGTTCTATTTTTTTAAGTGAAAAACACTGGGAGATGCTCTACAAAAATGGCATTCCCAGTGATGTTTGAGCAGCATCTTATCTTTTCAAGGTGTCCTTTATTCCTTGACTCAAAGTATCATTCTGAAGGTATATAAGATGGATATAAAAATGATACTGTGTTGATACATAGATTGCTGTCCTTCTCAGTTGAAAATGGTGCTGATGATATGATTAGATGCATACATAAATAAGTTTGAAAAAAAGTTTTGCGTGATAGCATTTTAAACCCCAGACAGATGTGTATTTTACGGACCAGTGACTGCTAATAAATAGCAAAACATACATTTTATTAATGTATCACATTGCATTCAGAAGTAGGTTTTGTTTCTGAGAGACTGCAGAGTAGACTAGAGTAAAAGCACCAGAGCTGTTTTTTGAATTTATTTATTTTTGGTTGCAATGGGTCTTCGCTGCTGCGCGCAGGCTTTCTCTAGTTGTGGCTAGCGGGGGCTGCTCTTCGTTGCAGTGTGCAAGCTTCTCATTGCAGTGACTTGTTGCGGAGCATGGGCTCTAGGCGTGACGGCTTCAGTAGTTGTGGCGCACAGGCTTAGTTGCTCCGCGGCATGTGGGGTCTTCCCGGACCAGGGCTTGAACCCGTGTCCCCTGCACTGGCAGGCGGATTCTTAACCACTGTGTCACCAGGGAAGCCCCCAGAGTTGATTTTTTTTTTTTTTCCCCCTAATGTATCAGTTAGCTTTTGCTGTATAGCAAACCACCTCAGAACTGAGTGGCTTAAAACAAAGACTGTTTATTTCATGATTCATTAGACTAGCTGGGTGGTTTTCCTGATCTGAGCCAGCTGGATTGGTCTTACTCATGTACCTGCAATCAGCTATTGTATTAGTGGGGACGGCTTGCTTGTGATGGCCTTGGTTGGAAAGGTGGGGACTTCTCTCTAGGTCTCATCCTCCAGCAGGCCAGCTTGGGTTGTTCCCCTGGAGGTCCCCTGGAGATCTCAGGGCTCTAAGAGTAAGGGTCCGAGACTACAAGGTCTGTCTTCTGAGCCATAGCCTGGAACTCACAATGCCACTTCTGCCACATTCTGTTGGTCAAAACTCATCACAAAATCATCCAAGATTCAAGGAGTAGAGGAATATACCCCTCACTTTGAGAGGGGAAGAGACCATGACCATTTTTACAATTTACCACAGCTAAAATTGCCATTCTCACTCCAGCCTCCTCAAGAAGTAATGTCTTTTGACCATAATCATAACCATAACTGCTAACACCTATGGAAGATTCATTGTGTGCTTTCTGTGGATTAACTCAATTAATGTTCACAGTAACAATATAGGGTGGCTATTATTTTTCCCCACTTTAGGTAAGGAAACTTCGTCTTGGAGGAGTTAACTATTTTATAAGATATAAAAGTTCTCCAAAATGAGATTTCCCTTGTTAAATAAATTTTGGAAATGCAAGGTTAAACCATGATGAAGAGTCTCTCTCTCCATCCATTCATCCCGTGGGACTTCTTAAAGTTTTGAATATAATAATGTGCATCGTGAATCTTACAGAAGGGAAGATTGTAAGCCTCATTTTCTAAACTTGGAACCCTTCTTACATAACATCTATTAATATCTTACAGGACAGTAGCATTCTATGAAATCCAGTTTGGAAAATGATGTAATATTTATTGTACTTAGGCTTCAAACTGGAAACCAGATCACCCTGATTTTACAGCAAATGTAAGCTGTCATTGAGTATATTAAGATGTATGCAAAATACCTTATTATTTCTTCTAAGTTTGCTTGTTTGTTCAAAAAACATGGACCCTATAGACATGTGAAAATTAAGCCCATATTATCTCTGAATCCCCTCAAGTGTTTTGAACCGAGTTTATTTGCTTTGTAATGTTCTATCCCCTTCTCCTCCCCCTCCCCTTCCCCTCCTCCTCCTCTTCCTTTTAAGCCATCCCCTTCTTTTTGTATTGACACCCCCCTGAGCAGTGTCAGTGTTAGCTGTTACTGACAGTTGGCAAATAGTACTATAGCATGGCAATAAGATACTGAATGAAATTATACCTTTGTCAAATTGCTTCTGAATCATTTACTTCAAGATAGTCAAATGAGAAAGGATCACCACCACCACACACACACCCCTTCAGCCATACAGATGAGGCAGGAGCTTGGGGAAAGTTATATCTAGCTCTTCAGTGTTTAGTGTCTACTACTTAATACTGCTCTTGTCAGAGAAATAGCCTTGGGGAGGGATTTCTGGAGTCAAGATTAGGTTATATATGGGTTTATATACAGGTAGGGGAGGTAAGATCTTAGCATGGAAAGCTTCATTTAAAAAAATTTGCCTGGTCCTTTGTAACTGGCTTCTTTCACTGACCGTAATGTTTTCAGGGTTCATCCACGTTCCATGTGTCCGTGCTTCATTCCATTTTATGACCGAATAATATTCTGTTGTGTGAACATAGGAAGGCCAGTTTTTTATCTCCTCTTCCTGTTGGGGAAATCCTAATCCCAGCCCCACCCCAAGTGTGGAGGACATGCCCAAGAATCTGATGAGCTTATGAACCTAGTGAAGGAAGGCTGGGTTTGCTTCTCTAAGAGCCAGACTGATGTTCTCCCCAGCAACATACTTTCATACGTTTTCCTATATTAATTATTGTTTCCAAAATGTTCATCTTTCATACGCAGATCCAGAGCTTTATACTGTGTACTAATATCTCTGTTCTTTTGAAGCACTGGAGAAACAAGAAAAGACCTGTTTTTTCATTTAGGTTTATTCTGTATTTCTATAAACAGTGAACACTTTTGAAGACTTTAGGAGAATATCTGAATGTGGCCCAGTTAAAGATTGATAAATGATATTGTAACATCTATCTGGGAGGTCATCCAGGTTCTTCAAGAAGTACTACAGACACAAGAAACTAAACTCCATCAACTAGGGAGAGACCAGATGATTAGGACTCGGGTCTACAAAGCAGCACACATTAGGAGATAGGAGTTAAGCCTTTATGAAAACCATAAATGATGATAAGACTGAAATCACTTATATTTGAATATGCTTTAAAGCTAATCAAAGCAGGGATGACACTGCTTATCTTCCTGCATTATGGAAGGGACTAAGCTTCACCTCCTAGGAGAGTGAGATGTGGGAGAGAACTCCTCCCAACCAAAACAAAGTAGCTAATTGAATTGGTGAGAGCCCAAGTTCCACGGGGCCACATGTTTACCAGGTAATAGAACCATATCAACAAAAGGTCATGTAGATGCTTCCCTGAGTCTCCATTTTGCTGGTACCTGGGTTTGTGGACCGGGTCTGTAAGTCTCCACATAAATGGCCTAGTACCCCAAATCTACTTTTCAAACCAAGTTTTCATGGGGGGCAAGGGAGAGGAGGGAGAGTTTCATGGTTTAGGCTTGGGATGGGAGTTAGCACAGCTATTGAGCTCGCCAGCAACTCTCTGCCATTCCCATTTGGTGTTTTCATTAACGATTTGAAAGGACCTTGGTGAAGGCAATGTTACCATATTGCACAACTCCAAGCGTCACGTTTCATATCTGAGACCATGTGAATGACATGAAGGTACACCCTGCATGGTCATACATGGCAGTCTGGGTTCAAGAGAATGGGTGAGCAGTTGGGACCCCCAATACTTCCAAAATGTTACAATTTAACAACAATAACCATTGTTAAATTTATTCATATCTCACCATATGTCAGAGCCTGTTAAACACTTTATATTCTTTGTCTTGTTTAGGGCATACAAGTTTAGAAGTTTGTACTCATTATTTCTGTTTAACATGTGAAGAAACTGAAGCTTAGAGAGGTGCATCACTTGATCAGGGTCACACCGTTTGTAAGCGACAGACGCATGATGATTTAAACCCAGGCCACCTGTAGCCAAAACTTGAGCTCTTCTTCCTTGAACAAAACTGTCTCCCACTTACAAAATGCTTTCATACACGTTAACTAATCCTTACAACAACTCAGCTGGATCAGAAGTGTCAGAGCTTTATTGACAAGAAAGATGAGAATCCAAGATGTTTGGTAATTTCCCCCAAGGTCATATAACTACAGGTTCTTAGCTAGAACTTGGAATCTTTGTTTGTTTTTTTTTTTAATTAAAGTCTGATGTTTTTTCCAGTTGTCCATGTTTCTTTGACAATAGATGCAATACACAGACTTTTTTTAAAATCAGCACATAGGACTTTCCAAATCTAGCCTCTGCTACTAAACGAATGTGTAATTTTAAGCAAATGACTTAACCTCTCTGAGCCTCTGCTTCATTTCTAAAATGAGGATAGCAATACAGCTGCCTCATAGATCTATTGCAAGATTTACACTAAACCATAAGCATGCTTGCTAGCCAAGGGCCCGACATATTTTAGATACTAAATGTATAATCTCTTGCTTTCCTTCTGTCCCTCCGTTTCAACTCAAATGGGGTAGTTTCAGGACAAAGTACAACTTACATAACCAAGTAAAAGATGTATAATCTTTATAGCTGGCAGCAAAATTCATCTTTGGAAGTAAACTGTTGGTCAAAATCTTCAGTATTTGTGGAAGGTATGATTCCGAGGGCATAGATGTCAGCAGGAAACCCAGCTGTAAAAAGAGATGTGGTTAGGTTTTTCTGGATAAGAAAATTATAGGAATGTATGTTTTGCTATCAAAAAGGGAGGAGAGAAGAGAAGAATGGAGAAGGTGGGAAGGAGAGAGGAGCTGGAGAACTAGGGGGAGGTAAGGACCCAGGAGCAGGGCAGCCAAGGACTAGTGTCCCATGGAAAGTCGTAGAAGGACGTTTTAAAAATGGGAAGTGTATTGCTCAATTTAAAACTGTTTATATTAATTTGGTCTAAACTCTACCAAAAAATCAAATTTCAGTAAAATTTTCCACGCTCGTGAAGATATTTTCTGTCCCATCTGGATTACCATGAGGAAGAACAGAAATACATGGTTGAAAGGAAAAGAGACCCTAAGAATGTAAGCCACCTTGGCAGTCTCAGAAATCTGGAACCTTGAGGGCCCAAGAAAATTTGGGGGAGATTTCAAGAGATAGACAGTCCCCGGGGGCATATGGGTTACACAGTTAAAGTCCAGTTAAAGTCAGTGAACCAAGAGACGCTTCTGATTTCAGCATGATTTAGATACATTAGGAGGGGACAAACTGAAGACATTAAGATGCAGGTTATAAAGAAATTTTAGGTATATTTGAAACATACCTCTAAACTGTCGACATTGATATAGAATGAGATAAGAAGTTTCCTCCTTTAGATGGTTTTGGCTTGAATAGACCAGGAGTTTGCTCTGGTGGCTCATGTCTGAATCTCCTTTATTTACATATTTACTTATTCGATAGACTTCATTTTTTAAAGCAGTTTTAGTTTCACAGCAAAACTGAGCAGAGAGTTACCAAATGCCTCCAGTCTCCCCTTACACACATCCTCCCCTACTATCAGCATTTTCCACCAAAGTAGTACATTTGTTTTAATAGATGAACCTGCATTGACGCATCATCATCCAAAGTCCATAGTGTACCTTAAGTTTCACTCTTGGTGAATCTCCTTTATTTCTAATCTACAAATTTCTATCACATTACTGGGTAGTATGGAGAGATACTGTATCTCAGCCCATGTCTGGCTAGGTTGCTGATGACCAAGTGTAAAATACAGTCATTTCCCATCAGGTGACCTGACTCAGCTGTGATATTCATACATTCATTCATATTACACATTTTGTCAAAGAGAAAGTCGTGTATATAAATACAAACATACGTACTTGATTATTGTAAAATAATGACAGCAATATCCAGAGCACAGCTATTAGTTTAGTAACGGATCACAGGAAGAGGATGCTGGAGGCTCTAAAGGAAGGAGAAACATTATCACAGCTTTGTCCTCAGGATCTGGCTTTTCATTAAATATCAGCCTGAAATAAATCAATTCCATCATACTCTTCTTTTTTGCCCCGGGCTGGTTTTTACAAGATCCATAATAATCTCATAACACTTGATATATTTACTGCCTCTACTGCGAACAGGTGTTTATCCTCCTTGCAAAATGCTGCTTTAAAATAGGTGCAGATCTGGGAGTTTAATGTGATTTTGTGTTTTCCTATTATGAGTGAGGAATATCCGATTACACACCTCCTTTCTCAGTCTTCCCTGGGAATGTATGGGAAATATTTCATTCACTGGTGGTTTAGTCCAGGCCACAGAGAGGCATCCCAATCCCCTTTCATGTGTTAACTCTGACTGATGCCACATTAAATGGTTGTGGGAGGTTGGGGGGCGTGGCTCTGCTGTTGCTATGACCACTTATGTTTGTGTTGCTGAAACCCACACTTGCCTTCAGTTCTGAGGCTGTCATGCAGTTATTCCCTAGCAAACTTCCCTTTATATATGGGATTTCCGAAGCTTAGATGCCTAAATGAGACGTGGTAGAAACACACACACACACACACGCACACACACACACACACACAGACACGCACACACACACACACACACACACCCCAGTTAAGAAGGTCTGCTTTTAGGCACTCTCCACCCAAATGTGTCACTGTGCCTAAAACGTCTTAGTCTGGATTTTTAAATCAGAATATTAGTTTGATGTTGATCTTGTCTCTTCATGGTGGCCTTCTGCCAAATGGTGTGGTTTGACATTTACCTAAACCATCAGGAAGCACTTCATAGGTAATATTCTAGTAGAAAGTCTGTACTTCTGAGTGACTGACTGAATCAGTCAAGAAAACTTGGCCTTTTTTCTACTCTCCCAAAGATGACTCAAAAGCCTAGATTGAGCTATTTGTCAAGAAAAACAAAATGCAAAACAGAAAACAAGTCCATAAATTATTTCATATCATACTTTAAAATGGTACTTCATATTATGATTTTAAAAAGGAAAAAGAAAACCAGCATGGTCGGAGAAAGGTATAAACAAAAATTCCCTTTTTGGAAAGGAGAAGGAAGAACACTATTCCAAAATCTATAAATCCAAAGGAATATTACCAAAGGTATATCTACTGTCACCTACTGGTGGCAGCCAAAGAGGTCACGCTGTTGTGTGGATACTTTGCTTTAATTGTACTGTGAAAATTCTTAAGATTCTGCTGATTAAATGAGGTGTACTTAAATTTGAGGTTGTTTTTACTTACCCCCTCCTTTCTTTTGATTGCTAGTTTCCTCTCTTCTTGTTGGTTTCCTTTTATTTTCTGAATTTTTTTCCCAGCTGGTTTGGACCCATGAGATTTTAGAGCTTCTCAATTGACTCACTGACCAATTAGAGCCCTTCTTTAAACTGTAGGCCTTTGGCAGGATGATCTTGACTTAAAATGTTTCCACTTCTTTCAGCTTTATGTTTGCATCTACAAAAACTTACACCTGGATAATCCTGGTTTCTAGTGGATGCCACATGTAGAGCAATCAGTAATTGTACTTCTGTTGGTATCATTGACGAATTGCCTCATATCCCACTGGTTTGAATACAGCAAGATCCAGAAGGAGCTGCCAAAAATGAGAGCTAAAAATTTGATGGCATCCTTGGAACATTCAAAACGTGGCATCTCAGTAAAAATAATAATTATTATTACTAATAAAAATGTATAATTATCATCTTTTAATTTTGCCAGAGAAGAATGATAAAATACAGTTAAACAAAATAAATCAGAACTACCGCATATTATCATATCTCTTCATGAGAAAAAGGGCTTTTTAATCATCAAAAAAAGAAAAGGGGAATATATTCTCAAGAAGGGAAGTTCACTTTAATTAAAAATAACACAAATTGGACATTACAAACTGGATTATAAAAATCACCAAATTTTCTTAAATTTTTTACAATATTAGAACCTAGTGAAAGCACCTCCATGGACCCACTTCTGAAGACTCAAGGAGACATAACAGGTGCGTGGGATGTAGATAGAAAGGTCTAAAGTAGGAAGGGGATCAAAACCAGTGGGCAAATGGGAAACCTCTAGGTGAACAGGTGCTGAATCAGACAGGTGGTGTGCTGAGGCAAGCTGATTTAACATCTGAAATGGAAGGTGGATGGGCAACTAGGAAGACAAACCAGCAGGAGGCTCTAATCCCAAGTGGCAGCACAGTGAGTGGTATAGAGGAAGCGACATATAAATGACTGATCAATTTTAAAATGTGGAAGTCATAGAATTCAGAGTGAGGTCTTCATTTGGAGGGGGGAAAAAAAAAAAAACAAAGCACTGTTGACCTTCTCCCCTCAAGGGATCAGTTCATACCATACAGATACACGTGGAAACTGGCAAATTGTCATCATCTGTTAGGTTTTTTTTTGCAGGTTTTATGAATAAAAATGTTAACCTATGAATAATGTGACACAAGATTATTTTTGCATTTTATTTATATTTACATAATAATTTTTTTCCTTTTCACTTTTGATGGTATTGAGTATGTGATGAAAAGACCAAATTAGGTTTTATGGGTGGTATTTATAAGTGTGTTGGGTTAACTACATGGATGAGCTAAATAATTTTAAAGAAAGCAGTCATGAAGTGATTCAAGAGAAAATGCTTGTACTCAACAACATTGGTTTAGTTAAAAGTAATAAAAATGGGTAAACAACTTTTCTTACAGAAATTAATGTTGGAAAATGAAATCATTTTATATTGGGGAGGTGCTGATAACTTACTAAAATCACTAAGGAAAACTAATGTTTTTATTTAGGTTGCAGATAAGTTTATTTTCATACATTAAATTGTATAACTAGTAGATTTCTTTTTTCTACATTAGAAAAGAAGTAAACAATCTTAGCACTGCCAGCAAAATCACAATGTTATTAAACATAAAAGAAAAGGAATCAATATGGTAAATTACAACAAGAGAACATGTTTCTTTATAGTTTTTCATTATTTTTATTTAAGATCTGAATAGACAGATTTTCTTTTTAAAAGATGTTTGCGCTGCAATCCTAGCTCAGCTCCCTTATGTAATTTACATCAATCATACTTTCAATTATTTTTCTTATCAACAAGAGACATTTGGTGAATCTGAGGAAAGAAAAGAAAAAAGTGAATGCCAACCAAAATTCCAAATTAATCCATTGTGAGTATTCTTTTTGAAATCTTAATTTATGTTTTGTATTTTTATAAATAAGCAAACCCAAAATTCTTTCAAACAGCAACTTTTCAGAATCTACCAGTAGTAAATTCGATTAGGACTCAGGACCAGCAAGGTCTATGAAAGTGGTTTGAGAAGAAAAATAATCTGATTATCAAAAATAGAAGGCTTATTGAGTTAGGAGGAAATCACTCAATATTTTCCAGATTGACTGAAAATGATTGACTTCGGTTTAGAGCATTTTTCTTTTCAATATGTAGTATTATAAAATGGAGTGTTTATAGCTCACCTCAGTTACCCTTCCTGATGTTATTTTTATTATATACGTTATGTGTATTTCACTTAATGTTTTCCTAAGATATCTTTTTTTAATATTTATCCTTCCCAATGATCAATGTGTGGTGTGTATACTATATATATATGTATAAAATACACACACATTTCTGTAAATTAAAGTTGACAAGTTAATTGTTATTTCAGGCAAGAGGGAAGACAAGTACCTCTAGAACAACTAATAGTTCACTTTATATTAATGTTTGTCTTCAAGGAGAACATAAGGAATACAACAGAAAGGCGGAAATTTACATATTGTGTTCACCTAAAATCTTAAATCCCAGAGCAGCGGGTAATTGGCAGGAAAGTATCATCCAAGTGCAGTTCTTTCATCTTAAAAAAACTAATGGTTTAGTTGGATGGCCAAAACCTGTGTAGAACTGGAGATCACGTTTATTTTGAAAGCCTAAGGGCGTGCATTTCTAGAAAACTCAGAGGCTTCAATAGTGTTTAAAAGTTTCCATTTAATTAAAGTGAATGCAGATAATCCAGGTCTCGGGCTGAGCTGTCTTGCACTGTGTACTTACTTGCTGGTCTTGTGCTCCAAGGCAAAGCTCTCTTAAAATTCAACAGATATTAACAACTGCTGAACACCTTTGGGCTGAGAGTGGGATGGTGTATCAGGTCAGGAACTTAAGCCTTTGGATAAAGACAGGCCAGAATTCTGTAGGTGTTAGCAATAATCACCAGGAATGAGCAGGCAGAAAGTCTAGTCTCCTGAAATTACACAGCATGGAGGGTCTACACTGAGCTACTCCATTGGGTCTTTGCAGAGAACAGAACCATATAATTTATGAAACCCCAGTGAAGATAATAAATAGGCCTAAGATACATATGTTTAAGAAAATATTATAAGCCTACCTTGGTTCTCTATGATGAAGTTGAACTTAATGGCCTCTAAAGATCTTTCCCTATAAAGTGACACATGATTCCAGGATAGCTTTCCTACCTAGTCTTAAAGTTTTCTGTACAATTAGGCACTGATGTCTAATTTTGATGGCTGTTGCCTTTCAGCAGAGATTGAGCTGTACAGGGGAGGAAGATGTTTTCCTTGAACCACTTAGGGTTCCTGTCTGGGTCTGAAAATCAAATTGACAAAGACAGATGAACAGGAGAAAAGCATACACATTTTATTGAATTTGTACGTGTATACGGGAGACTTCACAAGAGAATGAAGACCTGAAGGAGTGACCAGAGCAGGAAGCTTTTATACATTTTAGATAAAGAAACAATAGATTTGTGAAGAATCAACAAGACAAAGGGTTTGGGCTCTGGGTAGTAAATAGTGAAGAAGTGTTACCAAATGAATTTGCCTCTGCTCCCCCACTATGCAGCAAAACCAATTTACTGACACCAGATAGTGATGAAAGAAAGTACAGCATTTATTGCAGGTGCTAAGAAAGGAGAATGGACAGCTCATGCTCAAAAGACCCAAACTGAACTCTCCGAAGGGTTTCAGGGAAGGGTTTTGAAAGGCAACATTCGGGGTGAGGGTTGCAGCCTGTGGACGGACTTTCCTCTGATTGGTTGGTGGGGAGGTAACAGAGTGATGTTTCAGGAATCTTAATCACCAGCCTCCTGGTTCCAACCAGTCTGGGGGCTTGTAGTCAGTTTGCAGAACAGTTCAAAGATGTACATCAGATTGTTATGTGTATCCCTTGAGGAGGAACTGGGGCTCTGTTTTATTGCTGAACTGTTGTTTAAGCTATCAGTACTTTTCTTGCTTGACTGCTTTTCCTGTTTCTGAATTCCCTCACTTCCCTAATTAGTAACTGCTTGAGTCTGCTCTTTGGAACTCAGGGAAGACCTAGGAGATAAAGGCCTTTTATACAAACAAGAAACAGGGAACACGGAGGGGCTTTTGTAACTGGGAGGGCCCCACAAGGTTCTACTTGGTTTCAGACATAACAGGAAGATAAGGATTAGTTTAACAAGGTTTGTTTGTACAGAGTATTTGCCCAAATTCCCTGTTGCAGGTGATAAGAATATCTTCCCTGGTACAGGGAACACACCTTTCAAATGGGAGTTTTAGGACCTGTTTCAGGGAAGAAGGGTGAAGGGGGAGAGAATAGAGTGATCTTTTTGCTTCTGCCATTTTCTCAAACTTCTCCAACTTAAGATATTTAATATGTAAGGTACTATATTTTAGGGTAGTGTGTCCTGAACCCCATCAACTGCTTAATCTTGAAAAACATGTAAAGCCATTTGAATATGAATGCAAACTTCTGGAAGGAATTTGGTAGCATTTGCAGATGTTGTAGGTGTAGTTACTGTCTCCTCAACAGCAAAAGTCATCTAGTCCAGAGAACTCTTTTGATGAAAATATATCAAGAATCTGTTCACTCACAGTGAGATACAAAAGGTCTCTGGACAAAGGATGTGTTTGAGAGAAAATAGGGTAGAAGGTATTGTCTGAAAATCTACTACCTTATAGCTGTGCTAGCAAGAAAAACACTTTTTTAAAGGGGTTGAAATGTAAAAGCACTCAGAGCCTTTAAGCACTTCCTTTATGTAATTAAACAAGAAGTAGTGCTATAAGTTAATGAATTGCTAAAGGGGAATGGTAAGTAATATTAATCCAGTTGCATTTAATTGCAGGGACTATTACTGTACATATCATTTGCATGTCAAAGTTGAGGAAACTGAGCATGGAGAGTTTGGACAAAATTGAACTTTACAAGTTGAGTATCTATAGACAGTGTTAATGATGTTCAGTGAAGATTTTTCCAGAATCTATCATATAAAAGCAGTGGTTTTCTGTAAACAGCATATTCTGGTTGCTATTTTAATATCTAACACCAAACCAAAGAAGCATCATGGAAAGCCTATTTGAGACCTGGACCCAAAAAGATTTATAGCAGAGCAAGAAGAAAGATTTAATATGGATACTGAGTTGAAGATAGGAAAAGGTAATTGGCCTAGATGCTGTAAAGAATCTTAGTAATTGTGTGATAATGTTTGTTGTGTATTAAGAAATAAATTAATACTGCTTTCTTTTAAAGACATATAAATCATGGAGCAATTATTTTAAAATTCCAAAAAGAAGCAGGTCAACAACTGCTGTGAAAACATCAGTTGAAGTAAGAATGCATTAGGGTAAATAAAGGGCAGGAAGATGATAGATAGCAGGAAAGAGAGGCAATATGATGAATATGACCTCTGTGCAAGGTGAGTCCGATCTGGGTCACCAACTGTCAGGAACCAGGGATCAGAATGGATTCCACAGCATCACACAGCAGGATTAGGGGATATACTTCATAGGGATCAGTAAGAGGAAAAGAAGGCACAGTGTGATGGTTAATTTTATGTGTCAATGTGACTGGGCCACAGAGTGCCCGGCTATCTGGCCAAACATTATTCTGCATGTGTCTGTGAGGATGTCTTTGGATGACATCAACATTTGACTGGGTAGACATAGTAAAGCAGATGCCCTCCCTAATGTGGGTGGGCCTCATCCAATCAACTAAAGATCTGAATAGAACAGAAGGTTGAGTAAGAGGAAACTGTCTGCTTGACTGATTTAACTGGGACATTGGCCTTTACTGGTCTTCCAACTCAGACTGAAATATTTGCTATCCTTGGGTCTCAAGGCAGCCAGATATTTGACTGCAACTACACATCAGCTTTCCTGGGTCTCCAGCTTGCCAACTGCAGATCTTTGTACTTCTCATTCCCCATAATTACAGGAGCTAATTCTTTATAATGAATATATCTGTCTCTATATCCCTATCCATCTATCTATACTGTTGGTTCTGTTTTCCTGGATAACACTAATATACACGTGATACATGTGTTCCCCGTTCCTTCATTCTCCTAGAAGTACGCCACAGTAAGGACATCATGGGTTTGTATTTTAAAGCAGGAATCCAGCCTGTCACACCTATCCTAGCCCCATGAGGCAAGTGTGAGGACACATTAATCAGTGGAGGGACAAACAAACTCCTTGGGTGCCAGCCAGTCTGGATTAGCATAGGACCTTTATATCAAATTTTTCTGGGATGCTAGTAACCCAGCTCGTAGAGACTTGGTGGCCCCTGGGAAGTTGCCATCCATTATACTGTGGGGAGGAAGCCACAGGCAGCTGAGCTTGGGTGCAGCCTTCCCCCTGAAAGAAGGAGACCTCTGGTCCCAGCCACCTTATTTTCCATGCAACACAAAGTGAGCATCAGGGCCCCCTGTATGCTATCTTGATCCTTGAGTCATGCATTGCTGGATTAGACTTGATGATCTTCTATTAATGACACCATGAAAAATGCAGTCTTGCTGGGGAGTTGCTTCATGCAAGAAAAAGTCGGTATAGAAAATAAAGATTAGTAGGTCATAGTAGGTTAAAAACATACTCTTGAGTATTTCCTCCAGACTCCTAATACCATTCCCCCCGATTTTATAATTTATGGAAGATATGTGTTGAAAAGTAGTTGGAAACATGAACTAATTAGAATTCAAAGGCTTTGGAATACCAAGGAGACTTTTGTTAACTCAATATGATGAACATATTGGGAAATGCAGACTTTTTAGCAAGTAATAAAGATAAGATTCTATTAGAAAAAGTAATTGACTATGCATTATCCTCTGGAGGGAGGATCATACAGGCAAGAAGACTGGTTGGGAAGCTGGTACAGTGATCCATCAAGTGATTAGGGCCCTGGAATGGGGTGGTGACAGGGTTAATACAAATGAAGGAATGTCGCTGAGAGTTGCTTCAACGGATGGGTCAATAAAATGTGACTCATTGGAAATGGGTGATCGAGGAGAGAGGTCAACAGTAACTTCAAAATTGTAAGACTAGGCAACTAGAAAAAAATGTGGTTTCAGTTAGGGACAACACATCTGTTGTGGGTCAAAGAAGATTAGTGACTGTGGAAAGAGGCTGATATCCAAATACAACTAAAGACAGGCTTAAAAATTATAACGAAACATGGGACTGGTTAGCAATTGGCTAAGACTGAGTAGAAATTTGGTCATTGCTAAAGACTGAATTGTGCCCCGCCTCCTCCAAATTCATATGTTGAAGCCCTAACCTATGAGGAAGTGATAAAATTAAATGAAGTCATAAGGGTGAGTCCCTAATCCAGTAGTGCTAGTGTCCTTATAAAAAGAGGAAGAGACACCAGAATTCTGTGTCTCTCCATGATGTGAGGACACAGTGAAAAGGCAGTCATCTGCAAGCCAGGAAGAGAGCTCTCCCCAGACACTGAATCAGCTGACACTTGACCCTGGACTTTCAAGTCTTCAGAGCTCTGAGAACATGCATTTCTGTTAAGACACTCAGTCTGTGGTATTTTGTTATAGCAGCCTGTACTGTCATTTTCATGCTTAGAAGATAAAGTAATTATGGTTTACTTTGCCTAATTAATTATTGTACTTAAGGCACAAACAAGAAGGTAAACATCCGGAAACTAAAAGTAATGAGTGATTTATTATTAGATAATTGTATGATACCTCCAAGAATATATGAAGATGTGTAATGTAAATATCTTGGAAAAGACATTGACAACTTCAGCTAGGTTTGCCTTCAAAATGTTTAGCTTCAGAATCATAGAGAACCACTTTATTAGGATACTGATAGCAAAAAGAGGAGGGTAAACCAAACAATTGGTGAATAATAATAGTAATAATAATAATGGCAACTAATAGTTATTGAGCACTTGTATTTTTTGACTTTTTAAAATTTTATTTATTTTATTGAATAGAGTTGATGTATAATATTATATGTTATAGGTGTACAATATAGTGATTCACAATTTTTAAAGGTTATACTCCATTTATAGTTATTATAAAATATTCACTATATTCCCTATGTTGTACAAAATATCCTTGTAGATTGAGCGCTTGCATCGTGCTGAGTATTTTCTGAGCACCTCGTGTATATTCATTTAAATAGTCTTTGTACGACCCTATTAGGAGGTACTATTATTAATCTCATTCTACAGATGAGGAAGCTGAAGGAGAGTGAGAATCGGTAAGTTGTTACAGTCACAGAGCTGTAAAGGAAGTGAGGAGAAATAGTGAAGGAGAAAAATCAATGGCAGTTTCCAAATCTCCAAAGTAGTCATTCTTGGGGGGAAAAAAATATTGCTCAATTTGTATGAGCTTTGGTTGAAAAATTGTCCTGAACCAAGGGATCTTGGGGAAGAAAGGAGCTTGGGGTGCAACACAGCCTAATTCTCCATTGGATGACAACAGTTCTTTTCTCAGCTGCTCTGGCAGGCCACCCAGGCTCAGTGCATATTCCTAGCAAGAGAGTAGCTCTCTGCTTCCCCAAGAAGCCCTTTCCAAGGTGGCAGGGCGCCCAGTGTTTCAGAATTCCTCAGTATATTGAGCTCAGATCTCTCTCTGTACCCTATGCACTTTGGCTTTCCTTTCTTAAAGCTAACAGTCCTTGAACTCCTGCTGTGTTTCCTTCTGGGTAACTGAGCATTTTACGGCATTTTCATATCCAGTCACACCAGTGGATGTTACCACTCCCATTTTACAGATAGGGAATGTGAGGTTGAGAAAGTTGAAACAACATAACTGAGCCGGTTTATAACTCAAAGGGTATGGGTTAACCACACACTACATGGGTATTCAGTGGCCAATGCAGCACCCATTTCATCTAGTTGTCCTTCCCTAAATTTTCTAGTTAAGCTACATTGGAAATATTAGCTAAAATTGGGTAGAATATCCCAGATGTTGCACTACATTGGACCCTTATCTCACTGGATCCAAATAGTATATATATATATATATTTTTAATTTTTATTTATTTATCTATTTATTTATGGCTGTGTTGGGTCTTCGTTTCTGTGCGAGGGCTTTCTCTAGTTGCGGCAAGCGGGGGCCACTCTTCATCGCGGTGCGCAGGACTCTCACTATCTTGTTGAGGAGCACAGGCTCCAGACGCGCAGGCTCAGTAGTTGTGGCTCACGGGCCTAGTTGCTCCGCGGCATGTGGGATCTTCCCAGACCAGGGCTCGAACCCGTGTCCCCTGCATTGGCAGGCGGATTCTCAACCACTGCGCCACCAGGGAAGCCCCCCAAATAGTATATTTTTATAAATATTACTTAAGTGTGACATTAATTATTAAAAATAAACTTTTTATATTAAAAAATCAATATGTGCTCATTATATAATACTGTTAGAATGTAAGAAAATAGTAATGACATAAATTGTTTAGCATTCCTGATCAGGGTCAATCATTTCAATCTTTTTTAGTATTAATGTATCTTTTTTATTTATTTATTTTTGATGACCATTTCTTTATTTTTCCAATAGCTGTATCTGCACTGCATTGATTGTTGTGAATCCTGCTTTTCTTCCTCAGCATTGATAACATCAGCATTTTATAGATACTCATAAACTCTTTGTAAACATGATTTTAATGACTATATGATATTCCATTATTGGCCAGCTTCACTTTGCCAATCCTTTAGTTTTCATCTTTATGGAAAAATTCTAAATTAATTAAAATATTTGGTGATTAGGTTTGGTGATTAGAATCTTTGTAAATATTTTATTGCTTTTTCCCCTATATTTTAAATTACTTAACGAAGAAAAAAATATTTCAAAAGTGAGATTACTGACTTGAAAAGTATTTGAAAACTATAAAAAATTTTGTCTCTCCTTTTCTCTCTCCCTCCTTCCCTGCCTCCACACACACACACTCACACACACACATTTATTTATATTTATTTTTAAATTTGGTAACTCTCTTACCAAAAGGATTTTTTTTTTCTTTTGGTTTCGTTGGTTCTTCATTGTGGTGCGTGTGCTTCTCATTGAGGTGGCTTCTCTTGTTGTGGAGCATGAGCCCTAGGCGCGTGGGCTTCAGTAGTTGTGGCACATGGGCTCAGTAGTTGTGGCACATGGGCTTAGTTGCTCCGCGGCATGTGGGATCTTCCTGGACCAGGGCTCGAACCCATGTCCCCTGCACTGGCAGGCGGATTCTTAACCACTGTGCCACCAGGGAAGTCCATTACCAAAAGGATTTTAAATAATTTATTCTTCTAGATGCAATTTATGGAAATGACTTCTTTAAATCACATTTTTTCTAAAAATTAGTATTGCCACATAGACCCTAGGTTTTGTTGGGTTTTTTTTCATTGTTTGTTTTTTTAGCAATGTTTTATACTGTTGAACTTGGTTCTTGTTGATTTTATGATCAGGTGAAACAGCTAATATTTTAAAGAGTCTGATATTTTCCTTTCTATATCAGTGTGTTATTTTTTAGAAAAGTCTGGTTACAAGGTATTACATAAACTTCCTTAAAACATACTATGTAATTTCATTAATCTATGCCTAGTTCAAATTACTCCAGCTGCCTGAAAACTCTGGTATCCCTGAAAAAAAATCTTATTATTCAAAGCCATTTTCAAGTAGCACTATCTCCAGGCAACCTTCTTTCATGTAGCCAGGTAGAATTTGTCAGTCTTTGCTTTTTGTCCTCATTGTTTAAACCCATTGCAGTGTGAAATGCTGCTACATGTCATTGTTTCCAAGAGGCAGTGATGATACTTTCCTGACTCAGACCAATTTTATGTTGCTGGAGGAAACAAGGTAATTAGAATTCTTAGTTATACTAACAGGAGAAAAAAGGACAGGAGAGAGAGTGGAAAGTATATGTATCTGGTAGGTAGCGTTTTGACAGTAAGAACCATGTGAAAAAGAGGGAAACTGTAAATGCCATTTGTAATTTTATGGTGTTTGTTGAGTTTGTGGATGTGAATGGCTGCTCTGAAATACTCAAAGATATAAAACTGAATGTGATAAGGAACTTGAAATAGGTGGAAGAGAAAGATCATTAGATCAGTGATCTACCCAGCAGTTTATTTAGCTAGCATCTGAGAGTCTATTGTTTTGCTATCTTATGATAAACTATATATTTACACTCTTCATGAACTAACACACACCTGGCTGTCAGAAAATTCAGGGCACAACATGACAGGAAATGTGTAACACAGCTGACTTTAAAGGATAATTGCCACCCAAGCAAACCAAGTGATAAAGGATCATCACCTCCATAGCAGTGGCTGTTTTGAGAACACTCTACAAAAGGATGGGCAGAGATTTGAACCACTCAATCAATGACATCTGTGATTTACATCATTCAGTTCTTCACGTTATCCCAAGATGCATCATGCAGAGGATTAGAAGCTTGTGACTTAACATTTACAATGTTAGGACAATTAAGCATTTAAGTGTACATTGCAATATGGTAGGGTCACAAAAGAGATAGGAGATGTAATCCCTACCCTGGAGAAGTTTACAATCTTTATATAGAAATAGCTTGCAGGTAATATAGCAGTACATCCAGGCAGTGTATTTTATTTTACTTTATTTATTTTGTTTATTGAATGAAAGATTCTTTAAATTCTAAAGTGCTTTAAATTTCCAAAAGTTTCACACACATGATTTCATATAATTCCATAATAACTCCCTTTTTTAATCCCCTACTGCTCTATTGCCCCTCCTCCCCTTCCCTCTCCCCACTGATTAACCACTAGTTTATTCTCTATATCTGTTAGTGTGTTTCTTTTTTTGTTTTATTCACTAGTTTATGGTATGTTTTAGATTCCACATGAGTGATATCATACAATATTTGTCTTTCTCTGACTTTTTTCACTTAGCATAATGCCCTCCAAGTCCATCCATGTTGCTGCCAATGGGAAAATTGCATTCTTTTTATGGCTGAGTAGTATTACCTTGTACATATATACCACATCTTTGTTATCCATTCCTCTGTTGATGGACACTTAGGTTGCTTACATACCTTGGCAATTGTAAATAATGCTGCTATGAACATTAGGGTGCATGTATCTTTTCAAATTAGTGTTTCTGTTACTTTGGGATATATACTTAAGAGTCAAATTGCTAGGTCATATGGTAGTTCTATTTTTAGTTTTACAAGAAACCTCCATACTGTTTTCCACAGTGGCTGCACCAATTTACATTCCCACCAACAGTGTAGGAGGGTTCCCTTTTCTCCACATCCTCACCAACATTTGTTATTTGTGTTCTTTTCAATGGTAGCTATTCTGATGGGTGTGAGATCACATCTCATTGTGGTTTTGATTTGCATTTCCCTGATGATTAGCATTGTTGAGCATCTTTTCATGTGCCTGTTGGCCATCTGCATTTCCTCTTTGGAAAAATGTCTGTTCAGTTCTTCTACGCATTTTTTAATTTGGTTGTTTTTTTGATGTTGATGTCTATGAGCCATTTATATATGTTGGATATTAACCCCTTATCAGTCATGTCATTTGGAAATATTTTCTCCCATTCAGTAGGTTGTCTTTTTATTTTGTCAGTGGTTTCCTTTACTGTGCAAAAGCTTTTAAGTTTAATTAGGTCCCATTTATTTATTTTTGCTTTTGTTTCCTTTGCTTTAGGACATGAATCAGAAAAAATAATATTGTTACAATTTATGTCAAAGAGTATTCTGCCTATGCTTTCCTCTAGGAGTTTTATAGTATTCAGTCTTACATTTAGGTCTTTAATCCATTTTGAGTTTATTTTTGTATATGGTATTAGAGACTGTTCTAACTTCATGCTTGTACACTTAGCTGTCCAGTTTTCCCAGCACCACTTATTTAAGAGTCTGTCTTTTCTCCACTGTATGTTTTTACCTTCTTTGTCATATGGTCATTGACTGTAGTGTGTGGGTTAATTTCCGAGCTCTCTGTTCTGTTTAGAGAATTCCCAAGTGACTTCCCTAGAGTCTTATCTAAATAGTAGCCCAAAGTATGTGTGAATAATTCTAATGACTGCAAAATCATCACCTGTATACTCTTTTCTTCTTCTTTTTTTTTTTTTAATCAAAGTATAGTTGATTTACAATGCTGTGTTAGTTTCAGGTGTATAGCAAAGCGATTTAGTTATACACGTATATATTGATATATCTATTCTTTCTCACATTCTTTTTCATTACTGGCTATTACAAGATATTGAATATAGTTCCCTGTGCTATACAGTAGGTCCTTATTGTTTATCTGTTTTTTAATAGTAGTGTGTATTTGTTAATGCCAAACTCCTAATTTGTCACCCCCACCCCTCCCCTTTGATAACCATATGTTTGTTTTTTATGTCTGTGAGTCTATTTCTGTTTTATAAATAAGTTCACTTGTATCATTGTTTTTAGATTCCACATATAAGTGATGTCATATGATATTTGTGTTTCTCTGTCTGACTTACTTCACTTAGTATGAAAGTCTGTAAGTCCATCCATGCTGTTGCAAATGGCATTATTTCATTCTTTTTTATGGCTGAGTAGTATTCCATTATATATATACCACATCATCTTTATCCATTCATCTCTTGAGGAACATTTAGGTTCCATACTCTTTTGAATAGGCTTGCCTGCAACAAATATACCAATATTAAATGAAAATATGCTTCTGTATCCATTGGTATTCTATTACTTGAGGCTATGGAGAATTAGTCTTATTCCTAATCCATGTGGTAAAGTAGCTCTTTAACTATTGTAAATAATGGCAGTTGCTCCCATTTCAGTCATTGCTTCTCTAAAAAAATATTCCTAGTTCCATCAGTCTTTCTTTATGTGACTTGGTTTAAAATCTGCACATTCTTTTTGCACTTTTCTGAAATTTATTCTTGAGGTTTTTTAGGAAGTATAGTGAGTGCTTAGATGCAACACAAGTTCCAGTAGGGCTGGTTTCATGAGCATGTGACCTGTACAGTCTTGCATGATCTCCACATGCTTAGAAAGGCCTCATGCATCATTTAATGCTCTGCTGCCACTGACTTGAAATTTGTGACAGTTTTTGAACAAGGGTCCCCACATTTTCATTTTGTACCAGTTCACATAAATTATGTAGTTAATCCTGTGTCCCAGCTCTGGTATGATCTAGCTGTATAAATGATTCACTTCCCATTCTCTCTGTAACTAATATAGCCTGAATACATACATACATATATACATATATATATATATATGTATGTATGTATAAAATATAGCCTGAATACATCATATATATATGTAATCTATGTTTTAACAACTACATCACTCTTCAGTTCATAGTCTATTTATTATGAAACGCAACCCTGTGATCTTTTTCTACTGTACATTCTTCATGTCTCCTTCGTGCTGGATTGTTGAAATTGTCGTTGGAAACAAAAATAAGATGTTCTGTTGATTCCAGTTAAGCATAATCTTTAAAGATTCAGTCCATGGTTCCAGACTATTGAGATCTTAGTAGGTTCTGATTGTGTCATCCAGCATTTTTGTTGTTCCTCTTAATTGCAGGCTACTGAAAGACACTTGTAATCCAGTCTTATAAAGAGATGGAAAATATAGTAGAAAACATTTTTAAAATGTGAGGAATAGTAGTTTCAATATACATAAACTAATTGTTAGGGTTGGTTTAAATGTGTTTAGTGTCTCCAGTTTCAGTGGCAAGGGAATGATCCTGTTTCTTCTTGTCTAAAGACACTCTGATAGTTCTTATTGTCACTGAGGATTGGGATGTAAAATTACTACAGTTGTAATGGGGACTTCTGCTAAAGGAAGACCTGTTCCTGAAACCGTATGGTGTTCAAAACTCATCTCGTTGCAGTTATTTAAGTATTGAATAACTAGTGTTAATCTTTACCTTGGCAGTGAAGTCCATTTGGCTTGGAGCCTCTTGGTAGCCAGTTCTTTTAGTCATTGCACTAGTATTGTGTGAGAGGAGACATCCTCAAGTGAGGAAAGTACATGAGGTGTACACACGTATAACCACTTATAATAAGTAATTTCGGAATTAAACAATTATTTGCTCTTATACACAGTTCACCATGGAAAGTTTTAAGAAAAGTTAAATTGTCCAAGTATGATGATGTCCATTTTTATCTTAGCTGTCATTAGGGTCAGGTGGTAAGATATTCATCTAATGCATAAATCGACTAGGTTGAATTAAAGACTAGTCTGATTAATTAGATTTTTTAAAATATTTGGATAATTTAACCATTTCCCCATCTGATCTGAGTAATCATTTACTCAGAAATATATGCGTGAACTCCTCACAAGTGAGGAAACATGGCTTTACATTTGGGCCAGCTTTTGTTTTGCCACATAAAGCTGTGTATTAGAGTGTCTGGTACTCAATATGGTTTCTGAGTTTTCTCACTGTGAAGTAACAGATTCAAGAGTGAATCTACAGTGAGATCACTGTACTGGTTAAGACACCTTAGTTCTAGTGACAGTGCTGGAATAAGTTGATAATGGCCTTTAGATCTGTTATTTACTCATCATATCTAAAGTGAAGGAGGTATCATAGCCCATCACTGAAGTCTCTCTAATCTCCAACATTGTAGACATCTGTAAATTTGTGAAATGCCTCCAGGGAGACAGGATGTAAATGATTTATGCTATTGATTCATTTGGCAAGTGGAAAGGCTAAGCTCAGAAATGAAAAAGAAAATTCTCCTATTATAGATCCATAGGCTGAAGGAACCACACCACTCAGATCTCAAGAAGTGCTTGGTAGCAGTTAAAGTGACACTTCAAAAAGCACATGAGAATTTTCCTCACATGTGTATATATCTAGAAATCTACACGTTCAAACATTCATTCATCAAAAAGTATTGTGCGTGTTCTTTGGCCAGATACTGTTCTAGATGCTGGGCATATGGTAGGGAATACCACAGGCAGACTTTGCCTTTATGAGCTTACACTGTGAAGGAGTGTGGGAGAAGACAGATAACAAACAAGACAATGATGTCAAATGTACTGTGTGTTAAATAAGATGATGAGGTAAAGATTATATTAAAGCTACGGTATAAAGTAGCAAATTAATGTGGAGGATCTAGGGAAGATAGTTTCACTAGATAATTCCACAATATTGTGTCCAAGGGGCTGCCCACTGAGAAGATGACATTTGAGTGAAGATCTGCAGGAAGTAGGGTGCAAGCCATAAAGCTGTCTGAGGAAGGATGCCTCAGGCAGAGCCAGCAGCAAGTGCAAAGGCCCCGAGGTGGAAGCTTGCTTCCTGAGTCTGAGAAATGGTAAATAGACCAGGGTGGAGGGAGCTGAGTGAGCCAGGGAGAGAGGAAAATGAGGTCAGGATATAACTGGAAGCCAAATCTCCTAAGATTGTGTTGGCCATTTTAAGGACTTTAGCTTTTATGCTGAGTGAGCAACATTAGGTGACTTGCTCTTTAATAGAATCCCTGTGGCTGCTGGATTGAGGATAGTTTGGGGGCAGGGGTGAAAGCATCAGTCCTGTTACAAAGCCATTGGATAATATTCCACAGATATTATCTTCCCTTATGAACTAGTTCCTATTACAGAAAATATCCTACATTATCTATAGCCTGGTGTCGTACTATTGAATTTATTCACTTACTTATAGCTGTATTGTAACTGACTGGTACAAAATGCAGTAGTTGTTGCATTAGATTAAAATTATATAATTTTGGCTGTTAAAGTATATGCAACTGTAGATGCCTGTTTCCCCTACACTTATGGATCCAGGACAGTAAGATTCAATTAAACAAAGGTTTATTGAGCACATACTTTGTATCAGGCACTGTTCCAGTTACTTGGAATTCCATAGTCAACAAATGAGTCTAGGACTTCCCTGGTGGTGCAGTGGTTAAGAATCCGCCTGCCACTGCAGGGGACACGGGTTCGAGCCCTGGTCCGGGAAGATCCCACATGCCGCGGAGCAACTAAGCCCACGTACCACAACTACTGAGCCTGCGCTCTAGAGCCCATGAGCCACAACTACTGAGCCCATACACTGCATCTACTGAACCCCGCGTGCCTAGAGCCCATGCACTGCAACTAGAGAAGCCACCGCAATGAGAAGCCCACGCACCGCAACAAAGGGTAGCCTCCGCTCGCCGCAACTAGAGAAAGCCTGCGTGCAGCAATGAAGACCCAACACGGCCCAAAATAATAAATAAATAAAAATAAATAAATATTTAAAAAAAAATAAATAAGTCTACTATCCCTGCCCTCATGGAGTTAACATTTTAAAAGAGAGGGAACAGAGAAAAGTAATACCAAAGTAGAGGACACAATAAGTAATTGATCAAGTTTATTAGAGGATTATGAGTGAAACTGAAAAAAAAAAATACAGGCCAAACTAAGGGGATAGGATAAGTCTTTGTGTTAATCAGATATTCTAGTCAGGAGTTTTAAGAAAATAAGATTTAAGCAAAACTTGAAAGAGATCAGAAAGTTAGCCATGGAGATTCCTGGGTGAAGAATGTTCCAGGCAGAGGAAACAAACAACAAACAACAGGCAGTGCCAAAGCTCCAAGGCAGAAACACGGCTGTCATGTTTCTAGACACACTCGATCAGTATGATAGTGTGGAGTGAGCAGTGGAGAATTAGTAGACTATGAGTCGAAGTGAGATCCTGACCGTGTAGTCGTATGAAAGCTCTTGTAAGGACTTTGGATTTTGCTTTGTATGAAATGAAAAGTCAAGAGAGGAAGAAGCATGATCTGATTTAAGCTATCGTCCTGGCCACTGTGCTGTACTAGGATGTAGCAGGCAGGCATGAAGGTAGGGAAGCCAGGTAAGCAGCTATCACAACAGCACGGGTTAGAGATGATGAAGGCTCAGACAAGGATGGTGACAATAGAGGTGGTGAGAAGTAATCACATTCCGGTGGTATTTTGAAGGTAGATTCAGATAGAAGGTAGATTGGATATGGGTCTGAGACAAAGAGAGGGGACTATATGACAATAATATTTGGTGAGGCCTGAGACTAGAAGGATGGAATTGCTGTCACCAAAGATGGGGGAGATTCTAGCCGAAGCGAATTTAAGGCAACATCAGAGGTCTTGCTTTGGACAGGATGCATTTGGACATATAAGTGGAGATGCTGCATAGGCAGTTACTATACAAGTCTGGAGTAGGAAGGCTGGTGTGGATTGAAGATATAAATGGGAGTCAGCAGCTTATAGTGGTATTTAAGACCATGAGACAGCAGGAGATCTCCAAAGGAGTGTCTGAGGACAGAACAAAGAAGGCCAAAGACTGAGCCCTGCATACTCTCACATTAGATGATTTGGGAAAGAAAAAAAGAGCTCAAATAGCTCAGAGTCGGACTTGTTAACTTCTGGTCTATCAGTAAAGATCTGTTATTGAAAGTGTTTAAACTCATTTCACATTGAAACTATCCTTTAACTATCTTTGTAGCATAATCCTTTTTGGATGTACTCAAAGCATAGACTTTCCAAAAAAAAAAAAAGTAAGTGTGACTTTCTATTGCAACTCCAGTCACTTGGTAGTGACCACTTGGAATGCTGTGCTACAGAAGTTATGAAGGCCAGACATGGGTTTCATGGGGGAAAGAGCCCCGCGATGGCATAGTGAGCCCTTCCAAGGGAGCAGGATGGGCAAAGGGTAGCTTGCAGGCCATGAGTTCCTTACCTCAGGCTGTGCAAATCTCATTGGAAGTTCTTACTCTTGGGGTCAAACTCTCCTTTAAGAATTTGATGAGATTACAAAGACTACTTACCAAGAAATCTGCATTCACTTGTGTACCCTCAAATAAGAAACAATTCTGTGTACCCCAAAATGTATGTACACAATTTTAGTCAGACATCTGGGGGTCATCTCTGTGCTTTTTTTAAAGATCCCTTCTCAACTAACTCCAAAACAGACTTATTAGTTGAACAAATTTTCTTTCAAAACTTTGTCAGCTACTATATTTGTTAATTTTAAGTTTGGTATACTCTGTCTACTATTTAATATGAGTAGCAAACAGAAATGAGGTACTGTTATTCCACTATTATCATTGTTATACTCACTTCATAAAGACACTTGCCAAGAGTTAATAAACGTTATTTGCAAATTCATTGCCCTTTTATTGGCCATTGACTTTGCAAACAGAAACTAGCTCTAGCCAATTGGCATGTTTCATAGTTTCCTATTTTTGGTGTACTTATAAAATCTTTCGTTACCAGTAGTGAGCAGGGCTAACTGAATTGGTGCCCCAAAAGACAGATGGAAATTCCAAACGTTACTAAACAGGGCTATATTTCTTTACTAAAATTTTTAATTTATACATGAATGAAACTACTCTTAGATTAGCCATATGCATAGCCTTCTGCCATAGCAAAAAGAAAATAAATAGCTTCTTGTTTAATAATTGTATGATTTTGCCATTAAGAACGAGGAGAGGTTTGAATAGAAAGAACAGTTTGGAATCTAGGTACTGCCACAAAATCCATCTCAGCTTTAATTTCACTAAGACAAAGCTCATTGCCATGTGGCTTTCACAAGCACTTAGTTCACATTCATTACCTCCATATAGTAAGCCCACATCTCTGGATACTTGGGACACATTTTCTAAACAAATCCCTCCTGGTTATTAAACTGATAAGTGCCACGATCCTTAAACCCAAAAATCCAATAAAGGTCTAATGAGGCTCTTTTTAGAGCCTTGGAGGATGATTTGTAGCCAGCTGTTTTGAAAATCCCAAACTAAAACACTTCTGCCACACTTTATAGAAGAGTTCTAAACTCATGGATCTCCTGGGTTGAGGCAATGAAATGTGTGACTGATGAGTGTTGAGCATACACCCCTCCAATGGCGTTGAATACCTTTATACCCACGAGCAGAACTGGCAGGTCAGGTCTGCCAAGCTCCATCCTAGAGCTCTCGGGGTCCATGTGCTTGAGCAGATACAAAGCAACTTCTGGAGAAAGTAGGTTTCAAACCTGTAGCTTACTACTGGGTGGAGAATGCTGGGCTTCTGCACAGGTAGGAACACATCAGGCTTTGCAATGTTCATAATCAGATATTAGCCTGCATGCCCTCTTTTCGTTATAGCATGTAGATCCACCTTCCATCAGCATCTCAGAACATGAAGTCTTGAGCCCTTCTCAGAGAGTAAAGTTTTTAAATAGTTTGAAGTCCAATTCACTTGATACCCCAGTTAAAAAATGTGACATTTAAGGAAGTTTCTAGCTTTGGTTCTCAAAGTGGAGCGCCAGACCAGAAACATTAGTATTATTGGGGAACTTGATAGAAGTGCCCATGCAGGACTTACTGAATCAGACACTCTAGGGCTGGGACCTAGCAATCTGTGTTTCGCAGGTCCTCTGGGTGAGTCTAATGTTCACTGAAGTTTCAGAACCACTGGTCTCAGGCATTGTTTCTCAAATTTTATTATGCGTAAGAATTTCCTTCAGAGCTTGTCTGGGGTGTGGCCAAGCATCTTTATTCATAACACTTATAACGTGTACCCAAGCTGGTGTGTCTCTTCTACACCGACACATTTGTGAAAAATAGGTTTATGTATCTTTATTTTCTTTTATGAAATAATTTAGTTCTTTGAATCATACCTCACCAAAACCCTTGTTTTAGAAATTAGAAAAGAAGTATGTTTCTAAGTGACACCATTTTTTTCCTCTTATCCTGTAAGTATGGTTAGATACAATACTGAATCATAATTGTCCAATAAATTCAACAGACTTTAGAGAGACAAAAGAATAAGAGGTTTTTATTGGAGAAAAGTGACATACAATTGATTATATATACATGTATATATACACACATACGGTATATATGTACATATATACATGTGTTTATGTGTATGTATATATATACATACACATACATGTCTCACACACACATATAATTGGATGTTCCTTTCTTGCTTCTGCCCAGTGCTTAAACATTTCTTCCTTTGTAAATTTTATGAAGCTGAATAATTTGCATTAAGTTTCTTAAATTTCTTCATTTAAATTTTTTCATGGGCAAATAAGCCCTTTAAGCATACTTTAATTGCCAATTGATTCATTGGCATAGATGACTGAATTTAGGTCATTTAACATTCTATGGATGTTTTATAATTAATAAAGTTGGAGTAATGGGTTATTTAACACCATATCATGTATGGCCAAGGAAAAACTGGCTGTTTTCATAAAGTCTGAAAGAAACACAATTTATATTACAGTCTTTTTGTTTCCAAAACAGGCAAATAACTCAGTTTTAAAGCACCACTGAGAACACTGTGCTATTTCAAAGTGATTTACTTTCCAGTTTGTCCCTGATTTCCAAACTTGTTTTCTTTTAATTTCAAAATGTGGATTTTAAGTAAGGAAAATGTTGCTGATAGACATTTGTTTCATTCAGAGGTTAAAATAAACTACTCCTGATTTCACTGCACTGGAAATGTATAAGGTGATTTCTTGTATCTGAATATTTTTGGGAGGCAGATTTTGTTTTGATTTCGGTTGTGATATCATAAGATCCTATTCCAAGCCTATAATTTTTAATCTGGAACTGAAATTATGGCTTTGCCAGTCTGTTCAGGCTACTATAACAAAGTACCACAGACTGGGAGACTCATAAACAATAGAAATTTATTTCTCACAGTTCTGGAGGCTGGGAAGTCCAAGATCAAGGCACTGGCAGATTCAGTGACTGTTAGGGGTCTTCTTCCTGGTTCATAGATGACTGTCTTTTTGCTGTGTTCTCACATGGCAGAGGGACTAGAGAGCTCTCTGAGATCTCTTATAAGGGCATTAATCCCATCCACTAGCACTCCCCCATCATGACCAATCACCTACCAAAGCCCCCGCCTCCAAACACAGTCATATTGGGAATTAGATTTCAAGGTCTGAATTTTAGACAGACACAAACATTCAGTCCATAATTGGAAAGTCTTTAACAAATTGAAATGTTTTCAGAGTAAATTCATTCAAAAATTAACCATCTTTCTATCTATCTATCCATCTACTTCTAAAAATTAAATGCATTCAAAACTGACTTTTAAAAAATGGACCTTCTTCCACTGCAATGAGAAGCCCGTGCACCACAACAAAGAGTAGCCCCTGCTCGACGCAACTAGAGAAAGCCCGCGTGCAGCAACGGAGACCCAACGCAGCCAAAAATAAAAAAAAAAAAAATTAAAAAAGAGTTTGCATGCCACAACTAAGACCCAGTGCAACCCAATAAATAAATAAATAAATATTTTTAAAAAAAATGGACCTTCTTTAAAAGTCACATTTAATGACTCAAGTTAAACATCTTTATGATATGATTCTTATTGCTAAAAAAATATCTACCTTGGTGTAATATTTAAATTTTCAAATAGGATTCAGATAGACACCATGGGAAAGAATAAAATAAACTCTGCATTTCTTTGTTTTTGAAATTTTTGGTTGAGCCCTCTCTATTTGTCCTTATCTTTTTTTTTTTTTTTTAAGTCTTTTTCCATCCCCTCACTTTCAGTCTGTATGTGTCCGTAGGTCTGAAGTGGGTCTCTTGTAGACAGCATATATATGGGTCTTGTTTTTGTATCCATTCAGCAAGCCTGTGTCTTTTGGTTGGAGCATTTAATCCATTCACATTTAAGGTAATTATCGATATGTATGTTCCTATGACCATTTTCTTAATTGTTTTGGGTTTGTTTTTGTAGGGCCTTTTCTTCTCTTGTGTTTCCCACTTAGAGAAGTTCCTTTAGCATTTGTTGTAGAGCTGCTTTGGTGGTGCTGAATTCTCTTAGCTTTTGCTTGTCTGTAAAGCTTTTGATTTCTCCGTCGAATCTGAATGAGATCCTTGCCGGGTAGAGTAATCTTGGTTGTAGGTTCTTCCCTTTCATCATTTTAAATACATTGTGCCACTCCTTTCTGGCTTGTAGAGTTTCTGCTGAGAAGTCAGCTGTTAACCTTATGGGAGTTCCCTTGTATGTTATTTGTCGTTTTTCCCTTGCTGCTTTCAATAATTTTTCTTTGTCTTTAATTTTTGTCAATTTGATTGCTATGTGTCTCGGCATGTTTCTCCTTGGGTTTATGCAGCCTGGGACTCTCTGCGCTTCCTGGACTTGGGTGGCTATTTCCTTTCCCATGTTAAGGAAGTTTTTGACTATAATCTCTTCAAATATTTTCTCAGGTCCTTTCTCTATCTCTTCTCCTTCTGGGGCCCCTATAATGTGAATGTTGTTGCGTTTAATGTTGTCCCAGAGGTCTGTTAGTCTGTCTTCATTTCCTTTCATTCTTTTTTCTTTATTCTGTTCCAAGGCAGTGAATTCCACCATTCTGTCTTCCAGGTCACTTATCCGTTCTTCTGCCTCAGTTATTCTGCTATTGATTCCTTCTAGTGTATTTTTCATTTCAGTTATTGTATTTGTTCATCTCTGTTTGTTTGTTCTTTAATTCTTCTAGGTCTTTGTTAAACATTTCTTTCATCTTCTCGATCTTTGCCTCCATTCTTTTTCCGAGGTCCTGGATCATGTTCACTATCATTATTCTGAATTCTTTTTCTGGAAGGTTGCCTATCTCCACTTCATTTAGTTGTTTTTCTGGGGTTTTATCTTGTTCCTTCATCGGGTACATAGCCCTCTGCCTTTTCATCTTGTCTATCTTTCTGTGAATGTGGTTTTTGTTCCACAGGCTGTGGGATTGTAGTTCTTCTTGCTTCTGCTGTCTGCCCTCTCAATTTGTCCTTATCTTTAAATTATATGAAATTTTCATTCATTTGAAGTTTTAGGGGGTATTGTATTTTGATATAGAGAATTTTCTTCTGATCCAAGAGGAATATCTTTTCACTGACATTTTTATTGAAGAAATAATTTAAAAATATGATTCTACTTTTTTGTTGTAGAAAGTGAGGTTTACTAGATGCTTTTGAATTCCTTTCTGGTGACTGATGGGTTTTTGGAGTTGTTTAAGATAATACTTACCTGTATTAGTAAGAAAAAAAAAAAGTTATGACATTGTACACAATGTCAGTCATAGTGTTGGCTAAGTCATTCAAGGAAAAAAAAAGGTGACCATTTAACTTTCATGGTAAGGCATGAATTATTATTATTTTGCCAACAGTTTGTTTTAAAGCCTCACACACACTAATTTAATAAGTGTTTATTTAATTTTTACTGTGAACCAGATGTTGTTCAGAGCATAGGAATGAAGCATAAGACTTAGGCTCTAACCTAAAAGATCTTTACATTTAGAGAGTTGATCATATGTCAAGATTATGTAATAATTCAAAGTAGTGTATTTTATGAATGACAAATGAGCCATAAAAGCAGTAAGTTATATAAGAATTCAGAAAATGGAAAGATCAACTAAAATAGTTCATCAGCACTTTGGGAGGAAGTGGGACTTGAGTTAGAATTTTAAGAAAATCTTAGAAGACAGGAGAAATGTAACGAGTGTATTAAGAGGGAAGTAGCTTGAGTAAAGGTGGAAGTGAACTTTATTAATTTAGCTGAAAGTGACAAGATTACCTTGGCTGGATCAAGGGACATGTGAAGGAATCTGCAGGAAAACATATATTGGCTGTGTAGAGTTAGGCCACATTGAGGGGTTGAATGGCAGAATGAGTTGGAAACCCCCTTAACCATATTACAGTTCCTGTAAAAATAACAAAAACAAAAACAAACAAACAAAACCTCCTTTTATTTAGTAGGAGAAAAAGTGCAAGTAAATCCAAATATCCCATAATAAGTAAAATGACTTTTTTGTTTGTTCATTTGTTTTTTTTAATTTTTATTGAAATATAGTTGATTTACAATGTTGTGTTAGTTTCAGGTGTACAGCAAAGTTATTCAGTTATGCATATATATATTCTTTTTTACATTCTCTTTCATTATAGGTTATTATAAGATATTGAGTATAGTTCCCTGTGCTATACAGTAGGTCCTTGTTGGTTATCTATTTTATATATAGTAGTATATATATGTTAATCCCAATCTCCTAATTTATCCCTCTCCCCTTTGGTAACCATAAATTTGTTTTCCATGTCTGTGAGTCTGTTTCTCTTTTGTAAATAAGTTCACCTGTAACGTTTGTTTCTAATTGATGCAAAGTTTCTATCTAATTTGATGATGAAGTGCGTGCATATGTATCCGTGTATGCTGAGGCATGTGTGTTTGCATGTGAATGTTGGAGTTGTCATTTATCACAGTAAAAGGTTGCAGCTACCCAAGCAATTAGGCATGAGGAGAGCAAAGACCAGGTAAGGTGAGCTTTGTCTCACTTTGCTCCTGAGAGATCTTCATCTCCTGTACTAATCACGTTAAGTCATCGTGAGTGACAATTACAGACCTCTCATTAGAGGAAATGACTGCACAACTAGGCAGATTGATGAGCTGATTGGTGTTTCCTCAGAAACTGAGCTCCTCCCCCGCAGCCTGCTTCTGACAACATTGTGGAATATTATCAAATATGTACTTAAGGCAATTCAGGTACAGAGTCTTCACTTGGCAAAACACATTATGATTGCTGAGAAATGTATGCTGAGAGCTAAATCTAACATATCTCTGTGAATTGTAATAATACCCATCATTCTGAAAACAGTCTGCTTTTCTGGAGTGCTTTCTACCTTCCTTTTGTGCCACACTGTCTGTGATGTTGGGGGTCAAGTTTTAGATTTTGTGTTTACATGGAAAATAAGATAGAGTGTTTCGCTGAGGACTGTCTGTTTAATTTAAAGCAGAATGTCAGACTCTAACTTCATCCAAAACCTTATACTTCCAATTGCAGGTACTTTTAACCACAATGTAGTTCACCACTTCCCACCACCAATGGATCAACCCTAGCTCTGCAAAAGGGGTTCTCAAACTTCTGTAAGAGTCATCAGAATCACCTGCAGGATACGTTAAAGCACAAAGCACTGGGTCCTACACCCAGAGTTGCTCATTCAGATGGTCTGGAGTCAGCCAAATTGATTTACAGTTCTAAAAAGTCCCCAGTTAATGCTAAGTTGATACTGATGCTACTAATCTGGAGATCAAGAGCCACTTCTTTAGAAGAAAGACTTTAAAAGAAATCCTGCCTGAAAAGGTGACTTATTGTTGGTTACGGTACGTTGACCAGATATTCGACTACTGGATGTTCCCCTGAAAGTTTTTCTAAATCCCAATCCCACATGATTCGGAAAACCGGTTGGGCACAGTTTGCTCATGTACCTAAATAAATGTTTTATTGATTGCTTTGCTTTGGCTTTCTAGCCGTGGCCTCATGGTCTGTCTCCATGAGGCCATGCAATGCTCTAAGTAGAGAAATGCTACCATTTGCATTTTCTAAGACTGAATTTCTGATTTGCTAATATTCAGGCACTGATGCAATCACATGGTACCTAAATTCTCCATGGCACCAATATTTGTAGAACCATTCTTAATGTAACTGGTCAAACTAATCAGCTCAGTCTGTCTTTTTGATGGATGGTCCAGCTGTCAAAATGCAGATATATTCATTGCCCTAGAGAAACCATCTTAGATATGAACTATGCTGATTTGACATGATTAGATTGATTTCTGGGATCTTTCTTATCCAAACTGACCATGTATGACCTCAAAAAACATAACTAAAATACTGAGCTACCGTCAATAGAACAATTGAGAGCTAGGAAGTAAGATATCATCCTCATTCAATCCATGCACATCATTCATCTATGTATTCAAAAGTGTTTATTCAACTCCTACTATGTGCTAAACACACTTCAGGTGCTTGAGGCAGAGTAGTGAACTGGAAAACAAAGTCTGCCCACATGGAACTCATAGTCTCATGGGGGAAGACATGATAACAAGGAAATTGATTTTTTAAAAAACAGTTAACTTCAGATAGTTGAGGTGCTTTGAATAAACTGAAGCAAGGTGCCATGAGACCGTGACTGGGGACATGGAGCTATTTTAGGTAGAAAGGTCTGTTCAGGTCTTTTTGAGGAGGAGGCAACTGGGCTGAAGCCTGAATGATATGAAGTGTTCATTCATCTGTATCTCTCTGTGGGAAAGGTCATGGTGAGGTTTGGAGTGAAAGTAGAACAGAGCTTTCAGGAAGAGGAAATGGGAAATTGCAAATATATGAAAAACCTGAGGCCTTGTTGGCCACAGAAGGAAGTTTGATTTCCTTCTAAGAACACTGGAGAATCGTGGAAAGGTGATGAGATCTGCTTTACATTAATATATATATATATATATGTCACTCTGACTGATGCATGGAGAATGCATTGTAGGAGAGTAAGACTGAGTCCAGCTGAGACCTGATTTCATCAGGCCTTTGTTTCAGACATCGACCTTGAACTTGCAGTTGCAGCTTCTTTACCTGGAAGGTCGCTAAGTTATTTCCACCTGCATATCCTGGATTGACTATATCAGGAAGTTGGCTCTGACCCTAGATAAAACACTGTATAAAGGAATTGCCATCTGCTGAGAAATGAGAGTGAACTGGGTGTTATCAGTGTATATAATGAGAAGTGGTTACACTCAGTACCTATTTCTGGAGGTGGATCTGAAAAGCTTGCTGAAACATGGATTGAAGGAGTGTATCTCTGTCCAGATACACTTTGGCTGGGGAGTCATCATCTACCTTTTGGGACTGTTGGCTACCAAGTGCTTATGTTTGCCTCTCCATGAATTACTCATTTCCTTCTGAGACCACGTTTTTGCTTTTCCCCACCCTCCAGCCACCTTTCATTCCCTTCTTTCCTTTGAGCAGTGGTTGTCAAAGTATAGTCTTGGAAAAAGTAACATCAACATCACCTGGGAACATGTTAGAATGATAACTTCTCAGATATCACCCCAGATCTACTTAATTAGAAATTCTGCAGATGGAGTCCAGGATTCTGTGCTTTTCCAAGCCTTGCAGGAGATTCTGATGCACGCTTAGGTTGAGAACCACTGAAATAAAGCTGTCCCCGGTCACTCACTTGAATGAGAATCTCCTTTCATGTTCCACTGCTAAGAAATGAAACCAAAGACAGAGAATGAAGGAAAAACAAGAACTGATGGTGATTCCTAGATTTTTGCCTTTAGTATCTAGTTGACTTATTGTTTGTTTAGCTAAGGTGGGAAAGACTTGGGGAGGAGCAAGGTTGGAGAAAGCAAGCATTCTATTTTGAACTTGGTTAAGATTGAGGTGCTTATTAGATACCCCAGTGGAGATGTCAGGTAGGTACTCAGTACACAAGTCTGGAACTCATGTGTAAAGTCAAGACTTGAGTTATAAATTTCAGAGCCTTCGCTATGTGGATAATAAGATCTTAGAAGAGATCCTAGAGAGATCAGAGAAGAGGGTAGCAAGAGCCTCTAATTTTTGCATGTATTTGGAGCTATACAAAGTATGGCTCTGTGACTTCTTTCTCTAAGTTTATATAAAATATTCATATTGATTCAAAAACACCCATATATAGAATAGAACAAATAATAGCTGAATGAATAAAGAATATGATTATTTGCCCTGTGTCTGCACAAAGGACTCAGCAGATTTTGCCAATTACTAATTAAAAAATTCAAGGTTATGTTTGGCTTTAAAGATTTAAAGGAATTTCTTTTCACCTTTCTTAGCTGCTAAGTAGAGAGGGCTTCTTATGGAACATGACATATATATATATGTGTGTGTGTGTGTGTGTGCGTGCGTGTGTGTATACACACACACGCACACACACACACACACACACACATATATATATACACATTTAGATACCAGAAAAGCAGAACTTGGTGAAATGTCAACAAGGCAGGTCTGATTCCTGCATCCAAAAGTGAAGCAGAAGGATATCCTAGAAATGACAGTTTTTGCACAAACATTTATAAAGATGAAACTTTTTTTAACACCTTTATTGGAGTATAATTGCTTTACAATGAAATGTTAGTTTCTGCTGTATAACGAAGTGAATAAGCTATACATATACATATATCCCCATATCTCCTCCCTCTTGCGTCTCCCTCCCACCCTCCCTATACCATCCCTCTAGGTGGTCACAGAGCACCGCACGGAGCTGATCTCCCTGTGCTATTCAGCTGCTTCCCACTAGCTATCTATTTTACATTTGGTAGTGTATATATGTCCATGCCACTCTCTCAATTCGTCTCAGCTTACACTTCCCCCTCCCCATGTCCTCAAGTCTATTCTCTATGTCTGCATCTTTATTCCTTTCCTGCCCCTAGGTTCATCAGAACCATTTTTTTTTTTTTTTTTAGATTCCATATATATGTGTTAACATATGGTATTTGTTTTTCTCTTTCTGACTTACTTCACTGTATATGACAGACTCTAGGTCCATCCACCTCACTACAAATAACTCAATTTCGTTTCTTTTTATGGCTGAGTAATATTCCATTGTATATATGTGCCACATCTTCTTAATGATATTAAAGAAAGTGCTTCACTGTAAAGAAATTTTTATAATTTTTTACACAGTCAAATTATTAAAAGTTAAATTTTGGTGCCTATAATAACTGTGAATGCCTTAAACATCATTGCTTTCTTTCTAATATCATTTTGAATTTTTCTTTTAGTCATAAATTCAGTAAGAGAAAGCCAATATCACATGATTTTTTTAAAAAAACATACATTATATATATATATATATATATATTACCCAGTGCCTATTAAAACACCACCTATATTGTATACATGCTAACCTCAGTTGTGTCAATTGCTTATGATGCAAAACTTAACCCAGTTTCCAGAAGCAGGTTGCTGGAACAGACCTTAAGTATTTTTCTACTATTTAGAGACTAACACAGGTGAGGCAGAAGAGGAAACATATAGGAACCATTTGGGGCTGACTTATTTTCCAGAAGTAATTTTTCTGTAGGCAACTTATATCCTTTTTAGAACACCATTAGCATGGTATAACATGGTGGGGCTTGCAAGCATGGCTTCTGAAGTTACATGTAATGACTTTGGTCCCACCACTTATCAACTTTGTGACTGTTCTTGTCTATAGCGTTGCAGGGTTATTGTGACTGTTAAACAGTGTAACAGAGGTAAAGCACTTAGAACATTGCTTGGAATATAGGAAGTCCTCAGTAACAGTCTTAACTCCATACCCACTGCCCCCAATCTCTGAGCTATTATAGGAATACCCAGTTAGGCAAATGTATCATTAGATGAACATCTGTCTATCCACAAGAAGGACAAACTTCTGTTAAGACTTGGTGTGCTGTTAAGTGGAATAATATAGTATTTGTTTTAAGTAAAGGGAATCTTGTCATATGTGTCTTTTTTGTAACAAGCATCCAAGCTATCTATACCATTTTTCTTCACTCTTTCATGCTTAAAATAATCTGATTTCTTTTTCTACTGAAATGGTAGCAATAAGTGAGTCAAGAAGCTACATTCTTCCTAACCAGGTGATGAATAGAACTGGAAATCATCACTTACCCAAGATTCATTGTATGATTCTGTTTTATAATAATTCATGTTAAAGCATAAAATGGCAAAGTAGCTTTATAGAGAGGCTATGTGGTATACTGGGATGAACTGTGAATTTGTAATTAGGAAATATGTATTCTGGGTTTCATCTACTATACATTCATCCATCTATTTATTCAGCAAATATTTATTGAGTGCCCTAAGATATATGAGTCACTATTCTAGATGATGCAGTAGTAAACAAAACACAAATACCTATCTGATGGAGCTAGTGTTCTAATTATCAGTATAGAGAAAATTAACAAATTAACAAATACAATATCTTATGTAGTGATTTAATACTAAAAAATTCAAATTGGCTAAGATTTATGGGGAGTTTTTTTTTTTTAAATAAATAATAAATGGTTATTTGACCTTACCCATGCTGTTCAATCTTCCAGGGTTTTAGTTTCCCCAATTATGTGTTTTGGTGGAAGAAGTGGATATAAAATCTAGGAGTCCTAAGGACCTTTCAGGTGTCAGTTGGGACTTACACAAGGCACCATGTAATCACTCAGTATAGGAGTAATTCTCCATTTAAGAGAAGTCATCTTCATCTTCCTTTGGTTAATGTATGATCTCCTCATATTTTTTCTGCACACACATAGTAATTTGCCTCCTAACTCTAGCATTTTTGTGTTGTATATTCCAAAGCAGTTTGCAATCATTTCCTCACAATAACTCACCATTTTATTCATTGATTCCTTCATTTATCTAATATGTATTGAGGTATACCATCTTCCAAGAACCATGCTGGAAGATTTAAATTGGTATTATTATCCCTGTATCAAAAAAAAGGAGAAGTGGAACAAATAAATATGAACTAGTTCAAAGACAAAGATCAGATCCATGTAGATTTAAAGCTAAAGTTCATTCTTCTCTGAAGACATGCTATGTTGCTTCTTTTATTCATGTCCAGTCCTTTTGAACTGAGAGAAAGGCAGGGCTCTTTCCTGATGTTTGTCTCCCAGTGATGTCTATAGGAGATCTGATTTGGGCCATCAAAATCTCTGAACAAGAGGTTCTGAACGAATGGTTCAGTATTTGTGCTTTATGAGTAGTGTATTCCATGAAGTAACTACAGAAAATATTCTTTGGTCAAAGAAAGAGAAGAATTTGCCATTAAAGAAAGCCAGTTTTCTGCCTAACACAATGAAAAGACCTGTCCAAGAGGTATTCATCTGTGCTAACATCCGACCTCTTTCTTGACAAGATGTCAGTGAAAAATGAACTCCCTGAGAAACATTCCGGTTCCCTTTGGGAAAGAAAGACAGAGAGGACACAGAATAAGCTTAAAAGCAGACCCTAGGAGAGGTCTGAGAGCAATTTCCAACAATATTACCCCTGTGTTACCAGGAAAAGGCAACTCATCGCAAAGAAGACTGAGCTACCCAATCAGCTTACATTTCTTCATTGAAACATTCCCTGTGATCTGTAGGTGCTCTGTAAGAGAGTTGTATATTGACATTTGTTTTTAAGTGTGAAAGATAGTAAAAGGTAATGCAATCACTATGGATGATCTCCTTGACCAAATAGAAAAAAGCCATCATATACAATGCAACAATGGGCCAAATGCAGCACTGTGATACTGTTGTGATTCCAACAGCAGTCCACCCCCAATACCCAAGGAAAAAATATCCTGCAAAACTCCGGAGTAAACGGTCAGAGGCTGCAAGCCTGGCTCCAGCATTAGGTAAGACACAACTTTCTGAAAGCATAGCGAGGTATCAGTTAACATGTTCAAGTTACGTGTAAAAATGCTGGCCTTCCATTATAGGGCATAGTGAACCCTTAAACAGAAGCAAGAGCAAATGGTAAAATAAACCCTTAAATATAAATTAATGACATTCATTTCAGTTGTCCTTTCCAGAGACTTGATTGATTTCCAGCATGTAATAAATGCCTCACTTCTCTAACAGGAAGCATGCATTGAAGAAAAGTACCACTAGGTTTCTTTATGGACTATAGTGCTATGGAAGGGAAAGAGTTTAACGATGAGGTTCTGAGCTGCAAAGAGTTAAGCTTTAACTGTTCCCTGCTCCCCAACACACATACACTGGTAGATGTTTTTCAATCTCACATGCAAAGTTTGAGAGCTTTTAGGAGTGTACCTGGTCCGAGCCTATTCTTCTAGTGTGGAGAGCTAGAAGTAGGAAAATGCTGATAGTTGAGCCTCAACTGGAATAAGCAGTGGTGGAGGGAGGCCTCCAATAGGAGTTTAATAATTGTTGAGATTGAAAATATATGTGATGGGTACTCAGCAGAGATCTATGCAAAAAGTGGATGGCTGAGATTGGAGATGGACACATAGATCTGTCAGAGGGTGTAAATGTAGGGAATATCCTCATGGATTCTGACCTACCTGCAGTCAGAAGTCAGCCTATTGTACCTCTTTAGCACACAAGTATCATGTTTAGAGTCCTGGCATTATAGGGAACAGGTGTGCCTTTTTATATGAAAAATTTTCTACTGAGATGGTCTTTCATTCTCCTCCTCTATCCCTTGTATGAAATCCCCTCCTATAACATGCATATAAAAATATGTTTTATGTTCTCAATTTAGACTTGGTTTGAAAATCTTGCTACTGAGCCATTCTTTTCCTGAATAGAACTCTGGTTTTATACTTATCTTTGAACTTATATACCCAGAAATATGGTCAAAACGTTTAACATTCTGGAGCAGAAGCAAGAAGAACAGATTCAAGAAGAATTACAGAAGGAAGAAGACATCAGAAACAAGAAGAATTACAATCCTGCAGCCTGTGGAACATAAACCACATTCACAGAAAGATAGACAAGATGAAAAGTCAGAGGGCTGTGTACCAGATGAAGGAACAAGATAAAACCCCAGAAAAACAACTAAATGAAGTGGAGATAGGCAACCTTCCAGAAAAAGAATTCAGAATAATGATAGTAAAGATGATCCAGGACCTCAGAAAAAGAACGGAGGCAAAGATCAAGAAGATGCAAGAAATGTTTAACAAAGACCTAGAAGAATTAAAGAACAAACAGAGATGCACAATACAATAACTGCAATGAAAAATACACTAGAAGGAATCAATAGCAGAATAACTGAGGCAGAAGAACGGATTAAGTGACCTGGAAGACAGAATGGTGGAATTCACTGCCGCAGAACAGAATAAAGAAAAAAGAATGAAAAGAAATGAAGACAGCCTAAGAAACTTCTGGGACAACATTAAACACAACAACATTCACATTATAGGGGTCCCAGAAGGAGAAGAGAGAGAGAAAGGACCCAAGAAAATATTTCAAGAGATTATAGTCGAAAACTTCCCTAACATGGGAAAGGAAATAGCCACCCAAGTCTAGGAAGCACAGAGAGTCCCAGGCAGCATAAAGCCAAGGAGAAACACACCGAGACACATAGTAATCAAATTGACAACATTTCTTACCACAACGCTATGAGATAGAAATCAATTACAGGGAAAAAAACGTAAAAAACACAAACACATGGACGCTAAACAATATGTTACTAAATAACCAGGAGATCACTGAAGAAATCAAAGAGGAAATCAAAAAATACCTAGAGACAAATGATAATGAAAACACGATGATCCAAAACCTATGGGATGCACCAAAAGAAGTTCTAAGAGGGAAGTTTATAGCTATACAAGCCTACCTCAAGAAACATGAAAAATCTCAAACAATTTAACCTTATACCTGAAGGAACTAGAGAAAGAAGAACAAACAAAACCCAAAGTTAGCAGAAGGAAAGAAATCATAAAGATCAGAGCAGAAATAAATGAAATATATACAAATAAAAAAATAGCAAAGATCAGTAAAACTAAAAGCTGGTTCTTTGAGAATATAAACAAAATTAATAAACCATTAGCCAGACTCATCAAGAAAAAGGAGAGGACTCCAATCAATAAAATTAGAAATGAAAAAGGAGAAGTTACAACAGACACTGCAGAAATACAAAGCATCCTAAGAGACTACTAGTAGCAACTCTATGCCAATAAAATGGACAACCTGGAACGAATGGACAAATTCTTAGAAAGGTATAACTTTCCAAGACTGAACCAGGAAGAAATAGAAAATATGAACAGACCAATCACAAATAATGAAATTGAAACTGTGATTAAAAATCTTCCAACAAACAAAAGCCCAGGACCAGATGGCTTCACAGGTGAATTCTATCAAACATTTAGAGAAGAGCTAACACCCATCCTTCTCAAACTCTTCCCAAAAATTGCAGAGGAAGGAACACTCCCAAACTCATTCTATGAGGCCACCATCACCCTGATACCAAAACCAGACAAAGATACTACAAAAAAAGAAAATTACAGACCAATATCACTGATGAATATAGATGCAAAAATCCTCAACAAAATACTAGAAAACAGAATCCAACAACACATTAAAAGGATCATACACCATGATCAAGTGGAATTTATCCCAGGGATACAAGGATTCTTCAATATACACAAATCAATCAATGTGATACACCATATTAACAAATGGAAGAAGAAAAACCATATGATCATCCCAATTGATGCAGAAAAAGCTTTTGACAAAATTCAACACCCATTTATGATAAAAACTCTCCAGAAAGTGGGCATAGAGGGAATCTACCTCAATATAATAAAGGCCCTATATGACAAACCCACAGCAAACATCATTCTCAATGGTGAAAAACTGAAAGCATTTCCCCTAAGATCAGGAACGAGACAAGGATGCCCACTCTCACCAGTATTATTCAACATAGTTTTGGAAGTCCTAGCCACGGCAATCAGAGAAGAAAAACAAATACAAGGAATACAAATTGGAAAAGAAGAAATAAAACTATCACTGTTTGCAGATGACATGATACTATACATAGAGAACCCTAAAGATGCCACCAGAAAACTACTAGAGCTAATCAATGAATTTGGTAAAGTTGCAGGATACAAAATTAATACACAGAAATCTCTTGCATTCCTATACACTAATGATGAAAAATCTGAAGGAGAAATTAAGGAAACTCTCCCATTTACCATTGCAACAAAAATAATAAAATACCTAGGAATAAACCTACCTAGGGAGACAAAAGACCTGTATGCAGAAAACTATAAGACACTGTTGAAACAAATTAAAGATGATACCAACAGATGGAGAGATATACCATGTTCTTGGATTGGAAGAATCAACATTGTGAAAATGGCTATACTACCCAAAGCAATCTACAGGTTCAATGCAATCCCTATCAAATACCAATGGCATTTTTTACAGAACTAGAACAAAAAAATCTTAAAATTTGTATGGAGACACAAAAAACCCCGAATAGCCAAAGCAGTCTTGAGGGAAAAAAACGGAGCTGGAGGTATCACACTCCCTGACTTCAGACTATAATGCAAAGCTACAGTAATCAAGACAATATGGTGCTGGCACAAAAACAGAAATATAGATCAATGGAACAAGATAGAAAGCCTAAAGATAAACACATGCACCTATGGTCAACTAATCTATGACAAAGGAGGCAAGGATATACAATGGAGAAAAGACAGTCTCTTCAATAAGTGGTGCTGGGAAAACTGGACAGCTGCATGTAAAAGAATGAAATTAGAACACTGCCTAACACCATACACAAAAATAAACTCAAAATGGATTAGAGATCTAAATGTAAGACTGGACACCATAAAACTCTTAGAGGAAAACATAGGAAGAACACTCTTTGACATAAATCACAGCAAGATCTTTTTTGATCCACCTCCTAGAGTAATGGAAATAAAAACAAAAATAAATAAATGGGACCTAATGAAACTTAAAAGCTTTTGCACAGCATAGGAAACCATAATCCAGACGAAAAGACAACCTTCAGAATGGGAGAAAATATTTGCAAACTAATCAACATACAAAGGATTGATCTCCAAAATATATAAACAGCTCATGCAGCTCAGTATTAAAAAAACAAACAACCCAATCAAAAAATGGGCAGAAGACCTAAATAGACATTTCTCCAAAGAAGACATACAGATGGCCAAGAAGCACATGAAAAGCTGCTCAACATCACTAATTATTAGAGAAATGCAAATCAAAACTACAATGAGGTATCACCTCACACCAGTTAGAATGGACAGCATCAGAAAATCTCCAAACAACAAATGCTGGAGAGGGTGTGGAGAAAAGGGAACCCTCTTGTACTGTTGGTGGGAATGTAAATTGATACAGCCACTATGGAGGACAGTATGGAGGTTCCTTAAAAAACTAAAAATAGAATTACCATATGACCCAGCAATCCCATTACTGGGCATATACCCAGAGAAAACCATAATACAAAAAGACACATGCACCCCAATGTTCATTGCAGCACTATTTACAATAGCCATGTCATGGAAGCGACCTAAATGCCCATTGACAGATGAATAGATAAAGAAGATGTGGCACATATATACAATGGACTATTACTCAGCCATAAAAAGGAACGAAATTGGGTCGTTTGTGGAGACGTGGATGGATCTAGAGACTGTCATACAGAGTGAAGTAAGTCAGAAAGAGAAAAACAAATATCGTATATTAACACATATATGTGGAACCTAGAAAAATGGTACAGATGAACCGGTTTGCAGGGCAGAAGTTGAGACAGATGTAGAGAACAAACGTATGGACACCAAGGGGGGAAAGCGGAGGGGGGGTGGGGGTGAGGGTGTGATGAATTGGGAGATTGGGATTGACATGTATACACTGATGTGTATAAAATTGATGACTTATAAGAACCTACTGTATAAAAAAATAAATAAAATTCAAAAATTCAAAAAAAAAATGTTTAACGTTCTGTAAGGCTCAAACACTGACCAATCAGAATCAATATGAATGTTATGCTAGAGTAGAATCTGGAAACTCCCTGCTCAAATCACCTTGACTCATTGGTTACTGAACATTGAGTTGATCCATGGAGGGATTGGGGTATGTGGGCCTCATAGCACTTGAGCGCTTAAACTAGTAGCTGTTTGATTTTCAGAACAGAAAGATTTCGATATATTTATAAACAGTACAGTTTAGCCATAATGGTGCATTAATACTAGTTCTTCAGTTGCAAATTATAAACCCGTCAAACTTTGCATCAAACTATTAGCGAAATGACATTCCTATGAATACACAAAGAACCTGTCATCGTTCATCTCTGTGACCCTTCCCTCTCCCCTCAATACACATGCACCTACTTGAGCAAATTCTTCAGTCAAAACTAAAAATACAGGGTTAAAGGTAAGTTACAAGAAATAGGAACAGTAGCCCAATGATGAACCTATTGATAATCTATCTATAACTTTAGAGTAATAACAAGAGAGAAGGAGAGGAAGAGGAGGAATAAGAAAGCATAAATGTGACGGCTGTTTCAGCTTGACTTGAACTTTTTAAATTGGTAGAGTAAAAATTTGACCAGCAAAAGAGACAGCAGTGCTTCTTGTCCTGTCTTCCTGCAATCTTAGATGGGCAGGAGTGTAATGAATATAAAATTGTCAATGAAAATAATCAATAAACAATCTATAATAGGAAGAGAAAAGAGTTTTATATGAGCCAAACTGAGGACTAAAGCCTGGAAGATAGCCAGGTCTCAGATAACTCTGAGGAACTGCTCCAGGGAAGCATGGTTTTCAGCACAGTTTTATATCTTATCAGAACCAAGAACATCAAACAAGCCAGGGATACATTCCTTCAAGGTTTCAAAAAAAACAGATCAGCACGTACACAGGGAGTCAATATAACCTTGGCATCAGGGAAGGGAATCATCATCAAAGGAGTTACCAGCATTGGCGTCCAAGGAAGGGAGGTATTTAATCTTTATTTTTGACTTGGACATTCTTTACTTCTGGTGACTGTTCCATTTTCTTTTATAGTTAAAGCAGATGTGCAGTGTTTATTTGATAGGCCACAAACAGGCTGTTTTATTTAACATAAAATTCAAGTTAACTTATGTGTAAGCCAGAATGACTCCCCCACTCCTCAATATGTGATCATTTCTTTCATGAAAAGAATGGTGAAATTGAGCTAGGAAGAGGGTTATCCCATGTATAGCTTGTGGAAAAGGCACATGATATGCATATGTTTGGGATATTTAAGCAATCAGTTAGTCAAAAAATATTTCTTGAGGTTTTGCCTTTCTAGATGTGTAGAATTGTATACAAAGTCTTATTTCTTTTCAATTGGTTTACAAGTTATTTGAGCCAAACAAACCAAATACACATGAAACCATTTAGAGATCAATTCACTAGCAGGTATAATAAAATTATACATTTGTGGTCCCAACTATAAATGACTCAGTAGTTTACAAGAAGAAGATCAGTGAGGACAAGTTGTTCAGGGATATCTTTACCTAGAAGACTAGATGCAAACAGTGCTCTGAACATGGCTTGTGTTGGAATAGGCATAGGGAAGGCCATTGAGCTTCCTATCCTCAAGATATGGAACTGATTTCTTTGGTACCTCTGGGAAGTGTGAGGGATTGACATTGGACTTGCCGTGGTCATGTTCAGCTGGTATCCAACAAACTTACTGTGCATAGGCTTCTATTAAGAGGTAGAGTTTGGAATAAGACTCAGATCCATGTTCCCCTACTCACTAGTGGTGACTTTGAATACGTGTCTCCATTTTCTCATAGGAATATAATGACAGACAGCACTTTACTGAATAGGTTGATGTATATAAAGTGTATACGGGGCTCTGGTTTGTAGAAAAATCTTGAAACATGCTGTTGTTAATCATTTCCCTGGTTAAACTCTTGGATCAAGGTATATTACACTAACTACAAACCAGTTCCCACTGCTTTGCTTTGCTAGTGTGAGGCGATCTGTAACAGCAGATATATCCCATGTGAGTGATGTAAACATTAATTTTGTGACTTTGAGCGGGTCACTTGCCACTTTTTCTCATCTATAGAACGTGAGTAGGATGCAGTGATCTCCAAGATTCCTCCAGCTTTGATATTTTAAATCTAGCTGTATGAATTGACACTAATTAGTTGCTGCTGATTATCCTGACCCATAAATTAGCTGGACACGGTAAAGCAGAGGAAGTCAGCTTTTATACTGTATTTGGGAGGAGAAACAGGGAAACATTTTCTTTTCATTTTGAAATCAACTTACATCAATAGGTAGATATTTTGGGAGGAGGGACACATATCTTGGTAGTTTAAAATAATTCATTTTGGAATTATAGAAACATTTTGATATTTTTCAACAAAAAACTTTAAAATGTTTTATTTAATTTATAAATATTTTATTTAATGGCTTTGGAATCTTGTGTAATAGCTGGAATAGCTTTCTCCATTTCAAGATTATACAAGAATTCTTGGTTTATTCTAGTAGTTTTTTTTTTTTTTTTAATTGGAGTATAGTTGATTAACACTGTGTTAGTTTCAGGTGTACAGCAAAGTGTTTCAGTTATACATATACATGTATCTATTCTTTTTCAAATTCTCTTCCCATTCCGGTTATTACAGAGTACTGAGCAGAGTTCCCTGTGCTATACAGTAGGTCCCTGTTGGTTATCTATTTTAAATATAGCAGTGTGTACATGACAATCCCAAACTCCCAATCTATCCTTCACCTCCACCCATCCCCCCCTGGTAACCATAAGTTGGTTCTCTAAGTCTGTGAGTCTGTTTCAGTTTGGTAAATAAGTTCATTTGTATCATTTTTTTGAATTCCCCATATAAGTGATATCATATGATATCTCTCTTTTCTCTGTCTGACTTACTGCACTTAGTATGATAATCTCCATGTCCATCCATATTGCTGCAAATGGCATTATTTCATTCTTTTTAATGGCTGAGTAATATTCCATTGTATATACATAGCACATCTTCTTTATCCATTCATCTGTTGATGGAAATTTAGGTTGCTTCCATGTCTTGGCTCTTGTAAATAGTGCTGCAATGAACATCGGGATGCATGTATCTTTTCAAATTATGTTTTTCTCCACATGTTTGCCCAGGAGTGGGATTGCAGAATCATATGGTAGCTCTGTTTTTAGTTTTATAAGGAACCTCCATACTGTTCTCCTTAGTGGTTTTACCAATTTACATTCCCACTAGCAGTATAGGAGGGTTCCCTTTTCTCGACACCCTCTTTCAGCATTTATTTTTTGTAGATTTTTTGATGATGGCCATTCAGACTAGTGTGAGGTGGTATCTCATTGTAGTTTTGATTTGCATTTCTCTAATAATTAGCAATGTTGAGAATCTTTTCATGTGCCTCTATTTCTTTGGAGAAATGTCTGTTTAGGTCTTCTGCCCATTTTTGGACTGGGATGTTTGTTTTTTTGATATCGAGTCACATGAAATGTTTGTAAATTTTGGAGACTAATGCCTTGTCAGTCGTATCGTTTGCAAATATTTTCTCCCATTCTGTGGGTTGTCTTTTCATTTTGTCTGTGGTTTCCTTTGCTGTGCAAAAGCTTTTGAGTTTAATTAGGTCTCATTTGTTTATTTTTGTTTTTATTTCTATTACTCTAGGAGAAGGCTCAAAAAAGGTGTTGCTGCGATTTATGTCAAAGAGCATTTGCCTATGTTTTCCTCTAAGAGTTTTATAGTATTTGGTCTTACATTTAGGTCTTTAATCCATTTGAGTTTATTTTTGTGTATGGTATTAAAGAATGTTCTAATTTCATTTTTTTACATGTAACTGTCGAGTTTCCCCACACCTTTTATTGAAGAGACTGTCTTTCCTCCATTGCATAGTCTTGCCTCCTTTGTCATAGATTAATGGAGCATAGGTGCGTGGGTTTATTTCTGGGCTTTCTATCCTGTTCCACTGATCTATATTTCTGTTTTTGTTCCAGCACCATACTGTTTTGATGACTGTAGCTTTGTAATATAGTCTGAAGTTAGGGAGCCTGATTCCTCTAGCTCCGTTTTTCTTTCTCAAGATTCCTTTGGCTATTTGGGGTCTTTTGTTTCTCCATACAAATTTTAAGATTTTTTTGTTCTACTTCTGTGAAAAATGCCATTGGTAATTTGATAGGAATTGCATTGAATCTATAGATTGCCTTGAGTAGTATAGTCATTTTGACAATATTGACTCTTCCAATCCAAGAACATGGTATATATTTTTATCTGTTTGTGTCATCTTCGATTTCTTTCATCAGCATCTTATAGTTTTTGGAGTACAGGTCTTTTGTCTCCTTAGGTAGGTTTATTCCTAGATATTTTATTCTTTTTGATGTGATAGAAAATGGGATGTTTTAAAATTTCTCTTTCTGATTTTTCTTGTTAGTGTATAGAAGTGCAACAGATTTCTTTGTATTAATTTTGTACCCTGCAACTTTACCAAATTCATTGATGAGCTCTAGTAGTTTTCTGGTAGCATCTTTAGGATTTTCTATGTATAGTATCATGTCATCTGCAAACAGTGACAGTTTTACTTCTTCTTTTCCAATTTGGAAAAACAGTAGAAAAGATCAATGAAACTAAAAGCTTATTCTAGAAGTTGTTTTATGTATTTACTTACAATTGTATTTATCTCTTTTATCTATTGGAATTTATCCTGTTTCATTGGCTTTGGTCAGGCTCCAACTTTGTCAGTATTTTTCCAGATGGCTACCCAGTTGTCCCAACAATTTTATGTAATTATCCACCCTCCCCTCTGGTTTGAGATTAGGCATATTTCCCATATATATTAAATGAGTTTTTGGACTTTTGAGTCTGCTGCATGTTCTTTCTGTAAATTCACACTCGAATACTTTTTGTGGCAATTTACAGTGCAGTCTCAGGCATATTCCTTAGCTTGTTTTTGATTAAATTTTCTTATTTTTAGAAAGGAAATAATGATATTATGTACCTCAAAAATACTGCAAACATGGGATTAAATAATGCTTCAATGAATTTATCATATTTGGCCCATTCTAAACTCTCAAAAAATATTAGCAATTATTAATAGAATCACAGCATTATTGTATTTTCTTCCTGCTGTTAAATTTCATTTATATTTTGCAATCGGTCACAGTGTCTTCTCTGTGTGTGTGTGTGTGTGAGTGTGTGTGTGTGTGTGTGTATTCTGTTAGGTTTTCAGACAAATTAAAGTAGCTTAAGCTCATACAGTTTCTGAGAAAGATTTCTCAGTCCCTCGTGATTCTGAGGATTAGTACTGCCCAGCAAGAATCTTTGTTCTAGACAGCATGCTCCCCACTGGGCTGCTGTTGCCATCTGCCCTAGGTCATGCCTGCCCCAGTTAATTATGTGTTGTTGTTCCTTCTTGAAAATGAGCATGAGTCTGTCTCTCCTGTTTCAAACAAAGACTGATTCCCCACCGGTCCCGTTTTCGCAAACTCTGCCAACAGTGGATAGAATTGGCTAGTTTTGTCTCTCTTTCTCTAGCTCTACAGGGAAAACTTTACTCATCATCAAGGATGGGAATAGTGCCCCTAGCTAAGCAGTTGAAATTAAATCCAGTAACTGTAAACCTGGTGTAGAGCATGAAAAGAATGTTGGAAAGATCAGGACACAAAAATCCACAGTCAACATAGCACCTTTTGTACCTGCTCCCAAAGCAGAATCTCAAGATTTTTTTTTTTTTTAAATAAAGCATCATCAGCAACAGAATATGCCCCCAAGCAGCAAAGCTCATAAAAAGTAACTTTTATAACTTGATTATTTATTAGACTGTTTTTCCAATTTCTTTTTTTTAGGTCGGAAAATCTAGCATAGAATTTTATAACAGAGGAGCCAAAGGGATATAGATTTCTTAGGTACTAGCCAGTGAACTGAACTTCTGATTTCAGTGTTCACATTTAGGAGGTTTAGCAAAGAGAGCACATGGACTGTTCAACTTTATTTAATTTGGGAGGTAAGCAAGAAAAATATCCAAGCCCAGGAATAAAGTCTTATTAAATACCGCAACACCCCAGGCCATGAGAGAACTCTATTGCTCTTGGGCAAAACAGAATTGAAAACAAATAGAACTAGAGATTACAGTACTAAGATAGTTGTTGGGGGTTTATTTATTTAGTTCTTTTTTTTTTTTTTTTGAGTCATCAAATAAATTTTGAGAGCCCAGAAATAATTCTTTTTCACCATCTTGAAGTATAGAAGATCAGCTGCTAAGTCGGAGATTTATTTCTGAATTTCTACTTATACCCTTTGAAAGCATCTCTAACATCTTGTGCCCAAGGGCAAAGCTTTAAGGAATATTTTCCATGGAAGTCGAGTCATCAGACAGTCAAAATTTGGAATCATTCCCAGTTCTTCGGAAGTAAAGTTAATTAATCTGGACGCACATCATTTGTGTCTAAGAAATTCAAGAGAAGTGTAATTAGTTCAGCAATTAGTTTTAACTTTTCAGAAACATTTCTCAAAAATAGGCATTAAAATCTTGCCCCCTTCTCCCAGTAACCATATTTTTAACTGGGTTATTACTGCTGGTTGTTAAACACGCTGTCTCCTTGGTTGATCTTGTGGTAGAGGGAAAAATCCATTATTGACTCTTTCTGTGCAGTAAAGTTCTGCTTTATCTACATTCTCAATTGTGACTTATTGTTTGCTCTTAATGAGCATATGACGAGGATGTGCAGTGAACATTGTTTAGCATCTTGAATGGAAAAGGGATATTCATGCTTCCTTGAAAGCTGATTTTTTAATCCATTCCTTAGAAAACACTTCCTCTTCCTGTCCTCTAACTGGAGTCTAACCCTCACCCTTATGCATTTTGCTATGATGATTTTGACAAAAGAACTTAAATAAAAGTTGTTCAGGAAATGAGACTTAAATTATCTTATGTATAAATTTTTGGAGTCCTGTTGTTTTTCCCAAGTTAGAAAATGTGGAGTAATGTCTAGGGTCAGGTTTTATTTTATGTTATCAAACACATTCTAAATCTAGATGGCTGTTTAACCTGTTTTGGTCAGCTAAATTAATACCAGCCATAAATGTCTTTAATTAGCCTTTTAATCTTTTCTACATTAACAAAATCATGGTGTTTTATAGCTTCAGTATTCCCTATTTTTTTTAAACTTCATATGCTTCTAATCACAAATGAACAGGAAATTAAACAGGATTTGTATTCTTATTGTTTCAAAATTGCTAAGTAGGAAAAGTCCACAAGTAGATGATTACAACTAATGATATGTTTATCATCTGTTTACTGTTTTTTATTCAAAGTGAAGTGACTCTCCCCACCGAAGTGTCTATCTCAGTAGGTTAAGAATGGGATTTGAAACTTATCTAGCCCTTTTAAGATTTTGTTGCTTGATTTTTCCTATTTTATATCTTTTGTTCATAAATTATCCTTGATGTTTATGTAACTTTAATGAAATGTATTAAATACTGTATACATTTTCTTACAGTGTTTAAAAATCAGTCTAGAACTTACCATGTTTGCCAAGGCAGTAGAGTTCCCAATTTCCAAGGCAGTAGATTTCCTGAGTGGCAGTGACTCAAGCCACACCATGAACATTCCAGTCAGCCACAGTCTGCATTTCTCCCTTTTCTTTCATATGGAGTTTGTAATCCCTAAACTACAGAAAGACACTTGGTTAAAAACCTAGTCATAAAGATTTTTATTATTGTTTTACTTTGGGTTATTCTCTCCATCATTTTCTATAAACCAAAATTCCCTAGACCCTCTTAGCCTGTTCCTCTTCTCCAAATAAATAGCAAATTGAGTTAAGAAGGAACCTGAAAAAGGCCAACGTCAAGGCTAATGCTGAAAGTCAGTTAAATCTAAATGGATACCTTAAAATAATAGTGGAAGTTCAACGTTCATCCATTCAACACATACTTATTGAGCACCTACTCTGTGCTAGGCCTCATTCCAGCTGCTGGATATTGAAAGAAATGGAGATAATAAACAACAGATAATAAGGGAAGTATTTAAACAACCTACTTTACTACAATTATAATCTTACAAGTTTTTTTAACCAGATTCTCATAAGTTAAGACAGATCATACTTTACTTACTGTGGATAGAATAATGGGAACGTCAGATTATAGCTTTTAAAAAAAATATTGAAATATAGTTGATTTACAATGTCATGTTTCAGGTGTATAGCAAAATTATTCCGTGATTTTGAGATATATATATTATATATATATTCTTTTTTAACATTATCTTCCATTATAGGTTTTTACAAGATACTGAGTATAGTTCCCTTTGCTATACAGTAGGTCCTTGTTGGTTATCTATTTTATATATAATAGTGTTTATATTTTAATCCCAAACTCCTAATTTATCCTCACCACTTCCCCTTTGGTAACCATAAATTTGTCTTCTATGTCTGTGAGTCTAAAATATGCATGCCACCCAAAACACATCCCTTTTTGGCTATTATAGTCAAAATAACTGATTAATTTTACTTTTTAAAAAATTCAATAGCAGTCATGGTACCATTGTAACGCACTTTAACTGAAAATTGATATTCTACCTCCAGAACAAAAGAGGCTGAATTATAAAGATTAATGTCAAAACTCTTCACTCTATCTTACTATGCTTACAGGCATAACGAGAAGAAAAATCAAAATCATCGTGTTTTGAATCCAGGATTGGTACTACTTCTTACATAATCATATTGCTTCAGAGTACTCTCTAGCAATAATTTTTACCTTTCCATATTAATTTTTAAAGGTAGACTTTTGACAGGTGAGATGATTGTTATTTATCCTTTATCCATCTGTTTTTTAAAAATTGCATGTGCTCAGTAAGCCAAGAGTAACAAGAATTTGAAAGCCTAAAAACAAAACAAAATCTCTGGGCATCTAGTATACTTTATGTAGGGTGATTTTCTAATGTTCTGTGAAAACAGGCAAATCAATACAAAGTAAGTATGTTTTTCTTTATTTCTAGGGATTTTGATTATATATCAAATTCAGTTGGTCCACTAACATTAAGTAGATACTTGAGGTACATATAAATTTATTTTAAACAAATAATTCAAGAGGCATCAAGCTTTTATTTTTTATGTAGTTGCAGTGCTTAGTTGGTCATTTCTTTAACATTTTGTAAGCTCTGTTCTTTTCCTGCAAGTCACATAAATCACAAGCATATGTACGTTTAGGTAGCAGTTATTATGGATAATAGTTGCTATTATTGAAAAATCAGCATTTATTGAATACTGACTATGGAAATTGTGTACTTATTATCTCATTTGGTCCACACAGCCACCCTACATGGCAGGTATTATTATTACTGTCTCCAGCTAATAGGTGAATGATTATAAAAATGAGTCAATGTCATAGTGATTGTTTTCCTGTAGTTAAAAATTCTACCTCTTGAACGACTCCATTTCTTTCCCAAAGTTCCTGGCTTTGCATTCCTCATTTTATTATATCCTTTAGCCTGATTTTATCCCAGTTTTTTAGTTCCTCTCCTAAGGTCATATTGGCAGGGCTAGGGTAGTAAAACACTGTGACAAGGAGTTTGGACATAGTCAAAAGTGGAGACAAAAGCCTCAAGGGAGCAGACTCCAGAGTTGAGCTGGACCAGGGCCACTGCTGGTATATTTAGTAGTTTGGGAATCTTATGTTGCTTTCGCAGACCAGGCAGCAGATGGTCTGGTTCAGAAGCTCAGTGCCTGGCAGAGAGCTGGGCACAGAATAGGCCTTCTCTAAGCATTTCAAATGAAGAAGTGAATGAACAAAAGAAAATCAGCTAAGACTATCAGGTGTCAAATTAGCTGGAATTCAGGTTCAAGGAGGCAACATTAGTTTCTAGCTGCTTATTACATGCCAATTATTGTACTGGAAAGCTACATGCATTAAATTCCATTTTATAAAACAGTGCACCTTCCCAGCGTGTAACCAGCTGAGAAACCAGATGTCCAGATTTCAGCAGGAAAACCAAATGCTGTTCTTAACACACAGTAGAGATGGAGTTGGGAAGTTGGGAGTGATGCTGTCACTATTCCTCAGTGTTTTGTTTTTCCGTAGGAACTTGGACAATTGACACAGGAAATAATAGTTAGTTGCATGATTTCCAGAGCCTAGAAGCAGAGATTCTAATGTTTCAGTATGTCAGGCTCTTACTGCTCTTGGGTCAGGGACCAAGGCCACAGATCTTCTGAGAAGACAGGGTAGGTAGAGGCCAACATGCAAAAATGATCAGAAGTGAGTGTTGCAGCTTGTGAGTAAGTTGGAGACACACAGATTCAGCCTCCCTGACTAATTCATGGGAAGAAGTCCCAGTCTTTAGGGGTTCTTATTAAAAGAGGAGAGGCAGGAGCTATAGTAAAACTCAAAGCTCTACCGGCAAGGAGTTTGATCTTATTTCCCAATACACAAATCATTAGCTGTCCATTTTCTGGCAAATAGCCTTCCTTGACCTCAGTTTACTGGTTTTCTCTTCTGTAAAGTAGGAATGCTGAATATTAGGCTATGAGAGAGAAGGAATTTGAATGGATTTCATAAGTAGAGGTGAGGCTGTGTTATGCCTCTAATTTCACAACCCAGTGAAAAGCAGCTAACCCTCCAAATATGCAGGCTGATTTGACTTATTCTGATCCTATTTCGCATCATCAGGGCAAACTATAAGCACTCGTTTATTCAGTGCTCATAAATCTGAATCCAGTGAACTAAGACAGTTTTTGAAATCCCTCTCTAATTCTTGGAGTGATTGGCGTAATGGTTTGGGTGGGCGTGACGGTGGGGCAGGGTGGGGAAGGTGTGGAGGTAGAGGAATTAACATTTCCCAGCCATATTACAATTTTTAAATCGAGATTAAACCTACCTTAATCCACCAATAAGATGTCATGGACTTTTCTCTCTCCATGTTTTACTGTTAGTTTTTTTTTGTTTTTTTGTTTTCCCCTCTGTTTTGAAAATAAGTAGGATTAGAGTCAAGTGCTATCACTTAATCATTAACTAGACATTCTACATCTAGAACAGGTGCATAATCTGGCCAAAGGGTCAGGAGGATGGTGACTAAAAATGACGTTAGAACCTAAATTCTTATGAAGGCTTGCTTTAATAATGAGGGAAGATGATTGTAATCATTCAACTCAGGACAACAAAAATCGTTAAATGATTTGAGCCAATGTTACAAAATCAGTTGCATGCCATAAACAGTTAATTTAAATATTATTATGTAATATATGTGTGTATGCATATATTGATATATGTGTGTGAAAAACATATATATACATATACATAATTTAATGTCTTCTGTTTATGAAGACATCTTTTTAAGATGTTTATGGAAATTAAGATAATAGAATTATTCTTTTGACAGCAACTAATTTTTTAAAAAAGTGACAATATCCATTATTATGAATTTAGTAAAACTTTTAAATGAAATTTGTTTTATTAGTGATAGATAACAGTATCTTTGTATTCTTGAAAAATAGTTCTGAATGTACTTGGAAAGACACGTTAATAGCCTTGAGCAATAATTGATATGTAGAGTATTGATTCAAAGTTTCCTTCCCATAATTCTAAAGCCTGCGCCACACTTACCCCAGAGTTCCTCGGTCCACAGATTAGATATAACTGCTCTACAAAAATTACATATAAATCAAACGAAATTCTGGTCTTAAGGACCAATTCTTCCTCTTCAAGCTGTTAACGTGGGTCTTGGCTTTAAGTCCGTGGGTTATGTTCTACATGTTTAGGCTGATTCATACTCTCTTCTTTTAATTTTCCTGTTTCATAAGTACTTTGCTGTATAACTGATCCATCACCATTATATGTGGGTTACATTTTTGTTTAGGGGAAGAAAAGGGTAAAGATAATATCATGTTTATTCCTTTTTAAACAGATTGGATACTCTGGTAAAAACAAACACCAAGTCAATGCCTAATGGGGTGAATCTGAGAGGAAAGTGCTTTTAGTAAATTCAGGCTGTAGACGTGTTAACACTTGGCTATCTTTGCTCTAAAGACACAGGCTAATGGATGGGCTAGAGTAGCATCAGTGAGCTCACTCCATTAAATCAGTTCTTTTTTCTTTTTAAATATCCAAAGGACAAAGATGGTCCACTTAACTAGGAAAAAAAAAGTTTTCATTTTAGTGCTGTAGAAGCATGATGCATATTTCCTTTCTAATTTAATTTCTAACCATTAAGAGTCAATTCTATAAATGACCCACTGAAGCACTTGGAGAGATTAGAGAAGTATAAACTGAATGTCGTTTGAATTTGGCTGGCTAGACACCATGATGTTATATAGCATAATTTGAATTTAACATCACATTTTTATGAAGCCACCAAGATGAAGCCCAGTGACTTTCATAAACCATTACTAAGAAGGCCCTCAAATGGAGTATGAAAATCAATCTCGTCTCTGGTCATTGTTATTATTCAAGGTCACGTGGGCCAGACCTTTCAGTCACTGTGATTTGAACTTTTGTTCAAATAGTCAATTTCACTCTGGGAAATCAGAAAAAGGTTGTTTGTAGTCTGTGGGCTGAAGGAAAAGGATTATAGCTCTAATGAGCCAAATCTGTGCAAATGAGAAAATAATAATCTCCTCATAATTAGAACTTCCTTTTTTAGAATAAATGTTGGCCATGAGTTTTCAAAAGAAGAAAAATGATTTCATTATTTGGTTAAAAGAATATATGTAAATGAATGCCAAAGAGCTTACTGGAAAGGAGGAATTAAATTGACTTCGGCTTGTTTTCACAAGTACGTACATTGTTGAAATCTCACTCTGATGTTCTAGTCAAAACACTTATTGTTCCTTTCTCTGTCATTTGGATACCAAGGACTGATACGTCGTCTATTCGAGTAGAATGTGATGTTTACTGCATAAAACGATTACTTTTATTCTTTTTAAAGTTTGTCCAGTAGGAAGCAGGGCTAGCACACCCATTTCACAGATGGAGAAAAAGCATATGACTTGCTCAAGGTTTAAGTGACTTTTTAAATTGGAATTAGAATTTAGGAGTGTCATCTCCCATGTCCAGTGTGTAGATCATTGTAAGCAACAATAGCAGTGGCAGCACAAATCAGGAGGAGAAAACATTTTAATAACTGTGGCAGTACCCAGTTTATAAGCATATGTTATTTGGAACTCAAAACATAGAGAGGCATGTGTACACATGGTTGTGATTGGGTGCTCAGACCGCCACATAAAGTGGCAACATATTACTTAATAGTCATAAAATTCTTCCAGGGTTTCTGGGCTCCTTTTTCTGGTCTCTCTTGGCCCACTGAGGTCTGCTGAGTTCCGTATTCCTTTAAAACCTGACCTGTCTGAGGCTTGAGACCAAGAAAGTTTAGAAGTCAAGTTGGAGGTTAATAGCCATTTGGAGAATCCTGCTGGAGAGGGCAGTGCCAGAGGGGAGTTCAAACTGAAAGAAAAGACAGCGAGCATAGAGGAAGTGAGCTGTCCTGTGTGGCCCCTGTAGTAGGTCACCTCACAGCAGAGGAGGGTTCCAGCCAAAGGAAGCGTCACTGTGGAGAGGCCCCTGGAATGGGGCAGCAATGTTTGCTCACTTCTCGGGGGTTTGGGGGAAACCAAAGTTCAAAAGCCAGGAACTTTCCATAATTAAAGTATCTCCCTGTCCAGTCTCAAAAGAGCATCACCCTGAATTATCTTGATTTCATCACTATGACAAACCAGTAAGACAGTCTGTCAAATACAGTGTTATTTTCCACATTTTAGAGGTGTTAAAAAATATCCCATAGTGGTGATATGGCTGCTCCCAAGATTATAAAGCTGGTTGGTGTGAGAGCTTGACTTGCTGTTCCTTTTGCTTGACCCTTTGTTGAGGACTCACTAGGGATTGATCCAAATGCTTAACCACTTTGTAGAAGGAACGGGAGGCCTGTTCCCTGTCCTTGTTGTTTTATGTGGTCTTATGGTCAATATGATTGATAAAGTTGAACATGTCCAGGAAATGTAATAAAGTAAAAACTTCCAAGGCAAAGACTTTGGTCATGCGGACAGCTGTTTCTGAGGTAGATAAACAGTATTAATGCACTGATCTGGTGATTATATATCATTGTAATAGGGGGTTACTGCTCCTGGGGAGAGAGCTTTGATCACTTGTAAGAGCTCAGTGATTATATGACACTCAAAAAAAAAATCTTCACCACTCTTTATTAGGTGTTTGGCCTCCTCTGATCACTTCAAGTCCAAAATATAGGTTATAAAAAAAAAAAAGAAATGAACTTTCATGTTTATATAGAAGAACTAATGAAAGAAGGCCTTTGGAAATTTTCCAAATTATCCCAGATAAACTGTGTTAATCCTCCTGATAGCCTGCTTGTGATGTATTAATACTGTGAAGTTCAAATCTGACAATTTGGAATCAGTGGCACACAGATTTTTTAATTCCTGAAAAAAATATCTCCATCTTCCCACAAGTCTTACCCAAAGCCATCCCCCTCAGAAGCACACAATTTTGATATAAAGAGAATCAATAAGATGATTATCTTAGTCTTCAAGGGTCAAGTTTCCCTCCAAGATTTCCTCTTTCAACATTTGCTAAATGTGCCCTGCTCTCCATCTCACAGTAAAGAGTATACAGAAGGGTGAGACAAAAGCATCTCATTCTTTCAACATAAAGCTACTGAACTCTGGTTATATGCATGGTGGTTATCTCAGTCTTGACAGTGGAGCCACAGTGTGAAATTCACAGACATCAATCAGCAGATGTGTAGACCCGCATGTCACACATGCGGAGGAGTGTAGAATGGAATATTTGAGGTTATTCCTCCACTCCTGAATTCAACCTGGATTAAAGCTTTAGCATTTAAAACCCTCTGGCCCTGCTGAAAATATAGCCCTGAATGGGTGAATAAACCTCATGAGCACAAGAGCTATCATCTGTTGAATGAGTTACCAAAATTAAGATACATTGTGTCTATAGAAGCCCTTTGATTCACCAAGGGGGGAATAGACCAGTCAAGATAGTGAATAGGGCTGATTTGGCATGGATTGTTCTTTCAAAACTGCACTGCTATCTCCTGGGTATATGATGATCAAAGTTAATAACATAGCAGGTGGCATAAGTAGATTAGCATTTGCTAGATGGATGGTATTGATGTATTGGATGTATTGGAGGAGGGAAGGGAAAGTTTTCCATGAGTAGAATATGAATATTTGCTTATGAATGACTGTCCCTCAGTTCAAAATCCTTTGAAAGCAAACTGGTGAAATGAAGCCTTTTCCACCTAGGGTATTTTAGAAAGGAAGGTTCATGTAAGGATTTGATCTAAAATTACTTTTTTATTTATCCTCTCTCTTACCAAGGCTTCATTCTACTTTCTCTTTGTTCCCATGATCAAAATCAATGAGTATAGTACTTGGTATTTTCTTTCTTTGTGAGACAAAAACTCATATTTTTCATTGGTTGAGAGATGGAGATGAGGTCCTTACAGATATCCCTGGGATTAAAATGCATATTACGGATTTAATTAAACCAGCTACCATTTTCTCAGTGGATCAGGATGCAAATACACTCTGGTGGAATGAGACTCAAAATACAAGTAAGAGTTAGCAATATTCAACGAGATAAGCTAAATTGTATCTTCTTATAAACCAATTGCTATTAATGACAAGAAAATAAGAAGTGTTTTGATGGTTTAAAAAAATCATGAAAGCCCACTTCACTTATTTAAAGTGATATTCAGAACAGCCAAATTTTAGACTGCACAATAATCAAGCCACGGCAGAGATTTCTTTGTAATCAAAATTGATCAATGTCAATATTAGTATATTATTAGGTATTTAAATACAAAATTTAAAATTATTTTGAGCTCACAGTCAATTTTTGGTGTGTCATTCTTTATGCCCAACTGTCCATGCTTAGGACATGATGAATTCCTTTTGACCAAAAGTTTTCAGGTTTAATTTTTTTATTTAGTTCATGACCCTGTCTATATCATCTCTCCTTTATGCGTCCCCATAGCCGCCACACATATCATTTAATTCTTAATGACAACAAAAATACTTTGTTTTTCTTTTAGATTTTGAAACTTTTCTTTTTTCCTGAAAAAAATCTACTTACTATTCTTCCTAGCCGGAATCCATACAAATTCCCCTTAAAGAATTTAAAATTTCTCTTAGCAAGGGCATTACTTCAACTTGGCCATTAACACAGCACTGAATGTAACTTTTTTTAGTTTTTACTAAACAAAATTCGGTCTCATTAAAATCTGTCCATCCTCTGATAGACAAAGATGTGAAACACAAACATGGAACATAATGTTCTCTGTGCACTCATAAAACACTAAGAAATACATGCAGAAAACATAATAGTGGAGAACCAAAGAAAACTGCAGTCTCAAGTATCGACTCAGCTATTGATAAAGACTAAACTTGCAGCCAGGATGCTATGGTCTAAAATATTCACGTTGTGACTGGTGCTGAAGGGACCACTATTTATGCGGAATTGGTAGTAAGGCATTCATAACAATGCTATGACGCTCAGCCCTTATAATCCCTGGGAGGCTTCTGTATTTTTCAGGTTTGTGGTTCTGTTGCCATTGATACCAGTTTTTCAAGGAGAAACAAGCTAAGCCTTGTCAGAGCTGACAGCAGTGTCTTCTGAAGCCTTTCCTTTTAAATTTAAGCTAAAGGCAAGGAAATTAGGGTGCCACACAGAGGTTAGGTGGTGCCCAGCCCTCTGGGATAATCCCTCGTGAAAGATCCTCATTTTCTTCAGTTTGCTCTATTGGAACCCCAGTCCAGGGATGAAGAAATCATAGCCCATAATGGCTGATTTGAAATATCCTAGACCATGTGGGTGAGAGGGTGAACAAATTAAAATGAAGAGAGTGTGGTTTCATCCTTCCTTACATTTCCCTTCTACTCACTGACTGTGTGTCCAGATGAACCTTGAAACGTATTGTCTCTTTTTTCTTTTTACATTTTTATGCTTTTTATTTATTTATATTTTAAATTTTATTGAAATATAGTTGATTTACACTGTGTTAATTTCTACTATACAGCAAAGTGATTCAGTTATACATATATATATATACATTCTTTTTTATATTCTTTTCCATTTTTTTTTAACATCTTTATTAGAGTATAATTGCTTTACAATGGTGTGTCAGTTTCTGCTTTATAACAAAGTGAATCAGTTATACATATACATATGTCCCCATATCTCTTCCCTCTTGCATCTCCCTCCCTCCCACCCTCCCTATCCCACCCCTCTAGGTGGTCACAAAGCACCGAGCTGATCTCCCTGTGCTATGCGGCTGCTTCCCACTAGCTATCTATTTTACATTTGGTAGTGTATATATGTACATGCCACTCTCTCACTTTGTCCCAGCCTACCCTTCCCCCTCCCCGTATCCTCAAGTCCATTCTCTAGTAGGTATGCATCTTTATTCCCATCTTGCCCCTAGGTTCTTCTGACCATTTTCTTTTTTTTTTCTTTTTTTTTTAGATTCCATATATATGTGTTAGCATACGGTATTTGTTTTTCTCTTTCTGACTTCACTCTGTATGACAGTCTCTAGGTCCATCCACGTTACTACAAATAACTCAGTTTCGTTCCTTTTTATGGCTGAGTAATAGTCCATTGTATATATGTGCCAAATCTTCTTTATCCATTCATCTGTTGATGGACACTCAGGTTGCTTCCATGTCCTGGCTATTGTAAGTAGAACTGCAATGAACATTTTGGTATATGCTCTTTTTGAATTATGGTTTTCTCAGGGTATATGCCCAGTAGTGGGATTGCTGGGTCGTATGGTAGTTCTATTTTTAGTGTTTTAAGGAACCTCCATACTGTTCTCCATAGTGTCTGTATCAATTTACATTCCCACCAGCAGTGCAAGAGGGTTCCCCTTTCTCCACACCCTCTCCAGCATTTATTGTTTGTAGATTTTTTGCTGATGGCCATTCTGACCGGTGTGAGATGATATCTCATTGTAGTTTTGATTTGAATTTCTCTAATGATTGATGATGTTGAGCATTCTTTCATGTGTCTGTTGGCAATCTGTATATCTTCTTTGGAGAAATGTCTATTTAGGTCTTCTGCCCATTTTCGGATTGGGTTGTTGTTTTTTTGATATTAAGCTTCATGAGTTGCTTGTATGTTTTGGAGATTACTCCTTTGTCAGTTGCTTCATTTGCAAATATTTTCTCCCATTCTGAGGGTTGTCTTTTCATCTTGTTTATGGTTTCCTTTGCTATGCAAAAGCATTTAAATTTCATTAGGTCCCATTTGTTTATTTTTGTTTTTATTTCCATCTCTCTAGGAGGTGGGTCAAAAAGGATATTGCTGTGATTTATGTCATAGAGTGTTCTGCCTATGTTTTCCTCTAAGAGTTTGATGGTGTTTGGCCTTACATTTAGGTCTTTAATCCATTTTGAGTTTATTTTTGTGTATGGTGTTAGGGAGTGTTCTAATTTCATTCCTTTCCATGTAGCTGTTGAGTTTTCCCAGCACCACTTATTGAAGAGGCTGTCTTTTCTCCACTGTATATTCTTGCCTCCTTTATCAAAGATAAGGTGACCATATGTGCGTGGGTTTATGTCTGGGCTTTCTATCCTGTTCCATTGATCTATATTTCTGTTTTTGTGCCAGTACCATACTGTCTTGATTACTGTAGCTTTGTAGCATAGTCTGAAGTCAGGGAGTCTGATTCCTCCAGCTCCGTTTTTCTTTCTCAAGATTGCTTTGGCTATTCGGGGTCTTTTGTGTTTCCACACAAATTGTGAAATTTTTTGTTCTAGTTCTGTGAAAAATGCCATTGGTAGTTTGATAGAGATTGCATGGAATCTGTAGATTGCTTTGGGTAGTAGAGTCATTTTCACAATGTTGATTCTTCCAATCCAAGAACATGGTATATCTCTCCATCTATTTGTATCATCTTTAATTTCTTTTATCAGTGTCTTATAATTTTCTGCATACAGGTCTTTTGTCTCCTTAGGTAGGTTTATTCCTAGATATTTTATTCTTTTTGTTGCAGTGGTAAATGGGAGTGTTTTCTTAATTTCACTTTCAGATTTTTCATCATTAGTGTATAGGAATGCAAGAGATTTCTGTGCATTAATTTTGTATCCTGCTACTTTACCAAATTCATTGATTAGCTCTAGTAGTTTTCTGGTAGCATCTTTAGGATTCTCTATGTATAGTATAATGTCATCTGCAAACAGTGACAGCTTTACTTCTTCTTCTCCAATTTGGATTCCTTTTATTTCTTTTTCTTCTCTGATTGCTGTGGCTAAAACTTCCAAAACTATCTTGAATAATAGTGGTGAGAGTGGGCAACCTTGTCTTGTTCCTAATCTTAGTGGAAATGGTTTCACTTTTTCACCATTGAGGACAATGTTGGCTGTGGGTTTGTCATATATGGCCTTTATTATGTTGAGGAAAGTTCCCTCTATGCCTACTTTCTGGAGGGTTTTTATCATAAATGGATGTTGAATTTTGTCAGAACCTTTTTCTGCATTTACTGAGATGATTATATGGTTTTTCTCCTTCAATTTGATAACCTGGTGTGTCACGTTGATTGATTTGCATATATTGAAGAATCCTATCATTCCTGGGATAAACCCCACTTGATCATAATGTATGATCCTTTTAATGTGCTGTTGGATTCTGTTTGCTAGTATTTTGTTGAGGATTTTTGCATCTATGTTCATCAGTGATATTGGCCTGTAGTTTTCTTTCTTTGTGACATCTTTGTCTGGTTTTGGTATCAGAGTGATGGTGGCCTTGTAGAATGAGTTTGGGAGTGTTCCTCCCTCTGCAATATTTTGGAAGAGTTTGAGAAGTATAGGTGTTAGCTCTTCTCTCAATGTTTGATAGAATTCGCCTGTGACGCCATCTGGTCCTGGGCTTTTGTTTGTTGGAAGATTTTAAATCACAGTTTCAATTTCAGTGCTTGTTATTGGTCTGTTCATATTTTCTATTTCTTCCTGCTTCAGGCTTGGAAGGTTGTGCATTTCTAAGAATTTGCCCATTTCTTCCAGGTTGTCCATTTTATTGGCATATAGTTGCTTGTAGTAATCTCTCATGATCCTGTGTATTTCTGCAGTGTCAGTTGTTACTTCTCCTTTTTCATTTCTAATTCTATTGATTTGAGTCTTCTCCCTTTTTTTCTTGATAAGTCTGGCTTATGGTTTATCAATTTTGTTTATCTTCTCAAAGAACTAGCTTTTAATTTTATTGATCTTTGCTATCGTTTCCTTCATTTCTTTTTCATTTATCTCTGATCTGATCTTTATGATTTCTTCTGCTAACTTTGGGGTTTTTTTGGTTCTTCTTTCTCTACTTGCTTTAGGTGTGAGGTTAGGGTGTTTGTTTGAGATGTTTCTTGAGTCTTAAGGTAGGCTTGTATAGCTATAAACTTCCCTCTTAGAACTGCTTTTGCTGCGTCCCATAGGTTTTGGGTCGTCGTGTCTCCATTGTCATTTGTTTCTAGGTATTTTTTGATTTCCCCTTTGATTTCTTCAGTGAACACTTCGTTATTAAGTAGTGTATTGTGTAGCCTCCATGTGTTTGTATTTTTTACAGATCTTTTCCTGTAATTGATATCTAGTCTCATAGCGTTGTGGTCGGAAAAGATGCTTGATACGATTTCAATTTTCTAAAATTTACCAAGGCTTGATTTGTGACCCAAGACATGATCTATCCTGGAGAATGTTCCATGAGCACTTGAGAAGAAAGTGTATTCTGTTGTTTTTGGATGGAATGTCCTATAAATATCAATTAAGTCCATTTTGTTTAATGTATCATTTAAAGCTTGTGTTTCCTTATTTGTTTTCATTTTGAATGATCTGTCCATTGGTGAAAGTGGGGTGTTAAAGTCCCCTACTATGATTGTGTTACTGTCGATTTCCCCTTTTATGGCTGTTAGTATTTGCCTTATGTATTGAGGTGCTCCTATGTTGGGTGCATATATATTTACAGTTGTTATATCTTCTTCTTGGATGGATCCCTTGATCATTATGTAGTGTCCTTCTCTGTCTCTTGTAATAGTCTTTGTTTTAAAGTCTGTTTTGTCTGATATGAGAATTGCTACTCCAGCTTTCTTTTGATTTCCATTTGCATGGAATATCTTTTTCCATCCCCTCACTTTCTGTCTGTATGTGTCCCTAGGTCTGAAGTGGGTCTCTTGTAGACAACATATATACGGGTCTTGTTTTCGTATCCGTTCAACCAGTTTATGTCTTTTGGTTGGAGCATTTAATCCATTTACATTTAAGATAATTATTGATATGTATGTTCCTTTTACCATTTTCTTAATTGTTTTGGGTTTATTATTGTAGATCTTTTCCTTCTTTTGTGTTTCCTGCCCAGAGAAGTTCCTTTAGCATTTGTTGTAAAGCTGGTTTGGTGGCGCTGAATTTTCCTAGCTTTTGCTTGTCTGTAAAGCTTTTAATTTCTCCGTCAAATTTGAATGAGATCCTTGCTGGGTAGAATAATCTTGGTTGTAGGTTTTTCTCTTTCATCACTTTAAATATGTCCTGCCACTCCCTTCTGGCTTGCCGAGTTTCTGCTGAAAGATCAGCTGTTAACCTTATGGGGATTCCCTTATGTGTTACTTGTTGTTTTTCCCTTGCTGCTTTTAATATTTGTTCTTTGTATTTAATTTTTAATAGTTTGATTAATATGTGTCTTGGCATGTTTCTCCTTGGATTTATCTTGTGTCAGACTCTCTGTGCTTCTTGGAGTTGATTAACTATTTCCTTTCCCATATTAGGGAAGTTTTCAACTATAATCTCTTTAAATATTTTCTCAGTCCCTTTCTTTTTCTCTTCTTCTTCTGGGACTGCTATAATTCGAATGTTGGTGTGTTTAATGTTGTCCCAGAGGTCTCTGAGACTGTCCTCAATTCTTCTCATTCTTTTTTCTTTATTCTGCTCTGCAGTAGTTATTTCCACTCTTTTATCTTCCAGGTCACTTATCCGTTCTTCTGCCTCAGTTATTCTGCTACTGATCCCTTCTATAGAATTTTAAATTTCATTTATTGTGTTGTTCATCTCTGTTTGTTTGCTCTGTAGTTCTTGTAGGTCCTTGTTAAACGTTTCTTGTATTTTCTCCATTCTATTTCCAAGATTTTGGATCATCTTTACTATCATTATTATGAATTCTTTTTCAGGTAGACTGCCTATTTCGTCTTCATTTGTTAGGTCTGGTGGGTTTTTGTCTTGCTCCTTCATCTGCTGTGTGTTTCTCTGTCTTCTCATTTTGCTTAACATACTGTGTTTGGTGTCTCCTTTTCGCAGGCTGCAGGTTAGTAGTTCCTGTTGTTTTTGGTGTCTGTCCCCAGTGGCTAAGGTTGGTTCATTGGGTTGTGTAGGCTTCCTGGTGGAGGGGACTAGTGCCTGTGTTCTGGTGGATGAGGCTGGATCTTGTCTTTCTGCTGTGCAGGTCCACATCTGGTGGTGTGTTTTGGGATGTCTGTGACCTTATTATGATTTTAGGCAGCCTCTGTGCTAATGGATGGGGTTGTGTTCCTGTCTTTCTAGTTGTTTGGCATAGGGTGTCTAGCACTCTAGCTTGCTGGTCATTGAGTGGAGCTGGGTCTTGGCATTGAGTTGGAGATCTCTGGGAGATTTTCACTGTTTGATATTACGTGGAGCTGGGAGGTCTCTTGTGGACCAGTGTTCTGAACTTGGCTCTCCCACCTCAGTGGCACAGCCCTGACGCCTGGCTGGAGCACCAAGAGCCTGTCCTCCACACGGCTCAGAATAAAAGGGAGAAAAAAAAGAAAGAAAGAGAGAAGAAGATAAAATAAAATAAAGTTATTAAAATAAAAAATAATTATTAAGAAAAAAAATTTTTTTAAGTAATTAAAAAAAAAAAAACAGACAGAACCCTAGGACAAATGGTAAAAGCAAAGCTATACAGACAAAATCACACACAGAAGCATACACATATACACTCACAAAAAGTGAAAAAGGGGAAAAAAATATATATCATTGCTCCCAAAGTCCACCTCCTCAATTTGGGATGATTCGTTGTCTCTTCAGGTATTCCACAGTTGCAGGGCACATCAAGTTGACTGTGGAGATATAATTCGCTGCTCCTGAGGCTGCTGGGAGAGATTTCCCTTTCTCTTCTTTGTTCGCACAGCTCCCGGGGTTCAGCTTTGGATTTGGCCCCGCCTCTGCATGTAGGTCGCCTGAGGGTGTCTATTCCCCGCCCAGACAGGATGGGGTTAAAGGAGCAGCTGCTTCGGGGGCTCTGGCTCACTCAGGCCGGGGGGGGGAGGGGTATGGATGCGGGGCGAGCCTGCGGGACAGAGGCCGGCGGGACGTTGCACAGCCTGAGGCGCGCCGTGCGTTCTCCCGGATAAGTTGTCCCTGGATCACGGGACCCTGGCAGTGGCGGGCTGCACAGGCTCCCGGGAGGGGCCGTGTGGAGAGTGACCTGTGCTCGCACACAGGGTTCTTGGTGGCGGCAGCAGCAGCCTTAGCGTCTCATGCCCGTCTCTGGGGTCCGCGCTGATAGCCGCGGCTCGCGCCCGTCTCTGGAGCTCCTTTAAGCGGCGCTCTGAATCCCCTCTCCTTGTGCACCGCGAAACAGAGAGGCAAGAAAAAGTCTCTTGTCTCTTCGGCAGCTCCAGACCTTTTCCCGGACTCCCTCCCGGCTAGCTGTGGCGCACTAGCCCCTTCAGGCTGTGTTCACGCCGCCAACCCCAGTCCTCTCCCTGCGATCCGACCGAAGCCCGAGCCTCAGCTCCCAGCCCCCGCCCGCCCCAGCGGGTGAGCAGACAAGCCTCTCGGGCTGGTGAGTGCTGCTCGGCGTCGATCCTCTGTGCGGGAATCTCTCTGCTTTGCCCTCCGCACCCCTGTGGCTGCGCTCTCCTCCGTGGCTCCGAAGCTTCCCCCCTCCGCCACCCACCGTCTCCGCCCGCGGAGGGGCTTCCTAGTGTGTGGAAACCTTTCCTCCTTCACGGCTCCCTCCCACTGGTGCAGGTCCCGTCCCTATTCTTTTGTCTCTGTTTTTTTTTTTTTCTTTTGCCCTACCCAGGTATGTGGTGAGTTTCTTGCCTTTTGGGAGGTCTGAGGTCTTCTGCCAGCGTTCAGTAGGTGTTCTGTAGGAGTTGTTCCACATGTAGATGTATTTCTGATGTATTTGTGGGGAGGAAGGTGATCTCCGCGTCTTACTCTTCCGCCATCTTGAAGCTCCTCCTCCATTATGATTTATCACAGAATATTGAACACAGTTCCCTGTGCTATACAGTAGGACCTTGTTGTTTATCTGTCCTATTGTTTTTCAATCTGATATTCTTAGTAGCTTTTCTCAGATCCATTTTGGCACTGGTCTACATTCCTTTTCTCAATGTGAAATGTCATTTAGAGTTGCATTACTAATTTACTAAGGTTTAACGTTAATAACCAGTTTTACCAAATTTGGCCTATAAATATATAAATTCTTAATGAGTACATTATTCAACTATTATGCTATTAAGCAAGTCTTATATGGGATGTTAGAGTTTATAAAAAACAGTTAGATGTATCTCCTCAAGCTGAAGAACTGAGCTTTATGGTGGTAATTTCCACATTATAGGCCTTTAATCGCTAGGGTTAACTCTGTGTTTTAATGGCTAACAAAAGGAATAGTCTGGATCAGTGCTTCTCAAATTTTAATGTGCTTATGAATCCCCTGGGGATCTTTGTAACTGGAGATTCTGAATCAGTAGTGTAGGGTGAGGTCTGTGAGTCAGTTCCTAGTGGTCCGCAAAACGGGGATATAGGGAGACCTAAACACCTTAGAAATTCAGGACTTTGTGCATCCCCTTTAAAATTGCCTCTGGCCTTTGTTTTGGGCTGCCCCTAAAATACTCACCTGCCAGTTTATTATCTCTTGTCTCAGACTCTCCATCTTCTTAGAATATCTTTGCCAGATTCAGCAAAAGCAGCCCAGGATGCCCAGTTAAATTTTAATATCAGATAAACAATGAATATTTTTTAGTATAATTACATCTACAGTAGTGCATGGGACATGCTTATACCAAAAACTTATTTATTATTTATTTAAACTTAACATTTAACTGGATGTTCTGTATTTGATCTGGCTAACTTCTTCTTGAAACTAGTGCCTTGATATGGATTGTTCTAGATCAACCTCAGCACTACTGACTTTGGGGCCATATAATTCTGTGCTGTGAGGGGCTGTCCTGGGCGTTGCGGGAGGTTTAGCAGCATCCTTAGCGTTAACCTACTAAATGCCTGTAGCACGTCGTTGTCACAGTGGGGAGTGAGGAGATGGGAGATGTCTGTGGACATTACCAATGTCTCCTGGGGGAGCAAACCCACCCCCAGTTGAGATCCACCTGTCTAGAGGAAGAGACTGTGTGTGTGTCTGTGTGTGTTGTGTGTGTGTTTCTGGATGTTTAGGGGCCAAAACTTCAGGAAAGATTTGGTCCTCTGTCTTTTTCAGTCAAATATGATATATAATGAAGTTTTATATAAGGTCAGTGAAAGTTATGAGATTACTGAAAAACTTAGAGGCAAATATTGTTTTCTATTTATCTACCTATGCACCTATTTCCTCATGCCGTGTCACCTCAACACATGCACCAATTTAGCATTTAAAAGCTATGTTAATCATAATGTTAATTATATGTACAGTTTCCTGAGTATTTTACCCCATATCTACAGCTGTGGAATATTCATTTGTCCTAAGTGTCTATGGGATTAGACTCATACTGTCTTCCCCAGCATTCATGGTCTTCCGCTAGCTCCCTTCTCCCTCCCCAACCCCTCTCCCCTTTGGTTTTCCACTATAGTCTCTAATGTTCCTCTCTTATCCACTCCATTGTGCAATGCAAACCAGACGTATACCACAGTGTTGTATACAACACAGATTACGGTGTTGCCCAAGTGTTTTCTGATCATGTGCTTTCCTCGTGTTGCCCTGCTTCTACCCTGTCTCATAGCCATCCTTTAAAGCAGTCTGTGCAATCCAATACTCCTCAGTCAGAAAAAAATAATGAAGTTGTGCCATCTGCAACAACATGGATGGACTTGGAGGGTACTATGCTAAATGAAATAAGCCAGAGAGAAAGAAAAATACTGTATGATATCACGTATATGTGGAATCTAAAAAATACAATAAATTATAACCAAAAAGAGGAAGACTCACAGATACAGAAAACAAACTAGTGGTTACTATTAGGGAGAGGGAAGGAAGGAGGGGTGATATAGCATTAGGGGAGTAAGAGGTACAAACTGTTATGTATACAATAAACTACAAGGATATATTGTACAATACAGGGAATATAGACAATAATTTATAATAACTATAAATGGAGTATAACCTTTAAAAATTGTGAATCACTATATTGCACACCTGTAACTCATATAATATTGTACATGAACTCTAATCCAATCAAAAAACAAACAAACAAACAACCCCCAGAACAGATCAGAGCAAAACAAAAAAGCAGTCTGTAAAATTCAACTCTTCAAGAAACCCTATTCTTATGTTCTGAGCCTGAAAGAATCACCCTCTCTTCTGGCACTTTATAAACTGTGTCTCTTCTTTATAGCACAGCACACTTTCTCCTTTGGATTAGAAACATTTATGGACTTTATCTCTCTTGCACACCTGGAAAGACCTTTAAAGTAGGTTTTGGAATTGATTCAATGTTGCATCCTCCATAGACCATCAATGTGCAGTCCCCCAGGTGCTCCCACCTTAAAGCCTTTGCATGTGTGTTTCCCTCTGCTTGGCACGTTTTGTCTAACATAACCTCATGGCCATACTCCCTCACGTCACTGAGATCTTTTCTAGGTAAGGCCCTTCCTGACCTCCCTGTTTAAAACTGCCACAGATCCCAGCTCCAACACACTTAAACCCCTTTCCTGATTTATTTCTTTTCATGATAGTCATCCCCTTCTCTCATGCTTTATTTTTACCAATTTATTTATTATCTGATTCCCCTTACAAGTATATAATTTTTACTCTTTCATTTATTTTCTTAATGCTTGGAGTAGTTTCTGGAACATATTAGGTGCTCAGTAAATACCTGTTGACTAAGTTAATAGATTAATGTACCAGAATACCTGAAAGTACCACCTCCAAAGGAGTTGGTCTTAAAAATTCCAATCCATGGGAATATAAGTAGAATAATTGGCAGAAACAAAACTATTTTAAGGTAGAACTTCTTACACACCCAGACACAAGCTCATCATTTTCTAATCCTATCTTGCATTTATTTCACACAGAAAACTTAGGAAGAAAAGCTAAAAAAATCATGTTGATTGCAATTTGGAGGGAATGGTACTGAAAAGGCTCCCTTGCTTAAACTTCTCTAATGCAAGGTTCTGGAAATTCCACCATTCTTCATATAATAAATGCTATATTACTTGTTATTAGCTAAGTAGCTGTAGAAATATGATTGGGCCAAAAAGAAAGTGGAAAAAAAGCTGTTTCATAAACCCTTGCTTCATTTTCCTTTCATCTCCTTTATTTTTCTTCATAAAAGTTGTATTTGAAGTGAGCAAGTGCCCTCTGGGGCTGTGCCTACATGGAATGTTAAGGTATTAATGGATCATTTTTGTGCGATTTGTTCACATAAGTCAAATATGCCAGATGGGTAGGTTATTCTCCCAACCACATTGACCAACTGTACATGAAATTGCCTAGTTAGTTTAGAACTCCTGAGTTAACATTACCATGGACAAGGAGTTAAACTTTTTTTTTTTTTTCTAAAGGACCAGATAGTAAATATTTCTGGATTTGCAGGTCACATAGTCTCTGCCACAACTACTCAGCTCTTCCACTGTAGCTTGAAAGCAGCCATAGGCAGTAGGTCAAGAAATGGACGTGGCTATGTTCCAGTTAAACTTTGTTTTATAGATCCATATATAAAACTTTATAGATAGATCTATAAAACTTTGTTTTATAGGTATTTGAATTTCATGTAATTTTCACATCATGGATTTTTTTTTTTTTTTTTTTTTGCTTTTGTTCAACCATTCTTAACTTGTGAGCCCTACAAAAACAGGTGGTGGACCAGATTTGGCTCACAGACTATATGGTTTGCTGACCTTCGCTACAGACTTTCTGCTTCAAGATGTTGTGGTCCTTGTAAGCTATCCTAGTTCAATAGGAGCAGGACTTGCTTGGAATGGAGCAGCCATGGCAAATGTGTGAGACCATGCCTGTGTTAAATAAAAGAAAGGCAAGATTTTGAGTCAAACAGCAGTTTGCAGCCAGTATTGCAAACCAGACTCTTGAGGTTCATCTCCAATTAAGACTTTGTAGATTACTTGTGCTTTCATCTAAATCTTGTTCTCACTCTGCAACGTTCAGGCCTAATTAATGTAGGCTCATTTTTCATGGTGCTATCTCTTCTCCTAGCATTTTGGAAAAACTTCATCAGTGATTTTTTTTAAGTTGGCATTAGTATTTATTTGTAGAAGTGGAGAGTTAAGCATGTTATTTTCTACCCTTTGTGTTGCTTAATGCTTTGTATTGTGTTTTCTCTGCCCGTGTGATCTTAGCTACAAAGAGATAGTTCCAGCAAAAGGCAGAGATGTTCAGGGTTTAGTACTATGCAGTTAAGATTTAAAGACACTAATTGTATTAACATTTATTTTTAGATCTTGTCCATAATGATCATTTTCTCTCTCATTCATTGACAGGTGTTTGAATAAATTGCTTACAACTTTAATGCTTTTATAATAGAACCCTTGTGGATACCAGAGTATATCTTTCCCAAGATATTTTAGGCAATTGTCTCAACTTCCTGTTTTTTTTTTTTCCCCTCAAGAATGTCAAAAGGTACATTTTCATAGCCTCATTGTATAGTTCATCCAACTGTTACTGGTCATCATTCATGTGGTCATGATTTTTCAATCCAGTTTGTCTCATAATTAGACATTTTGCAGCCTCCGTACCAGACCAAAGCATCTGCTCTTAGAAGTGTTGGTTTTTCCAAGCAGGAGGCTTTTCTGATGCTTCTCTCTGAAGATACATAGAGTACTTTCATCTTGGCAGGGGGAGTCTGGGTTTAGCCTTAGAAAAGAAATCTGTTCAGATGCTGATAATTTATTTTCAATCAGTAAAATTAGTATACCACTTAATAAATGAAAAGGGTCTCTTTCTACCCACTTTATATCACAAAGGATTAAGATATCTTGTCCCTTGTTTTAATCAGAGATTTAAAATATGTTTCCATCTAAATGCATTAGCACTGAGCTCCCCTACCTCCTCAACTTGCACTCCGTTTTGAAAAGCTGATTAAATTGTTTCATTGCTGATTGGCTGTAAGCCCATGCACCTTCCTGGTTACAAGCCATTAACACCCTGGCCACAAGTGCTGACAGGAAGATGAAGAGATTTACACCCTCTGATTTCTGTATTAACAACAAGGACTAAACAGTATGTGGTCCTGTCAGTGGATAATGCAGTTTAAAGATATATTTTCTTTTTCCACAGGTGCATTTTTCTCTGAAAATTAGCAGTTCAGCTTGGTGTGAATAATAAGGTATCTTCTCTGATAAGTCTGATTCATATTAAAAAAAATCTGTATTATGGACAAGTTCAGGATTTATAAGGCTATTAGCATTTCTCTAAATGATAAAACTGGAGTCAGCTTATTCTTGAGATCTAAGTTTTGATAACCTGAAAAACTTAGTGGAGAGAAACAAGTATGGAAAATGTTACGTTTTATGAAGGGAAAATACATACACATGTAATAATAGTGAAAAAGAACTTTTCTTAATCATTCAGTTATTTAAGATAAAATTACTTTTTAACAACTAGAAACAATGCAGTATGATAATATGATCGCTTTACCCAATTAATTCTCCACTTGTTTAATAACCAACTACATATCTTTGTAGGAATATATGTGAAGTAAATGTATGTGTTTGTATACATACATTCACTTGAAATATATGTATATATTTGACTACAGTTGCACATATATAAGTATACATATATGCACATACTCTATATGTATCTGTATCTATACCTATACACACATATATACATAAGCACATGTATGAATATTTACTAATCATGCACATATATATGTGTGTGGGTATATGTATGTGTGTGTGTATATATATATAGCACATATAGACATATACTCAGATATATACAACCTCTAATATATAAAAATTGGAAAAAATAAATTGAAGATGGGGTAAAATATTAATTTTGTATATTTAACACATTTTCCCATCAAATGAAATGATTAGATTTGTTTCATCTCTAAGGCCTCTTTCAGCCTTAAGTGATGAACCTAATATTTGTATATCTTCATATTCACTTGAGAATTCTGGAAATGTTTGTAATGATTATTGGAGGATAGAAATACTATAGAAGGAATACAGATGAAAAATCAGGCTTTTAATAATTAATTGCCCAATAACCATTAACCACATACTACTGCAAAGGCACTGTGCAGAAGAGACTATGAAGGAATTGAAGGCTTATTCTTACTTTCAGGTAGCTTATAGATTACTTTTGGAGAAATATGTAGACTGACATGACAGCTGTCACTGTAAACCAGGGATTGATAAGTGGGGTAAAAAATGCAAAACCAAGTCCTACATTTCAGTATCAGGAGGATTCACTTTAAAAAATATAGACTGTACTGTAAATCGTGTTTGTCAATTACTTTGCTTACAAAATCTTCTCTTGATAGCTGGCTCAAAGATAGTCCAAATCTTTAGGGTCTAGATTATTAGAAGTTGTAAGTTCTGAATTACAATAATGAGACTTTCCCATAAATTGAGGCCACCATTAAAATATTCTCAAACTTTAAGATGAAATAAATCAAGTGAAGCTAACTATTTTAGAGTTTTCTTAACAGATGGCCCTTTGAGTAAATGGGCAAAACAAAAGTAATTTCTCCTCAATGTGATCAAACTTAAAACAAGGGTATTATTTGATGTTTTCACCACGTGAGGCACTGAGGTGTGAATATTCACAGAAACATAGAGCAATATTTCTAGCCTTGAGCAAACTAAAATTTAACTGAATAGAAGAGATGCATGAAAATATGATAATGATACCAATGAATGGTTGAGGATTACCAAGTGAGTGCCAATGAGAATATATTTGATGAGATATCAGAGAAGAAAAGGGAAAACAGATTTGACTTGGATCTCAAAGATTGAGTTGGGTTCAGATACTTGTGCATTCAGCAAATATTTATTGAGTGTCTACTAAGTACCAGACACCTAGGACAGAACGGTAAACAAATCCAGATAAGGGTCAGCCCTCATAAAGTATGAAAAAGCAAAAGAATCAGACAGGTGGGTGGAGAGCAGAGGGGTGGCAAAACTGAACAGGTAGATGGGAAAGTATAAAGCCATGTTCAGAAGCTCAGTGAGAAGATCAGTTATATAATAGGACATATGGTTACTAATGGAGAATTATAGGAGATAGAGATGGAGAGTGAATGACTTCATAAACCCAAGAAAAAAATACTATATCTGATAAGAAATTTGAGAAATAATGCTGTATTCTGAGATCCCCAGTAAAATCAGGTTAACCCTTAGTAAGTTTAGTAGTGAGAAATTGCTTTAAAGATGCACCTCACACATACTCATAAGGGACTTAAGATTGATGGACTCCATTGGTATCTTAATAAATGTTTCTAGATCTAAGACTAAATTCAGTAGAATATTTCCCGAAAGGATGAATAGAGATTACAATAAGCTGTCATCTGTGTCTCAAACACCACTCTTATACAGAAGTAGTATCTGTAAATCACTCTAAAGACTGTCTCAAATCCTCAAATGCTGAGGCCAAGAGGAGAGCAAAATACATAAGAGTTTGCTTCAAAGAAAGCAAAATTTGATTCGAAGTGAATACAAAGAACTTTGCAAAATTTAGGATAAATCTAGCTGTTTTAAACTTGTACTTTTGATCTTCTCTTTGTTGAAAAGCTGTATGCCTTAAAAATAACAATAGTTTAGATAGCCTTTGAGAACAAGAGTTTTATCTACAGAGCCAAAGTAAATTAGAGTGACTAAATTAATGAGAAAGCTCAATAAACAACAAGGTAACTCACTTGTGATTATAAACAAAGGAATAAGAGTTGTTCATATTAACTTGAGTTGGTCAGTTTTTGCAATACTGGGCAAACTTTATGGGCTCCTCTCTTACCATAAATCTCCAAGCTTGTTTTTAAATCCCTTTTAAGTGTCTCTGTGATAAATGTTGTCTGATGAGCACTGTATCTCTACTAGACTGGCAGCTCCATTTAGGGCAGTGATGGGGAATGTTTTATTTACTTCTGTAAATCCAATGATTCACAGTTTCTATTAGTTTTGTTAAATGTTGGTGGATGACTGTAAGGTCTGGCCACATATTAAGTTGTTGAAACACAGAGTCACAGGGTTATTTAATTTTACAAATGGAAAGAACTTTGACGATTACCTCTAATCCTTTCAACTTTGAGATTCAGAGCTTGAGAGCCAGTAATTTCCTTATCTCTTACTCTTGTTCTAGTTTTAATATCACATCTCTTACTCTAGTGTGTTTTCTTCTTGTTTCCTTCAAACCACCACATATACCCAGTTAACCCAAAGCCAAAATCCCTTACCCCACAGCCTAAACATTTTATTTGGAAACCAGACCAGGGCTCATTCTTTTTTTTTTTATTTTTAATTAGTGTTGTTATTTATTTAGAAAAACTCCTATAAAATGTACAAAGATAGAGACTTCAGAAGTAATAATCACATTTGAAATTGTTTATGATGAATTAACACAAGCTCAAGACCAAGTTTCAGCAGCTGTAATCAACAAACCATTGAGAATATAACACTCTTTCCAGAGTTAACATAGGTATTTCTAGTGAATCAGAGAATTGAGGCTCTTTCAGGGAAGTAATATGTAGAAGTTGAAGGAGGAGCCATAAACACTATAATCCAGAAACAATTGAATATATAATAATTGAAGAGTAACTACAGTCTATATAATGAGTGTATAACTTGACACATTGACAATACCTTCTTTTCTTTCTTTCTTTTTTTTTAAACATCTTTATTGGATTATAATTGCTTTACAATGGTGCATTAGTTGCTGCTGTATAACAAAGTGAATCAGCTATACATATACATATATCTCCATATCCCTTCCCTCTTGCATCTCCCTCCCACCCTCCCTATCCCACCCCTCTAGGTGGTCACAAAGCACGGAGCTGATCTCCCTGTGCTATGCGGCTGCTTCCCACTAGCTATCTATTTTACATTTGGTAGTGTATATATGTCCATGCCACCCTCTCACTTCGTCCCAGCTTACCCTTCCCCCTCCCCATATCCTCAAGTCCATTCTCTACATCTGCGTCTTTATTCCTGTCCTGCCCCTAGGTTCTTCAGAACCATTTTTCTTTTTTCTTTTTAGATTCCCTATATATGGGTTAGCATACAGTATTTGTTTTTCTCTTTCTGACTTACTTCACTCTGTATGACAGACTCTAGGTCCATCTACCTCACTACAAATAACTCAATTTCATTTATTTTTATGGCTGAGTAATATTCCATTGTATATACATGCCACATATTCTTTATCCATTCATCTGTTGATGGGCACTTAGGTTGCTTCCACGTCCTGGCTATTGTAAATAGAGCTGCAATGAACATTGTGGTACACGACTCTTTTTGAATTACCAGGGCTCATTCTTGATCCATCCCTTTCCCTCACAACTCACACTCAACCTTCAACAGGTCCTTTGATTATGCCTCAATATATCTAGCATCTCTCTTTTTCTCTGTTCTCACTGTTATCTCACTTTCCCAAGCTGCGGAACAGAGCATTGTGCACCTGTTATCAATCCCAGGGAAGGATTCCAGACACTTCTGTCCACTGTGTCTTGGTATCAGAATTGCCAAGGAAAACAACACAGCCAAGCACTGGCTGGAACAATGCTTTATTCACATAGAAGAAACAGAGCAAGTTCAGCTCCAGTAGTGGGCAGTGTTCCCCCATGGTCAGAGTGTCCCCCACAAAGCTGATGCAGGGCAGTCAGTCTACCTGCACCCCTCTGCACCACAGTAGAAAAAACCCAAAACCCTGCTGTGGAGTTTGAAATACTGAAGATGGGGGATGTGCCTGAGGGTCAATGACCTACACACCTAATCAAAACAAAGGAACATTCATTGAGTAAGAAATGGAATGATATTCTCACACAAGGTGATAGGCCAGCACAGGCTATGTGAGCTTTTTATTCCTTGGTAAGGAAGTGTTCCAGGCCCAGCGGGGGGAGTCAAAAGACTGCTAGCACTAGCAGGACACTGTCTTTCCCAAAACAAACCCAGTTTTCTTTCACTTTGACTACTGTTAAGTTTGTGAGATTCCTGCTTTCACTCTTGCCTTCACCTATGACCTACCCCCACTAACTATCCTCTACATAGCAATAAGAATGGTCTTCAAAAAATGTATATCCAGTCATGTAATTTCCGTGATCAAAATTCCGTAATAACTTCTCAATGTAATTGAAATGAAATACAAACTTACCAAGATGGTATAAGGTGTCTGAATTATCTGTATTATATGACATCTCCAGTCTAATCTTTTGCTATGCTCCTCTTTGCCCACTGCCCTTCAAAGCTCATTTTCTACTTATTGAACCATGCTTTTTAAGGAATACTTCTTTTTATGTTCAAAGATCATAAGATCAGGAAAGATCATAAACAAGCTTGAAAGTAATGTTATTCCTGGTTCTATAAAAAGTGTGTAAGTACTCTCATACTTGAGACTAATGCTATCCTGAAGGAATATTTTACTTCCTACCACACATACCTGTACCCCATGCCTGGTCCCTTAGGAGCAGGGAAGAAAATCTATCTCTGACTGCCCACGCATGCCCTTTTCCCACCTTATTCTCAGTCCAAGTATCAGATGGTACAACTGGGCCCATGAAAATGACTCCACAACTGAAAGATTTTCAGGAAGGATGATTTACTATTCTCTAATTTACTGACATTCTTCTACAGCCAGATGATTGCTGGGGATTAGGTATACAGAAAGATATGTTGGAATAAATAACTACTTCAGATTCTTGTGGAGGATATTGATTCAGGTGAGTATGAGACAAATCCCAAAGCATGAATTTTGGCATCAGACATTTTTTTTTTTTTCATTTGAATGGTTCATTCTATCAGGGATATTTTGTTACCTGGGTCAAGCTACAAAATTTTGGTAATTCTTTAAAAATTTGATTTCCTCAGGGTCTTAGTAGAGAAGGTGGAAAATCATACACATTCAGCAATGAAGCAGACATATTTTGACTTTCCATTTTCATTGTGCAAATGCACAGCATGCAAATGTTTCATTAGCTCCAATTTTCTCCCAGTAGGTACTTCCAAATCAAAATTAAAATTATATAGATTTACCAGAAGTTTTTAATCGAAATGATTATTTCTGCTGGGGTTCCTTGATTCTCATGTTACAGTTGGATTTTGTGGGGAGAAAAAATAATACTGGTGGAAAAAAAAGAAAAAAATAATACTGGAATTATGAGAGAAAAAATTGAATCTTTTGATGTATTTGATATGAATCTTAGCTCTTATCAGTAGCTAAGTTTTAATTAATTATATACTGAAATAGAAGTATTGAGCTGAAACTACTCTCTCCACTGCCTCCTTTTATTGAAAACTTGTTCCATTTAGGTTTCTCCTTTCTTTGGTCTATGTCTACAAGTTTTGAATATAGGATTCAGTCACATATTTTTGACAGGAGAAAAATCATTTATACTGAAAGGAAGGTGATCCTATCTAACAAACTGAAAGTGAAAAATGTTGCCAGGGAACTTCAGTAGGGCCCTTTAGCCATGTGGAGACTATATATTATTATACATTATATAGTGCCTAGTATGTATTCAATCAAAGCTACTGGTAATAAGAAAAATAAACATCTGGGTTAATAGATTAACAGGTAGAAGATCATTTAATCCTTTGGATAATATGCTCAGTTAAAAGTTTGAAACAGTTATCACCTGATGGATTCTTGTTTCAGTGACCTTTGAAACTCATTGGATAATCTCTTGCTAAGTTTTTCTGCTTATGGGCTCCCCTTTATTGGGGCTTTGCCATGTTTCACTCAAGAAATATGATGAATATGAATCTTACACTCCTCCTCTAGGCTTCCAAAATCCAGAAAAGCCCTTTGACAAAAACTAGCGTTGATCGTTCATCATTATATTTCTTAGGCAATTAGGATGATGCCTGCCACATATGAGGTGCCCAATAAATGTTGACTGATTGTATTAGTCTGAGTTCTCCAGAGAAACTCATGTGATTATAGAGGCTGAGAAGTCCTCCTGCATTTGGCAAGCTGGAAACCCAGTAAAGCAGACGGTGTAAATTCCAGTTCGAGTCCCAGTCTGAAGGCATGAGAAACCTGATGTCCCAGCTCAAAGAAAGTCAGGCAGAGAGAATAAATCCTCTTACTTCACCTTTTTGTTCTATTCAGGCCTTCAATGGATTGGATGAGCCCTACCCACATTGGGGAGGACAGTCTGCTTTACTCAGTGTACTGATTTAAATGTTAATCTCATCCAGAAACACCCTCACAGATACACCCAGAATAATGTTTAACCAAAAATCTTAGCACCCCATGGCCTACTTACATCCACAAATAAAATTAGCCACAACATTGACTGACTGAATAAATGAATGAAAGCATACTTTGGAAATTCCCATAAGATGATATAATCAGTGCTGGTAGGGCTTTGTGGCAGGGTTATCAGGGGAACATAGATAAAGTAGGGAAGGGCTAGTGACAGTTATATGATGTAAAACAAAATATCATACAACTTTAAGAGCTTGCTTTTCTGTTATTTGGATGATTTGCCTGCCTTGAATTAAGCACAATTTACAAGTAGGCCTAACAGATATTAGCCACATTCATAATCAACTTTCATGAATGTTGTGACCTTTTGTTAGCCATGCGTAATGCGATTTAAACTTGATGGAAAGCCTGAGACTGAATTCTGTAAAACTATTCATAACTATTGGTTATAAAACAATCTCAGGTTTTGTAATAAGAATTTTATCTGCAGAGTAGAGAATGACAATAAAGTTATTGTCAAAGCCTGTGGAGGTAAACATCTCTTCATGAAATCAATATACTCTGAATAATTTTTTTTTACAATTCACACTGAATAGAATACACTGAAAAGAGGGTTAGAATCATTAGCAAAATATCCTTTTGTATATTTTAAGATGTGCTTGTTTTAGAAAAAAATGAGAAAAATAACTTTCTCCCTTTAAAAAATATTTATTAACATAACTTTATATGGTCATATAATGTTAAGTACAGTGGATATACCATAATTTGCTTAAGAAATCACCAATTGTACAATTAGCCCGTTTTCTATTGTTCACTATTTTCCTTTCTTTTTTATTTATTTTTGGGGGGGATTTATTTATTTATTTACTTTTTATATTGTTCACTATTTTAAATAATGCTGTACTGAATAATTGTGTGTGTGTGTATATATGTATATATGTATATATATAACTTTTTTCTTCATGTATTTATGGAAAGATTCCTAGAAGTGGAGTTCTTGGGTTAAATTATTATGCACATTGACAAATCACTTTTCAAAGGTAGCATATCAACTCATGCTTTCAGAATTACTGTTCATAATTTTTTGAAATCATTGCAACCTTAATAGGCTAAAGTGCTATATTATTTTCAGTTTTTGATTACTAATGAACATTTTTCTACATTAGAAGTTTGTCCTTTAAAGAATTCCTATAGAAAATCTTATAGTGAAGTAAAACAAGCAAACAAACAACTCCTGTTTGGTCTGCATTATGAGAATGAGTTTCCATTTGGCTTAATACATATATACAGGTAAAAGGCTAGTTTCAGTCATCAAAGAGATGGTGATACAGGTAGGAGAAAATGGAGCTGCCACTGTACAAGGGATGCCATCTAGCTCTTCCTTGAAGAAGGATTCTATTCTAACCTTCACATACAATAATGGCATTGATGTTCAATATAATTTGATTAGATTTTATGAAGAATCTCTCTCCAGGAAGACAATACCATGTGAGCTTGAGGAAGAGGTGGTAAAGCTCACTTCATTATTTAATCTTGTGCTGGGAAATATATGTTGTATAGTAGCTCAGAAGGATGAAATAAAAATCTTTTAACATGCTACCCAGAAAAATGCTTCCAAAATCTGCCTCTGTTTGACCCTGGAGTTAACAAAAGACATGGATGGGCCAAGCCAAATCATTCTTGACTGATTGCAGATAATGAAGTCAAGAGATGCCAACAGAGTTGTTAGTACGTGGGTGTAGTTCATACCTGAAAACAATCTCCAGGGGAAGGTTAGGTGGGGCCTGAAATCCAGCTCTGGATTTGCTAGCCAATCCCATGGGGTACCTTTTTAAACTCATCCCTTCAAAGATGGCACCCTTTTCCAATTCTTACAAAGGTGTCATGTTGGCTACCAGAGGCCCTAAGGATGTTATTAAGAAGGATGACTTGGAGAATCCTGAATTGCTGCTCCATAGATTTGAAGGCCAAGAATCTAGCAGGGCTACTTGATGAGATTAGGGATAGATCTTCATTCAAACTGTCTCTTGATCACTCACAGGAGTCCCAAAATGACCACTTGGTTCTAAGTCTTATGTATAATCCGTTTTCAGAGATCTGGGAAAATACCAGCCCTTTAGAGTATTTATATTGAACAAACCCCAAGCGTGATTCTGAAAAAGACTTATTTGATGACATTTCTCATTGACTATTTTTTGCCAAGGAAATGAGTTCATTATGTGCTGCTAATCTTGCAGAGCTGGACAGACAAATGACTGTGTAATTTGCCTACAGTTTTCTTTCCCTTTCACACTTCTGTTACATCCTTCTGAGTTCAACTAATTGGCCACATGGATGTTTCTTATAAGATCACACACTGAAGGAGTGTGGCCGGTACCCGAAAGACACACTTCCTAGACTTGTTTTGCAATGCCACATTCCAGCCATGGCTCTTTAGCCAACTACCTAGGAGTCTGTAATTTCACCAGTGAAAATGAAGTTGCTAAAACAGAAACAAAAACCTGGGGGAAAACATAAGGAGGGAAATGATAACTCTCAGAGGGACATACAGAAATATGCTTGTAACATATTCTAAGAATCCTTTATTGGTCTTCTGGCTTCTGAAAAGCAACCAAATCTAGAAAACTTCTCTTTGGATTATGTCTATTCTCTTCCCCTGAGCTCATTTGAAAATTAAAAGGGGGCAAACAAGGTCTGGCTTTGAAGGGAGGTGGCCGTGAAGCTTTAATTTGGAGCAAACAAACCATTTACTTCAGCTCTCCTCTGGCAGTTACAGGATATTACCACGCTGCTGAATATTTAAAAGCAAGAGACATTTCCAATCCCAAGGTCTGTCCCCCAATTGATAAGTCTATTTTTATTAAATGAACTTTAATTACTTAATAATTAGACCTTCCATAGGAGGAGATATGGATCGTGATAGTCTGCCAAAGAGGCCAGAGGGCAAATCAGAAGAACGTGCCATTTTGAGATTAGAATTTAAAAGAAGGAATAGGCCCAATCTGAGGGTGTTGTGGGTGGAGGAGAGGCCTCCCAGGAGGAGGAGGAGAGTCCTGGCATAAACCTGGAATGCTTTATTTCCACTTTTGCTTAAAAAGCAAAGTAGCTTAGAATTAAATGAACAAGAGTGCATGTCTAAGCTATTCAAACTTTCTGACCATCTGGATCTGAATGAAAGATTTCTCCTAGTCTATGTGATGCGTGTGTGCATGGGTAGAAGAGTGCGGAGAGACTATTGTTCTCATTATTTTAATTCTCAGAGCCTAACACTTCTGACGTCCCTGCAGATTTAGCAGCTTTGCATTCATTGCCATGGTGATTTTCTACCTCATTTTTTTTAGCATCACAAAGGAAAAGCCCAAATGAAAAATGTTTGCTGCTTTGCTGTTAACATTTCTACTGCCCTGGTGACAGCCAACAGTTTGGATGTGCCTAGCTCCTGAAAAACTCTGTACTGGCCAGAGCCTGATTGATGGCTGGAGCCATTGCCCTGCCTGTCCCAGCTGGGTGGGGGCTGGTCCTGAGACCACTGATAACTTTGTTTCCAGGGAGAGTGATTTGAAGGAAGACGGGGAAATCTCATTCAAAATATCACTGTTTCACAATTTAAACTTACGGGCCTTAGATAAAATTTTCATGGATGCACTAGACATCGCTCCCCCCCGCCCCCTCACAATCTTTTCAAATGAAAGGCTGTATGGGTTGACTTTGTATGCTTATTAGGCTCAGCTCTTTTTCACTTTCCCTGAATAAATCCTTGTTTTCTCCCTCTCTTTACGCTCTTCTTCCTAGATTTCCCAGTGTATAAGAGCCTGGGATATTTGCCTAAACTAATTATCTGACCAATCATACATACTTCCTCATTAGACATATATTTGATGGACGATTATATACACTACACAAGGCAAATCTGCAATGAGTAGTGTCCAGATGTTGTGACGGTTACATACATCAAGATATTTTTGACTACGTTTAGAATGGATTTAGGTAAGAAAAGAGTAGTGATAGGAATACCATTCGTGTTATGATTACAGTCTATCAAATGTGATCTAATGAGTTGAACCAGGCTTTTTCCATGAACAGGCTCTGATGAGCAGGTAGCTATTTTTCATGAAGATCTAGTTAAAATTATACCTGTATCTTTGTATTGCATTAGAGCATTAAATGACTCTTATGAAAATACTGTATTTCGTTCTTATGAGTTATAGTGAGTTTAATGTTCTTAAGTAGGTGCTTATACTCTGCCTTGAAAATATAGTACTAAGTTGATCGCCTGTAACTTCTTCTTTTAATACTGTTGCTGGTTTGTTGCACGACCATGAGTTGAGAGTGCTCAAAGACAGCACAATACTGGAAGCATTAATTCAAGCCATATAGAACCTCGTAAACCTAGCATTTCTTTTTGATGCTTGGGGTTTCCTTTGTAGAGACACCAAGAAAAAGCTACAAATCATGTTTATAATTTCTCACTATATCAAATAATCAACTATTTGAAGTTTTCAAACATTGCATCATTAAATTTTAAGTAAGAGGTAATTCCAACCCCCTGTTTATTAAGATCTAAAATAACCATAGTGAATAAGCATGTGGAACAATAGCCAATTCCATTAAGCCCAATTATATTAATATATAATCTCATGCCTCATCTATGATTCTTCCAGCTAGATGAAGTTTATATAAAGGAACCAACTGTTGAGTATCAATTTGAATTACTCTTTCATTTTATGTTTTATTCTATGCTCTAGAACTCTGAAGGTGAATTTTGTGAATACCACAGACATTCAGATGTAAAATACATATTTAGAATTTTATCCAGTGTATGTAACTTGTACAGGACCATATATCTGAATATATAGAAGTATCCAGATATTTTATCAACTTATCAAAAATATTTTATTCTTACCTCCTTTGTATAAAATGTATAACTTGTATGTGTGGGTAAATTACTCCCAACGGTGTTTCCTTAACTATAAAATAAAATGCTAGGGATGTGAAGACCAAGAAAAAAACTATTAAGGAAATAAGTCAGAAACGTATTTGAAAAATATCTTGATGTATGTAACCGTCACAACATCTGGACACTACTCATTGCAGATTTGCCTTGTGTAGTGTATATAAACCATTCGCTGTTCAAGTATATGCTTTAAATCCATACCAAAGCCAATCAGTAGTAGATTAATGTGGCTTCTTTTGAATACACTCAAGATTATACACTACAAACAGCCTGGAAATTGGACTTTGAACAATGAGCTAGGGCACAAGTTAATGGATTCCTTTTGGTCTTCGTTCAGTGGTGGATCCAGCATAGTTATAGATTAGTTCCAGTTAACTGAATGAGAAGAATAAAATTAGGCATGTGGTTTGCTCCCACTGTAGACACATCTGTACTGTTGAGACAGATAGCTCGATGGATCTAGATTCCAGATGAGTAATTTTAATACCTAAGTGTAGGATATATTTCCATTGATAAATTAACATATGCATCAAAATTCATATTTCTCTATGGTCTAGAATTAATTGTCCTTGCTAAACCATGGTGCCACATCTCCAGGTCTGTAGGTCTGTTTATGAGTGTGGCGGTAGTGAGTGGTAGACCATCGTTGGCAACTTAAATCTATTCCGTATGTGATACTGATGTAATTTCCTTTTTCATAGATTAAGTTACCCTGTGGCTCAAAAGACTAATCCCTGAAAGGGACATGAAATGCTACCTTAGCCTAGGGTATGAGACTTCTCTACAGCATTTTTGATTGTCTCTCATATTAAATTATGATGTTTTAGCCTAGGTCATTTTGCCTTTGCCCTTTTCACTCCAGCAAAATTTTTATCAGATTATAGGGAAAGTTAGGTTTGTGAGAATTAAAAGACCCCAAATAAACCTAACAGTAGTTAAAACTGAACACATTAGAATTTGTTATTAACTAAATATTGGTAGAAAGTTTCTTGACAAAATTTAAACTAAGACCTAGGAAACTTTGACCTGCTTATAATAGATCTATAAAATAAAAATCGCAGTAATGCAAATATGATCAGAAAAACTTGACATGAAACCCAAACTGATGAATGAATCAAATTTTATTGTGAAATGCACATACAGGGAAACCAATTCCAGTAAAAATAAAATATTGGCATATAACTGTGATGAATAGAACACAAATCAAGAATTAAAATTATTTAATTGGATTGACTCTAGAAAGTAAAATTGCCAATGATCCATCAATGGTGACATAATTCATTCAAATATGTTTGTTTGTAATCACAAAAAATGTTTTCACTGTCAAAGCACTAGGGTCACAAATATCCATCTGTTCATAAAAGGGGGTTCAAGAGGGCAGGCTCCAAATATCTTCTACCCTTCTCATATACAGCACCATGATGGAGGAGGCTTCTCTCTCACCATCTGTCATGCTCAGTGATAGCCAGTTTGTTTATTTTTTTGTCTTTTCATTTTCCCCTGCCTTTGCTTAATCATCCATATGGATGCATCTTTTTTACATGTTATTTCAAATGGACATAATAGTAGTTGTATTTGTTGAATTCACTACTATCCCATTTTATAGCCCAAAGAAATGAAACAAGTTACCAAAGGACTCACACAGAGTAGGTGGCCCAGCCAGACTAGAAACACAAACTAGTCTAATTCCAACTTAAGCATTTTTTCATTTCGCCACAGCTATAACTGGCAAATACTGATGATCATTTACCTTAAGGAGTCAGCCTATAATTGGTGGTTAATACGACTCATCTTTCTTGAAACTGTGCTAGGTTATGTCATATGGCCAGTCCTTCATAAATTCCCATAACTTCATAGTCCTTTGTCCAAAGTTGGCTAACAGTAAGAGCATAGGATGAGAATTTGGAAGAACCAGGTCCCCTTGGCAGGATCATATCGTAGTAACTGTGTGAATGCATGTGGAATTTCACTTTTCTGAACCTCAGTTCCCTCATGTGTAAAATTAAGATGATCTTGCCTGCTTTGTTTGTTTTATAAGGCTGTTTTATTACCCAATAAAAACAAAACAGTTAGCTTCTAGAGATTAATGGCAGCATCTTTATCATTTTTTAGTCACGGAAACTACTGTAGGGCCGGACATAATGTGGTAAAATGTGAAGAGCAAACGAGATGTATTTTGAGAAGATGCTTTGTAGGATACAATTTTCTAAAAAGAATACAGGTGTGATTTTTTAT